>NC_060255.1:90478552-91078552 GCF_921293095.1 Ischnura elegans | reverse complement strand
CTGGCAACCCTTATCGAGTCATATGGATTCGCTAATGGCCCTGCTGTTTTTTTTGCCATTTGTTCAAAGTTGCAAAAAATTTATTAAATGCTTATCAGTTATTTACAGCATTTTCAGAGCAAAACCTGTCCAGGTTTGGGGCAGAATTAAGAGCTGCCAGAACATCCTCAAATTGAGTTTTTGAGTTCAGCTTAAACAAGAAAAATGGCTTTCGAGTGACGAGCTTTCAAGAAATTTGTGATAGAGGTGAAGCAATGGTTGGAAAATAAATTATCGTCAAAGGGTTTCCCACAAAACACCACAATATTGCTAACATTGATCATACCATATGGGTGGCAATGCTGCAAGGGCATAAATAGATGGGACACAGTAGCGATTGGCCTACCTTCCTAGGATAATTTATACCATTTTTCCCTAATTTGCTTTCAAAATATCGGCTAAGATTTTGAACACTTATTTAGACTTTAGAGGTCCTGCCAAGGAATTTTGATGTATCACTTTCTAATTCTAAAGTAAAATATATCAATGGTGCCTATTTTCCATATTTTTATCTATTCTCTACATTAAATACAACAAAACACCGTGTAATCTTTTGTGGTGGGGTAAAGAATCATTGGAGAGTTTTAAGGGATATGAATCGCATGTTTTCATCTTCGGGGATCTAACACCTTTATTATGGTACATATGATTGAGCTTAGGAAGTCTCCTGCATCTGGAGACTAGCAAGTTCCTTATATTGCGTGTGTCAAAAATCTTTGAAAGATATATTTCCCTCTGAAATGGAAATTGTCTATGATGTTGAAAATGCAATTTATTTTTAAGTTATGTTGGATGTCTAATTGTGTTAATCACATATTGGTTGTTTTTTTCAGTTCAAGGAAGTGAACAGAGCTCACAGCATTCTCTCTGATCTGACAAAAAGGAACATATATGACAATTACGGATCTCTTGGTTTGTACATAGCTGAGCAGTTTGGAGAAGAAAATGTAAATGCCTATTTCCTTGTCACTTCTGGATGGTGCAAGGTTAGTTCAATATGTGTATGATACTTGCAATTGCTGAAGAAATTTATTTTCTTTGATTCCCAAACCACCGAATACAGCTCATGTTGGCCATTTTACATCGGGGTATTCAACAAATTTAATAATTAAACGCACACACGAACAACCATGCCCTGGAAAGGGAAAACCTACCCAGGCGGGACTCGAACCCGCGACCTCTTGTTTGGCAGGCGAGGACGTTACCCCGCCGCCACCGAGGCCGGCAATTTTTGTTAGATACAAAATAGACTTAAATCATCTATCCATTTGTGATTTATTTATGGTTCAAGATTTATCCCTTTTCATTGCCTTTTTTATGTTTCTACTGGTTATCTCTTCAAACAATCTTATCATGTACTTATAGCTTGGTCCAAATTACTAGCCCTCTTTTATGATGATAGCTGATTATCTCTTCTCTTATGACCCTTTGACTTTGAGAAGACATTTTTTTATTTTGGATTTGTTTTCATTTATTTTTATTTATAGTTATTTTTCGGCTTGATATAAGGTGATAATACTTTTTGATCACAAAACTTGTCACTTAAGTGTGACATTAACCCATCTTATCAAAATGTTGATTGTCGTTAAAATATCCTCATTATTTTACGTAGGAACAAGGTCTATTTCATCTCAATGATGTGTGAGTCAGTTTTCCATTCAGTTCGGCAACATTCCATTTTGCCATTCATGAGGAAATAACTCCTTCAGATATTTACTAGTAATGAAACACTTCTTCATCTGCAGTTTCCAAAAAAAATATTTTTAGGCCTTTTAATGTGCAGTACCATTTTCCATGTGGAAGAATTCATTTTCTCCTTCATTGTTGAGTAAATCTGCTCTATCGTTATCATTCTTGTTAGCTCTAAATAAAACATCAATATCACGTAAATGCCTCTAACCCCTGTGATTCATTCGTTTCAAGTTTTAGTGTGTGGTTTTTGTCCTTAGTTTGTGTATAAATTAGATGTGGGTGCAACGTGTCAGTATAGGAATTAGATTCCATTGGTGAAATGTTTCTTAATTCAGTCATTTTCGTAAAATTATGAATGAACTTCTGCAATTATGAGCAATAATTTTATTTCCATAAAAACTTCAGTGTAATTGAACCTTTTTCAATTAGTCAGTCATCGATTTCATTTTTGTGTTCATTGACATTATTTTAAAATTCATTGAAAGACTAGAGATCAAACTAAGGACACATTCATTGAATGCAAAAATGGGCCTCTTAGCCTGGATTTACATAATATTAGAGCCCCACTATATTTCCAGGTCTGATAGAAGCGATAAATTGAGAGAGATGTTTTGTTGAACAGACAGATATGCGAATTCCTTTTTCCCCTGAACCATAAAGGACTTTAATAAATGCCAGTCGTAATCTTGTTAGAGCATTTCATTTTATGTGCAAATGGCTGGTGTCCTAACCAAGGGCGTACCCATGATCAAAACTAGAGTGGGGCATGCCATGGTTGTTCAAGTTGTGACACAGAAAAGGCTATGAAACCAATATTTCAAGAAAATTATAAATTTTTTTAAATTTATCCTGCTCGGAAAAAATATTTTTATTTTAATTATGTATATGTTTTATACAAATATCACTTCAATAATTCATAGTGTCCAGCAATATCTGGTGGAAATGTTTTATATCCATGAGAATAAACTAAAATGGTAAACTGCCACACAATTTTATTTACTTAAGTACAGACCCGGCTTTGACAAGTAGTGTCATTATCAAGGTATAAATTTGGCCGTACAATCTGAAGAAAATAATTCCCAAAGACAAAGCTAGAGTCGCCTTCTATACCCCGGCAACATTGGAGAAATGATTATGTAACTCTAAGGACATGTATGACCAAGAAAACAAAAGTGGTACAGTAGACTCTCGTTAATACGAACAACGTTATTACGAAGTTCTCGTTATTACAAAGCAAATCGTTGGTCCCGACGAAAAGGCCTATCCAAGCTATAGGATAAGAAACGTTATTACGAAATTTTTGTTTTTACAAAATTACGAACCTCAGTCCCGGTCCCGGCGGATACAAAATGAACTTTATTACGAAGTTCCACGCATAACCTATGGCATTTAGATGTATATTCACTACGCTATGTTTTAATAATCACGCCATGTTTAAGTTCTCCTCGTGTACTGTGATCAAGACCGTCATTTATGGTTCTTTCTTCACCATACGCGCAACGTCATATAATAAGCTTCATTCCTGGGGAATCATGGTGACAGACTCATAGCTCGTAAATTTGATGTTAAATTAGTTCTCTTCCTACGCACATTCGATTTACGAACTTTCAGAGATGCCAGCATTCAAAAATTTCAAATTTCGAATTTGGCGCCTTTTAATTTGACCGTTGCTACGTGGTGCGGCGTAGAGAAAATCGTACTCTGGACATAATCTGAACAAAGTATCATTGAATCCGGTGTGAAGTTAGAGACTGTTCAGCGATTTGCCCGTTGTTCCTTGCCGTGGAGAGCGATTTTTTTCGGCTCCGGCTGCGTTGCACGCCCAGCTAGATCAGTTCGTCACAATCGTGTGTTAGCGCACAATTGTTATGAAGTGTTGCATTCTGCAGGATAACCGTACTCCTCGATGCCTTGCATACAGTCCGGCCAGCGAGAGTTGTTCGATGACGGCACAATATGAGGTGCGGATAACCCTTCGCCAGCACGGTTTGCAGCCAATCGCTGTCCCCCAAACGCACCTCACACCATCGCCAAGTCATACAACGTTGTCAAATGCATAAAGAGCAGCGAAATAAGCCTGATCCACTAAAACATGCCCTTTATTTGAATCCCCAAAACAAGTGATTCTTCCACTGGGTCCATCACGATCGTCGTTCTTTCCGTCTCCTTTCTTCACGGAGCCCTTTATAGACGTTTCACTTTCATACCTGGCAACGCTACCCCGACCTAGACTATTCTGCCTGTCATCGGACAACTCTCGGCGGGCGGACCGTAAGTTTATCAATTTAGGAACAAGGTCTTGGAACGCATCTAGTTCGTAAATCGGACTTAATGTACTCGGGAGGATATCAACCCTCGACTACGTCATGCCGCATGCCGAAACTGAAACGACTTTTCCTGTTTATATATATTTCCGCGTAATTTAATCACGTTTATCACATACAGTTTTTTTCGACGATTTCTAAAAGAAGCGTTCATACGAACTTCGTTATTACGAACCTCCAGTTTTTTGGTCCCGTGAACTTCGTAATAACGAGAATATACTGTGTATACTTGTTAAAGTGTAATAATTGTGATATTCATTGTGTAGGACAGACTGGGAGGAGATTTAAAGATAGAGTGATTGAACACAGGAACAGTTTTATCAATAATGATGAAAAATCGTGTTTTGCTAAATATTTGAACTATTGTAAACATTTTAGTAACTTTGATTTTGGTATTTTACGTTGCATAGGCTAAGGGCAAAAGCTGGACTTTTTCGAGAAATTTGAAATTGTTAACAGCCCGCATAATCTTTGTAACGATGAAGTGTATTCTACCCAATCGCCTCTTTTAACCCTGAACATTCCTCCCCACTCTGTGAATACATAGATTTTTTTAATTTCTAACCTTCACCAACACCCGCTCCTCTCCTGGTTGCTACGACTTCTCGTCCTACCTCCCCCATTCACTGCCTTTACATAATCCCTCATCCCCCCCCTCCTTCAAAGACCTTCCCTATTACTCACCTTTTTGTCAAACTGTCTCCCCCCTCCCTTGCTATCCTTTCCACCCCACCCTTCTCTTGCTGGACAGTATATATAGAACTAGGAAGGCCAAATTGGTACCTTGATATTGACACTACATGTCGAAACCAGGTTGGTACTTAAGTAAATAAAATTATGTGGATGTTTACCATCTTAGTTTATTCTCATAAATATCACTTTTCTTGGATTTAAAGAAAAATTGTTCAAAAATTTCGCTATGAATTAAATTTAATTCTGGTTCTAGAAGGGGGCACCTGCCCCCCGAGGGGTACACCCATGGTCCTTACACCCCCTGCCACACGCCTTTTAGGCTGCTTGCGGGGTAGTATGTAGATGTACTAGTTCAAAATACATAGACATTGTGAAAACATAATTTGAAGAGAGATGAATCAGTTCCCAGGTGCAAGGCCCAAAATGTTGTGTGGAAACTTGAGACCAATGAATTTCAATTGCCAAAGTATCAACAGAGGTGTGGGAACATTGCAAGCAGATTCACAAAGCATACCCAACTGAATTGATGGGCCATTTTGCACGGGGCACGTCGTTGTGCAATCTGGCGTGGGTACGAAGGCGCATTTAAAGTGGTGAATTGCTAGAATGCATTTGAAAATGCATGGATGCGAGACGGCAGAATAGCCTCTGCTCTAATTCCAAGCTCGCATTCTCGCAAATTCATCATGTTTTCAATGCTAACGTGTGCAATGACTTGCCCCCTGTAAAACAGCCTTAAAAGTGGTGCAACTTCTGAGGGTACTCCTGCTACATGCTAGTTGATTGTTAGGGCAGTTTTACACGGGGTGCGAAATTGCACAGGCTAGAACTTCCTTAGTTTCTAAAATGGCGTGGAATTGCACAAATGCATGAATGAAATTAGAACGGCCATCTCACATCCACGCAGTCTCGCATTTGTTCTAGCAATTCACCACTTTATACAATGCAATGTTGACTGCACCTTTGTACACCCATCATATTGTGTGTCCCGTGTAATACTTTCATAGACAGCATTGTGATAAGTCTCTCATACTCCTCGCCTGTAATTTTAGACCTGCCTCCCAATGCCCAAGTTATCTAAAATCTACCTGAACTGGATCGGATTCTTCAGAGTAAGCCACCTATTTGCCTGTGTTTATTGTGGTATATTATTGTTACTTTGTGTGTAGGTTCTTTTTCTTCTAAAGTCACTCCATTTATACATGGTATATGGTATTAATGTATATTTTAATTTTTTGGACAAATAGTCTGTTAGGGAAATAAGCATGCCTCATATTTTGCCCAATTACCCGTTGGCTCCAAATACTTGTACTGTAGTCTTATGGAGTTGTATTCTTGTTTGACAGGCCCTCATAATATTCTGTGGCATTATAACGGGCTGTTATTTCTGCTGCTGTTTCTGTTGCTGCTGCAACTTCTGCTGCGGAAAATGTAAACCTCGGCCACCTGAAGAATCTGGGGATTACCACACCCTTCATGTGAGTGTTTTCAAGTCAAGTGCATTTTGGAAATCAATCTAATTAGTAGGTTTATAGATGTTACATATATATAATATTGACTGTAGCAGAAAATGTTATGGGGCTCTCACCTAAAAGGATTTTTTTAATGCCAGACATAACAAAATTGGGATAAGCATGCTATGCATCATGCTTGTTTTGAATTAATTATTCTAAGGGATTTAAAATCATGTGAATGGCTCTAATTATACTCTGTATATCCATTAATATGACATTTTAATTTAACAATGATTTCACTTGTGAAGCACCAGCGTTGTGTTTTTATTAGTGAAATAATTGAGGTAAAAGGGTTCTGCAGTTATGTGATTAGGTTATCCTCGTCATATAAATTCTCAGTTACCCCGCTGAAAGTTCCATGGTCACTTCCAAGCTTCTTTGTCACCTTTGAAGTATTTAGATAATCTTTAAGACGTAGGTATTTTTAGATTGAAAGAAAAGTTTGTGAATTGTCTCGATGTGATGTTGTGTGAAGAAGTTAGTGGGGAGGCACTTTCATGGTATCACTTGCCTTTGAAGGAAAGGCATCTGGTTTTATAGATATCATTTATGAGGTATTTGTTTTCTGTAAAGGCCGCTACACCTGTTGAATGATCATGCCAATAAACTCATTCCCCATGTATAATGGAAAAATGGAAAATTAAAAGAATTGCCTAAAAAAATTACTGAAAGCTGATGCTACACCTTCATCGCCTTGAAAATCATTCGCCTTGACCAGGATTTGAACCGAGATTTCCAGTGGAGTACTTAAGCCAGTTAAGCTACCGAGGCATCATTCACCCCTGTGGAAATTTGAGGACTAAACCAGACAAGGTGTCGTGGACTGATGAGCATATGATGCCACAAGCAGTGCAAATCGTGCGCACAGCACCAAAGCCCAAACTTTGACCACATAGAGGTGGTCTCTCTTGACTAATTTAAGAATACCGGGACTAACCTCAGTAATAACTTTACAGGAGTTACCCACAATGCACAAATTGTGCGAAAAATCCACAGAGAAAATTTCATTCGCCTAGACCAGGATTCATACCCGGATCCCCCAATTTCCAGTCGAGTGCTTTAGCCAGTTAAGCTTTAAAATTTCTCTGATGGAGGGATATCTTCCCAGAATATTTTGTTACTCGCTACTAGCCATTCGAATTCATCTGCTTATCTGTGGCAGCGTTGCATAGAAATGAGTGGGTAAGTTACTCTTCTCTTGGGACAAAAAATTTTGCATCGCATTCATATGGTTGCTCTTCACCCAAGGCATATATATATAAGGCATATGCAATACACAATAGCATCAGTTCCAAACTTCATCTAGCAAGAGTAGTTACATACTATCCAGTGAGGGTTGACATCAAACCAGCGAGTGTTTTCTGTGTGGGGTTAAAGTTAGGTTTCATTTTTATTAGTTTTATTTTTATTCGTCTTCAGACCACGGCCATTCCGAAGCAGCAAATGAGAACTTTAAAACATTGAAGGACTGAAAATAAATGAAGAAGTAGAAAAGTGTTGTGGAATCTCAATCTATCATATTTCAAGGGGCTGGACAAAAAAAATGAATGTGGGAAAACAATCAATGTGGGAATACTCAACTAGGTTGCCTAGGTTTTCGGAAAAAATGTGGCATCAACTTCCGAGAAGTTCAGCTGTGAGGATATCGAGTTTTGCCTGGATGCTAAGTCTCCAGCGTATTTTGCCAATTATTTCCATACTTAAATAATGTCAGAAATATGTCGTGTTTGGTCTTATTTTTTTTTTAATTATTCACACATTTCTAATATATCAATATAGTAAAGGTGTATTATCAATTGCCAAAAGTCAATGTTGTCTACATTATGATGGAGTACTGAATGGTTGAGGCCTTGACTTTGTAGGTATCCATTATAAGGGTAGGAAAGAATAACAACTTCACTTTTCTACAAACACACTTATATTGTCATCAACTAGTTTCCAGACAAGGAAAGATTGCCAATGACTATCTTCTTTTCTCTTTTCACTCCCCCTCCTAGACATTCCACTACTACACACTGAAAAATCCCATTGACGTCAACCCACGGCTTAGCACTAAACCCTTTCCCACACATCCCCCCCCCCCTTTTGCATCCTTCCCTCGCTTCAACACTGACTGACCTTTCCTTCCCCCCCTCGACCATAACCACCACCGGGCTGGGTATAAAGCTAAGCAAGAAAATATCCTGTAACACTAATCTTGATATTAATACAGTGTATCGAAACTAGTTTACGACAATATCTGTTTGTTTGTAGTAAAGCAAAGTTGTTATTTTTTCCTAACCTTATTATGATGGAGGTTGAGTTGGTTTGGAACTGATATGTATGGAAAAGTAATGAAAATGTCGATAGAATTTATGTGATGATGGTGTGGAATTATGTGCATTTTATTTTCTGAAATGGCTGAATTACAATTTTCAAATATGAATGGTGACTTTACCTCAGTTAAGAGTGTATTTAACTCCTATTGGGCTGAGTATCTGTTGGATTGCATGGCAAATTTCATGATGCTGTATTCTCAATGGTTAATCGTGATAATTAATGGTGATGAACAACAAGTGATCTTAAAAAATTATTTATGAGTGTATAAGTGAGCGTTTGTTGTTTCACACTGTTGCAACTACTATAAAATGCTTTGCATGTGCTTATTAATGTCACATCGAAAACATGAATTCCGTGAAGATTCTGTTAATTTCTACATGTGATTTAGTTATAATACGTAGTACTAGCAAGCGATATAATTGCCTGTGTATATTAAAGAAGCTTTTGAAATGAGTTAGTCATCCTTATTCATCATGCATAGCAAGTCATTTTTGGCTTCTACTTTTCCTCTACTGCTGTCTATATTGGAGTCTATCATTTAACTAACACCCTTCATGATACAAGGTCTCCTGTTAATGTGGAGCTCAAACCACAATGATGATTTACTATTAGGATTTAATTGTTGTAGATAAGGTAAAGCTTTACACACGCTGTGTTTTTATGCACCTTTTCGCTGTTTGCACTCCTGTGAGTTTGTCAATTTTAGATAGAGGGCTCACACATCACCCTGGGTTGGTGAGATTTTGTGCCATACGGTACTGGTCCTCCAGGTGAAAGGTATGGTATGGTTGGAACAGTCCTTAGAGGCGTATTTGAAGGTGCGTGGGTTGATTTTTCTCTAGCATTCAATCTTTGTACCTATACTTGAAACTTTTTTATTAGTTATATTATTCATTATTGGGAGCAGAGGGTGAATAAGGTACGTCATAGAAGCTCGTGTAGCATGTTCTTGTCTTCTGATATACATAGTTGAGGTCCTTAAAGGTAATGTTATGCATCTAAAATTCCATCTTGTGAAGCTCTAACAACTTCTTGGAATTTTGCTCAACAGATTTCAAAGGGATATCATAGCAGTAACCAGTGCTGTTGTGAAATTAATTTTTACTCTTGAATCCAATTTGTTGTTCATAGTTTAGGAATTCACTTGTGGCTTAGCTTTTGTGTATCGCTTCGTCTATGGGAAGTTTTGCATCATAGTTTTTCCATCATTATTTTAAAATTACGCCCATGTTGTTTCTATGCTTTGTCTCCTAACAGAGCTGAAAGTCAATTTTTGAGGAAATTGTTAAAATTCATGATTTTTTGTAAATTTGTCAATTTTAAGTGTGCAGTTTCATGATTGGAAAGATATATTTCTTTTTTGAAATATACATCATCTGTATTATTAGATTATTTTGTCCTTAATTTAGTATTCATAACATAGTAACATCATTATACTTTTTTCTTGAAATTATAATAGAAACTTAATTTCTTTAATGTCCATTTAAGCTTCTAAATTCCTCAATACTAATTCGTAAAGAATTACTTGCAAATGATAAGGAGAATAACCATGGGAGAAATGTTATCAGATAATTTTTAATGAAGTTTAGTAAATCTCAAAATGAGCTATTTCTGGTAAGGAAATGAAGCATGCTTTACTGGTTGCCTATTCTATTTTTTCATTCCATCCTGCTTTTGAAATAAAATAATATGCTCAAACTAACTGTCAGTGTCTCACAGTGTGTTTCCTCCTGTTAATAATGTTACGATTTTAAATCTATGTCTTTTTTGCATGAGGATTTGGATGTATTTATAGTCTGTGATGTCAGTATTTCAAGACTTAGTGTCATTTGGTGGAACTCATCAAAACTTTAAATATATTTAACAAATAAGTCTATTCTCAATGCAGTTGATGAGGTAAACCATTACCTACTGGTAAATCACATAAAATTTGTGCCATATCAAAGCCATGGTTTATTAAGTAATTTATGTAGAATTATGAAGTTATATTTCTTCATTTACAACGATTAGCAAATTCCACCAAGTCATGTTGGAGACTTCTAATTTCATATTCCAAAATCTGAAAATCAGAATTGTTTGGGTGTGGAAGTAGTAATCTTTCAAGAAAATCACAAACCTTAAACTCAATCATTTTGCCTTCAAAGTTGATCTTTCAAGATAGGGAATCAAAATTCCAGAGTGATCAATTATCCTTTTACTTGTGATTGGATATCATTGAATTTATGTAGGGCTTTAATAAACTTTATTCCATTGATTATGATTGGCATCAAATTGAATGCTGTCAGCGTGATGGGAGAATTGCACAGTACGCTTTCTAATGATTTTTAATGGCGTTGTAAATAGTATTAATCTGCCTGACATTGTTGTATTCAAACTTTCTCACTCATAAAAAAAAAACATTCCCATCGTGTGAATTACTTAGACATCAGGACTAAGCAAAACCTGTCAGTTAACCCTAGTTGAAAGCTGTGAGACCACTTTTGATTCAGGATTAACACAGACGTGAGTGAAAACCCTGTCAGTAACTGAACAGTGCCATTATTAGCCTTAACTCACATCCAGTCGAACAAAATTTGTCTCACAATTGAGCCAAGTTAATGTTATCAATGGAAATCTTCAGCTTTTTTGCAGGCTTACTCCTACTCTAGGTAAAATAGTTAATTAAATGATAAAATTTTGGTCATTTTTATTTTTACTGGGTATTTATTGTATCAGAGTGAGGCGAGGCTAGTTTTCTGTAAAAATGTCATCGATTGTTTCTTATTAATAATCCATCTTACATTTTATTGTCTCCATATATGTAGTGCTTTTTCAATAATATAATAAATGATACGTGTGATAATAGGTGAACTGTGGAAAGACTTAACTACAGAAGAAATATTTTTCAGACATTAGTATTACGTATGGCGTAAGAATTATTTTTTTTTAATGCAAGTTATTTTAGCCTATGTTGAAATAAGGATGTGGTGATGATTTCAATTATTGAAGCATGCAGTTATGTAAATAATTTTATATTCATGGCTTACACAGTACGAGTATTACTGGAATGATAAAGCATTTTTGCCTTTACCCTATGATATGAATAATCCTTTATTTAGTGCCTGCAAAGTAAATTCTTGGGGAATAAATAATTTTTAGGTAGACGTTGCTTTACGTATCGTCTCCTGCCTATTTTATGTTTGTACTCGTCTGAAACATAAAGATTCTTAGATTTGCCTTACATAGTGAAAACATTTATTTTGCAATATGAGAATTTTCATCAGTGGGATAGTTCAAATGATATTCTTTTATCTTTTAATATCTGATGCTCTAAACTATCATTTATGAATTTCTCATTTTTATCCTGCTTAAAAACTATCAGCCATCATGATACTTGCTACTTATGGTTATTTTTTTTCTTACCGTGTAAGGGATCAATTTATAGAATTAAATCCATAAATTTTAATATTATAGCCATCAATTAATTGCTGTAAATTTTTTTTTGCTTGGTATTTTGGTGAAAAATTTATTTTGCTTGACTCATTCTTAATTCCTTTATTCAGCTACCATACTCATGTGTTGCCCCAATATAGCAATAAAAAGCGTGTGTACAAATGGTTAATGTTGTCATGGTGTGGCTGAAGATGTGGTTCGAAACGTTGAAATTGGCTTGCCTGGTTATTTTGAAAATTGAGCAGAATTGGATGCATATTTTTTTAGAAGAGCATATTGTTTTCTCTTTATGTTTCTCATATATTTCTAATTTAATCTGTATCTGCCGCCCTCTTTTGGAGGAGGATTTCATTTGAGTTTAGACTATAAATTGTGATAGAGAAACTTCACTCTTAAATATTAGCTCTGATTGATTTTAAACACACAGTGTCCATCAGTTCCTTTAATAGTGTTTTATTTATGGTGATTGTATCTGAATGCATTTGAACACAGCAGTGTCAAAAAAATCCTTTTGGGTAGTCAGCATTACTTTTTTCCAAAGTGATGAAACCACTTATTTTGAGTTACATCAGCCCTTGGTTGATATGCAATCTCATAGTTTTACTCTATAACTAATTTTGGTAACATTCTACCATGGTTTGACATTGATTGAAAGTTAGTTGATATTTAATCAATTTAAGTGAATTTATAATCACTTGTCTCAGGAGTTAATCTTGACTTCCTATTCCTTTGTTTCATTGCCATTCATTTGATAGTTTCTGAGATACATATTGTTAGTCTCTCACCTGCTTGTTTTGTTCGTGATTTTCTTTAGTATTAAATGGATACTCATCCTGTTGTGATGGTTCAAAAATATTTATATTTATTTGCCTATAGTAACTGGAATATAGCAAGTTTATCAGTGGCTGTGGGAATTCTGTCATTTTTGTTTGAAATTTTTGCATTTTCTTATATTGACGAGCAAAGGTTTTAGTGGACAGTGCTGCTGCTTGTTCATTTTTTAAGTTCAGTATTAGTATGTTATGTATCCTTGTGGAGCCATATAATTTTCTCTAATTTTAACCTAATTGTTTATTTCTAAGAAAAAATATTAATTGTAAATTAAAAAATAGTCGTGAGTTGAAGTAATTTGTACAAAATTTCTCTCCTGTCAAATTATTTTTTTACGTTAAACTTTTCTCTTGTTATTTATATTTAATCAGGTATCATACTGATTAATACACTTAAAATTAGTCCCTAAATTAACTATCCTGGATGACTAAATATGTTTTGACAAGATCTGATAATAGTGAGGAATTTTGTTTTCTATTATTAAAATTCGTTGCCTTTAATATTTTTCTGCTTGAAGTGGTTTTCATCCCCATGTGGCCATTGTGGAGAATGTTAATCTTGGAGGTTATACTTTCTTTTTACTTGCATATCCAGAATTTAAAGAAATAGCAGATTTTTTTTCATTTGACTACATAGAAGGTGTTCTCTTGTGAACCATCCTAATAAATGGAGATGAAGCCCATGGTAGATTGTTGCTTCATTTTTCATCTCATTGCTGATTCATAGATTCTCTTTATGTCATCAATTTTGCGCACTGTTTCTTTCATTTGATGCCAGTGTACCTTCTCCTCACTCTCCTCAAGTTGCATACCTCCTATCCTTTCCCACTCAAATCCTGTAGCTCCTTGCCTAAGAGCCTCCACTTGCCTGGCAGCAGATGCTTGGGGTTCCAAATGATGTTGCATATTTTATTGTTCTGGCATCCATTATTACCATACCTCCTCCTCAATCTTCCCGTCATGCTCTCTGGTTGTAGAGGAACGAGAGGCAGGATGCCGAAGGAGTAGTCACTGAACAACCTCTAAGGACTGATCAGCGTAAAAAGGTACGTGGGACATCTTTTGTCTCTGCCAATTTGATCATTTCTTGTGTTTGCTGATAGTTTTCTCTCCCTTCTTTCTCTTATAGTACAAATTGTGGCAATTTTGGCCTGTTGTCTTTGCTGTTTGCTATTAACCTGTCCAATTACAGACAATCTCCTCGGTGTAAGTGGGAAACTGGTGCACAGTAGCATTAATCAAATTGAAGTAAAATCTGATGCTTTCCCAGCGAATATATTCTAAAAAGGCTATTCGGGCTTCCATCCCCGTTGTCTCCCTCCATTCTGCCAGACCGGCTGGAAGCCCGAATAGTCTTTTTCGAATAAATCAAATTATTAACTATCTCTGTGACAGTTAACTGCAACTTTGAACCAACCAAGAGATTTAGAAGGCTTAGGTACCACCCACCCTGTGTCACGAAGCCACCCCTGATGTATGTGAAGGTGGCAGTGAAAATATCTATTTAATTTTGTTGAGTTGTGGTTTTTTGAACATCTAAATTATTATTTTTACCCTAATGGTAATCTTGATAAAATTTAAACATTTTGAAAGAATTGCAGTTTCAATGAATATTGCTACAGCAACACCTTAAAATTATTGTGATTCTTTTTTTATGAAAACTCTTTATTGAATCTGCAAGCACTCACAGAAGTTTCAAAATTTTTCCTCATGTTGCCACACCAATGGGGCTAGGTCCCAGTTATATCAGACACCTTAACCTGATTCTCTGTGGCTGAATTTGCCCACATCTTCAGCATGATCAAAGGTATATCAATGGCATGGTGGGTGAAACCCGTGAACTTGAATAATGGCTTTACTTTTAAAATTTAACGTCGTTGCTCAGGTCCGCACTTTGCAGTGTAGGCTAAAACAAGAACTCATTAACAGTGCTATCAATTTAGTCTAAAGATGCCTGAAGTTATCGCTCACTTATTCAGTGATTCTATCCGAAGGTTGGATTGGATAGGTGAGGATAGAGCTCCTCCATATTAAGTATCTGATTTACAAATTTTAGAGGTGTGTATTTAGGAAGGGGCCAACCCATTTCCCTGTTCTACCTTGTACTTGGAACCTTTTAATTTGGAATTGTTCAAAAGGCATTAACCAGCATTGGAACTAAGGACCCCTTGTTAAGCTTAGAAAGACTACCCACTAGCTCCACAGAAAAATTTGTGTTCATAAGTTTCTCTTCTCCATTCTTTGTGCTGTAATGCTCACTATACATACACTGTTATTGTGAATTTTATCAGCCCTGATTTCCTTTTCGTATGAGGTGTACCAAGAGCTGATGCGCTCTGGGGTAAAGCACTAGTGGCAATTATATGCCAACCCTTTAATCACACTACACTTACATACAATCACAAGCATGATCCCCCCTAGGAGTAGGTATGGGCCTAGGAGTTCCCTTTCCCCTGTTGTTGTGCCAGCTAGTTGTAGCCTAGAGTCCTTTTTATTGACTTGGAATAAAGCATGCTTGAGTTCATTTTGAATATGTAGAGTCACTGTCTGTTGAATGGTATGTTTAACAGAAAACTTAGTGGTTTTAGTATTTACTCTCCAGTAAAGTATTCTCACCAGTCTTTGTGAAGTCATATTTATTAATGTAATTAACCACCAAAGAACCATGTTTTGCTAACAGGTAAGAATAAGCATGCTAAAAGGCTTTAATTTATGCTTTTTTCAGCCATTGAGTCAAGGGATTTTTGGTGTAAAGCATGTCTACTACTTACTCATGGCTTCCTAATAAGTTTCCTGTTGGAAGCATGTTTTTTCTCGACTGTGGTTAAATATGTGACTTGCATTATTGAAAATATTTTAACTTAATTTTCTAGTTTAAATGTTTGTTTTTGCTTCTTAATTAGGAAATGATTAACTCCTTAATTGAATCTCAAGTGAGGGGTAAATTAAAAGTGAAAATCCTACTGTGCGTATCTGGGAAAAACCTCTACTTGCACCATCAAGAAATGTCCTTGGTTTACTGGCTCGTGGCCTGCATTTTAAGTCTCAACAAAAATGGTGTATAGAATTTTAAATTCTTACTTTTCCCTTTCATTTTTTTGAGGTTTCATATTTGATCACTATGACATTCTTGCTTCTGTGCTCATAGTACTTGGATGTGGTAAGTTTTGGTATGTTATTGAGGAAGAAGATGGAGTAATTATTCCATTTTCTGTGCTTATAATGTTTCTATTATGTAAATTTTCAGGTGAAGGGTTCTTCAAAGTATTGTCTTTTCCTGCTTTCCATATGTTATAGATTAATACCATCTATCATTTACATTTGTAATCATTAGTGATTCATAGATTTTCATGTAGTTTTGCTGTTGATGGTTCTCAATATTTTCCTGTTTTGGGTGCAGTTATGTATAGACAATGGTCAGTTGGGCAGTTTTTTTGTTAGTATGACATTGTATACAAGAGTAGGCTACATTAATCTTCAGTGTCACTTAAGGAGAAGAAACCAAATTTTTAGCCTCATCAATTCTTGAAATTTATATCTTTCAATGAGAAAACCTTGAAGTAAATCTTCGTTTCATTCTGAAAGCATAAGGAATGTAAGTCAAAAACTGTGAGCCATTCGTATACTCTCATTTTGAGTAGTTTTTTATAGCTAATTGTACACAATAACTTATATTCGTTTCTCTGATTCAAGGAATTATTAATTAATATATTCCAATGCTAGGTGATCGATTTTCAGAGAGCACTTAAGAGTCTAAAAGTTTATTGTAAATTAATAATTTACCCCTTTGAAAATACCTTTTATTAGTAGTTATGACTTAGTGTTTTCTGTTATGACTGGAATTACTTAAGTTTGTTATTTCATCGCAACCATTGAAAATAAAAGTTAGCTGGACCAGTGTTGAAAATCCATGTATACTTAGATACATCCTGTGTGAGAAAATTTCGTGGTTGAATTAGGCTTTACATCATTACAATTAGAAGTGCATTGTTAAGTAAGAAAAAATTGCACAATACTAACATTTTTATTCAATTCATTCCACAAAGTAATATTTGAATCATAAGATTTTATCTGTCCACGATAATTGTCTATCAATGTTGAAGATTACCTCATAAATATACTAAGCTCCAATGCATAAAAATACTAAGCTCCAATAGCATGTGGCCAACACGCTTGACATTTTATGCCAATTTCATTATAATAGATAATTGTTTGTATAACATTGATGTTCACTCCAGCCATGTTCTTGTGGATGTGGAAACATTGAAGAGATGAGAAAATTGATTAACAAACAAAGATATTAGTTTTGAGTACATTTTTTTTCTGAAGAGAAGTGTAGGATCTATTTACTATTTTTTCCACCTATTGAAGAATTGATATTTTTGGCTTGGTCCGTATACTTACACAGGTTAGTGTTGTTTTAATGGTTTGGTTTTGGAAAACATTCCTTTTTATCTCAAAGGAGGACGTAAGCGATGATGAAGGAGGACACCTGGGCGATGGTGCTACAGTTGATGACCCAGCTGTGACCAGCCAGCCCACCTCCTCGGGAGGCATCGAGGGGACAAATCCTTTTGCAATGCCTCCACCCCCATCTGCAACCAATGAGACTACGTCACTTAATCCAGCTGACAAAGTAACTTATACTCCAGGTATGACTTTGAGGTTTCTTTTGATTTTAATCAATAATAATAAATTTCATCTTCCCAAAACCATGCTTACAGTATTAGAGTCTTCAGATTTTAAATAAAATATTTATAAATTAAGTCATTTTTTTACAAAAAGAAAATTATTGCATCGTTAAAAACAAAAACAATATTTACAGATGAAAAATACATAATCACAATGAGATATTTTTTCCAATCATTTTTGACATGTCCGACATTTATGTACTCCTCATTCGAGTTGCACAATTATGTACCTAAAAGTTTCTTCACTCAAAATTTGAAATTTTTTATACTATTGATGCATCATATTGGCAACCCTTGGGTTTTGGTCCCTTGGAGCCTGATTAAATTTGAGTGCAAATTTGGAGTAAGGCATCATGATCCCTTGTGCAATGATTATAAAAATAAGTAGTTTTTAGACACTCCGTTAAGTTTGATTTAACAAACAATATAACAGCTATTAAGTAAAGAAATGAAAGAGGAAGGATGTTTAGACTTCTGAATAAGGGATGGTGTGGTGCAAATGTGATGAGTAGAACAGTCTAGTCACTTGATAATACTGTAAAAACTCATGTAAGAGACACACCTTTTTTCCCAGAAATTGCATCCGAAAATGGGATGCATGTCTTACTCTCTGAATTTCTTATCTTCCCCTCTCCGGTCACAAGTCCAAAGGGAAACTAAGTGGCCTTGGTTTTCAAAGTGAGTCGGTCATCTAAAACCCTAGGTCAAAAACAAGCACCTGGCAGGAGTTTTTTTCCTTAGTGACATAATTTTAGAGTGCTCAAATATTATTACTTCTACATATTTTACGCTTTTAGATTTTTAAATGACAATATCTATTTTTCACAATTAAATGAAAAGTGAAAATTTTCAAGTGCGCGAAAATGCGATGGCTAAGTATGAATGCTGGGAAAAGCTGTCATTCTAGTTCCGGTGGCCGCTTTGTAAGGCGACCTTGATGTGAGGCTATGAGCACCACTAAGATGCAGGCTGCTCGCAGGTATCACTTGGCTTAAATCAGGATTATTAATACCTTATCAAACGAAGGAAACTTTCCAACCATAGGCAATTTTAAAAGGTGTTTATTAAGAGATGTTTCCCTGAGCTCATGCCTCATGCATGCATAGGTAATCTCAGACGATGTAAAACTCCTGACTACTCTATGACTCATCTAGGTCCCTGCGATGTCACGTGGAGTGGCATCCCACGGGCACCCATCTGGCCTTTTTCAAGTGAGGTTAAAATTGACCATTAACATTCGTCTAAACTGGGATTTCTAAAACCAAATACATAACTTGTCCATTGTGAATACGCTAATGGTGGGTAGTGAATCGCAATCAATGCCTTTGGTTTCTTTGAGGAAGGAAACTATTCTATCCTCATTCCGTACTGTGAGTGATACATAGTACATAGATGCCTTAAGCAGTGAATGGATTAGATCTTAGGTTTTTGAGGGCAATGCACTGATAGCTCCCCAGTTCCTTAAATTTAGAAGGAACGGGTTCAAATCCATGCTTTTGATTGAACCTTGACTGTCTGCTATAAGCACTTAAAACTGTCATCGCCTGAAATATTTGAAGACTTTCTCAATGAGTAGCAATGACTAAAACTTACTATCAATTCTCATCATTAACTTTGGTGCATGTAGACTTTAATCGTCATACTATCAACAGTCTTTCGAAATAATGTCGCCCTCTTCATGAAATAACTGTTTCAGTCTTGTGGTGTTCTGAATTTTTCTTAAATGAAAATATAAATTAAGTGTGATAAAATATACTCATTACAATTTCCTAAGATTTATTGCTGAGACAAGCTTTGATGTTGTTGGAATCATTTTAATTGGATGGCTGCAATTGAAATCATTAGATGCTCCTTTTTTGATGTTACCTTGTTAAACATTGGTCAGAATTTAAATGAAGTTTTTTCACTTTATTTTTTCTGGCTAACCCATCTCCCTGAAGTCATTGTCACTGATATCCTCTTCCTTCCCTGCCCCACTGCTGACGTACTAATTGTTAGTACAATCTAATTTTTGTGCTAATTACATTTGGTTCCTCATTATTTTTTCCCATAATTGCCATCATTGATGTACGAGTTCTGGAATCTCATGTTAATTGCTCCAATTTATTGCTTATTTTTTTCCATGAAATTATCCTAACTTATTGTAGTACTACGTACTAATTTTATAGCCATTAATGCAACAGAATGGAAATAATTAAATTTGAATGGGTGATGATGTGATTATGTCCCATGCATACACTGACTGTTCCCCTCCCCCCATCTTGATTCTTTTGCCCAGTTCACCATGCGTCCTCTCAGCCATCGCGATACTGATTACACTCCTCTCTCCTCTCTGCCCGCCCCGTGGCGTAGGCATGTCGGAGCGAGGGTCTCCCAGTCACATCCCGATGGCCTCGGCGGCTCAGCAGCCCAAGCAGTGGTAGGGTTCAAAGTGAGAATGTGTTTGAGAAGACGACTTGGAGAAGAGTGCTAGTGCTGCCAATCCCAACGACAAATCAAGTCTGTCAAGAAATCACCTTACCACGTGCCATCGACAATTTTTCGAGGATAGGTTCGTTACAATCTCCTCTATCAGTGTGCCCTAATGAAAAAGAAAAAAACTATTGTATATCTGTCTTACTACTGATTGTACATGAGTGTAAGGTATTGTTAATTCTGGAGAAAACTTAAATTAGTGATTTAGAGATTATTTATTTACTAAATCATTCCTTGGAAAAAGAGATAGCATGTTGTAATGGTTGGGCATCGGTTTGGGAAAGAGCCGATTTGAAGGCCTGATGTTGATTTATTTCGTTATTATTAGTGGGTTGGTGAGCTGGGTGTCTTGTAAAGAGGATTGTTACAGTTGGGTGACTTTTGTGGGGTGCAACAATTTGTCTGCCACGTAGGTGTGAGTTTATGAGGTGAATGTGTGTAGGTGGTGGCCTAGTCAATTTACTTGATATGCACATTGTGGTTATGTAAATTGTGTAACACCCATTAAGGAACTAATTCATTAGGGCAAAACAATTTTCCCTCCATATTGTGCTGTAATAATTGATTTTAGTGATTATCCATGTACAGGTACATGAAGTTGATTTTGGGCACAAAATGGTTGATAGATTGCAGTAGCCCTAATTGTACACCAGTGTTGTATGTATGTTTTTTTGCAAGACACCCCGTGATTGTGGAGAGTGTGTGGAAACTTCCTTTGACAATGTATAGTATTATATTGTTACAATGAAAAGGTATTCTATTTCTAATCAAATGCATATATAAATATTCATAGATCCCTCTCTATTGAGTGTACAAGATTTTGATGCATTGGAGGGAACCAGTGAGCTATGATCTGAGTATCTCCTTTTCTCTATTATCTCTGCCGTTTCAAAAGAATAACGCCCAATTAAAGGTATGAAAAAGATCCGTACCATTTCAAAACTATAATATAAATATACATATATATATATATGAGTGACATTCCATCGTGACTACTAAACAACAGGATTTTTAAGGTATCACTGGGCAGGTTACTTATTAAAACAGTAGATTTGCTGGTTTGCAAGAATCAATACTCATCTTGAAAATATATTATGACCTTGTAAAAAATAATCGATTTTGCCATCACCTATCAGATTAAAGAATGTAACTGGTGTTGTGTTACAACTTTTCACAATATTTAATCATTAATATATCACCAGCACACTATCATATGAATTGAACACCACATGATTACTATGTAATGAAACTTGTATAAAGATATTAGGGTATGTCATTGCTAGTGCATTAAAATTACCCTGATGTTTAATTGTCATGTAGATTATGTTGTTGATGGTTGCTTTTTGAAGTGGTGAGGACAGCTATCTGCTTACGGACTCTTCCACCAAATTATTGTAAATAAATAAGTCTTAGTCTGTTTCAATTCTTTTGTTGCCGTTGTGTGTGTTCCTACCAAAGAGGTCATAAGATGCTAGAAACATTTTTGAAGGCAGTTGCCAATTCTGCTGTTGTATTTGGTGCACCCTACATAAATGCAAGAACTGTTAGAGAGAGCTAGCTATTGTTATGGAGAGGAATTTGAAATTTAAGTGATAATTTTGGTTTTTTAATACTGTGTTAGGAATTCTTACAATAGCGTGAAATGCTCTCTACTGTATTCAATTCGATTAGCCTCCAATCTTTTAATATTAAGATTTACTTGCAAGTTATTTTATTTAATTTTTGGTGTGGTTACCTTTAACCACAGTTCCCTCCAATCCTTTTTTTCTGAGTTATTTTTACACAAGCATGAGGTTCATATCTGGTATACCCAAGGTGTTTTACTTAAGATTATGAGATCATAGGGAGTATTTCTCTTGTTACAGTTGTCTCATAAATGGAATAATAAAAAAGAATTGAGACAGTGATGTCAATTTTCCATCCATTTCAAGGCATAGATTTTATCTTCTAATTGATATTAATATTTTCCAATAGATTGCATGCATCCAAAATGCCTACTTTTTTCTTTTTTTCCTGGAAGTGGAAGGAAGGAAGGAAGGAAGTGGAAGGTTTTCAATTGGAAGATCCCAATTTCTCAAGAAAAAGAATGGTTAATATGGAATGTTATTTAATTTAATGTTTCAAAGATTCATTGCTTTTGAGGGTCATATTAGTACAATTGCTGTAGTACATTTTGGTGCAAGATCAATTACACTTCACACTCCTCCAAAGTTATGAAATTCATGAGTGATGGGAGAATTAAAAACAATTGATCATATTATTTTCAATTATAGATTCCATCAGCTGAATCCATTGGTGTTTCAGTTATGGGCTAATTAAGCAATGATATCAAAATTTCAGAACCTACATTATTTATGTTTGGTAAATTTAGTCTCTCAGAGCAAATGAATCTCATGTGTCTTCATTGATAATGTGGTAAAGGCGCCCTTGGTGCAATTTTTCTTTGGGCAAACTCAGTTGATTTTAATGTTTTTGGTTTATCATCCCTTTGGTTAGCAGTGTAATGTGAATTGTTTACCTGTCAAAGTAATTGAAGTCACTGAGATAGGCTACCCTTGATTTTATTTGCAGGAATTTGTTATGCATTAGTAAGAGTTATTGGAGTTATTAGGAACTGTCATTGAATTGGGAGAGTAAAATGTAAATAAAGCTACTGGAACCTCATATCACCAAATCCTCCATCTGTAACTCTGTTACTAAAAATGGTTGCAGGATCATGTGTTTTCAAATAATATTATGGTGTGAAATTTGACATTCCATGTGTCATAATTACCTTCTTTGTGATTACCCCACCCAAAATATTAGAAAGGTTTGTTTGTTGATCTTTTGGAAACAGATGAATATTATCTTAAACTTTAAAATTGAAGTTGTATATTTATTGACCCTTGTTCTGTTATTGGGGACCATGTTATTGAGTAATGCATGCTTTGGCTGTCCATTTTATATTTCTAAATGTCCTGATATGGTAAGTGGTTTTCTCAGTTTTTGGTGGCTAAAATTTTGTTGCTTTTATAAATGTTTCATTGGCAGCACTCGGTGGGAGTATTTATAAATTTTCATGTTGTACTCATTTTGAATAGCTTTTTGTAGGTCCATTTCTGTCATAGTCTTATGTCTTGTAATTCATCAATGTCTATTGTGTTTTTTAAAGTTATTTTTACTGAATATCTACGGTTTTCAGAGTTAAATGTTATTCTTAATTGTTAGTTATGAATTACCATATGAGACTAACAATTCCATGGATAATTTATAATGGCTGGCATTTTTTGAGTCCCTCAGTAATTTTTGTCAGTAGTCCTTTTTATGATTTTTCCCTTTAATTTGTTCCCGGTTATCATTATTAACTTTTGTCTACCAACAGTGAATGTGGCCCTCAACCCATTTTATGTCAACTGTTTACACTCCTTATTAATTATAACTATTTGGTCTATTTATTCTTTTTGCTTTTAGTAATATATGTACTGTTTATATGTATGTAGTTCTTCTTTAACTCCTCTGGAGTTTTAACATGGATTTAAATATACAAACTAGTCAGCCTCCATCCAATTTGTTTATTTTGTATTTTTTCTTGTTCATTTGATAATCAAGCTTGAAGTTTCTCACCTAAGTTTTTTTTATAATTTTGCTTAATATGTGTTTTTTTGGTATAAGTGTTGTATGCTCTTTGTAAATAGCATCAATAATTATTTTGAAAACATATTCGATTGCAAAGGTGCATCTATCAGTCACCATGCCTATAATTTCCATTCATTAATTGTTGGATTTGAATGGCTAATGTTATTACCTGCTTAGCCTATTGTTCATATAGCCATGTGCTATCACTAAGTAAAATTACATATGTATTTGGGCATAGCTTTGATTGTTTTTTTATAACTGGGTCCGTGTTCCATTCATGGCTGACCTGAAATAGGTGGATGCATCACTATTGCTGGTCTAAATCTATTTCTGGTGATGTTAATGGTTTTGCCCCATGTTTTACAATTGCCAATCTATTTAAAAAATTGTACAATAGGAAAGTGTGATATTGCTTTTAAATATTTCATAGCACTTCCTTTATTTTAATTCACTCATAATTTTTATTTTTCTTAAAAATTCATGTGTTTAAGGCTTAATCCTGATACGTATCAGTAGTTAATTATTGTCAACTTCTCTAAAAAGCAAAAAATATGTAACATGACCTTTTTATTGTCCATTTCTGTAATGTTAAATAACAGCTTGGACTAAAACAACATTTAAGACATAGCCTATAAGTACATTGATATTTTCATCTCTTGCAGTATACCAATGTGGAGCCCTAGCATTAAGCCTATCAGGTATAAAATATCTGAAGTTACAGTATGCATCAATAATAGCTTTTTGGGCATCATGCAGGGTTGCTCCCCATGCGTCCTCTAATGGCTGATATCTAAAAGAGTTAGGGTGATTTTTTACTGCAATGTTGTCAATATGAGTATTTTTAATGGACATAAAATATTGTATAATAATGAACCTAATTACCATCGTCCAGCCGTAAGTCAGGAGTCAATGTGATTTTTCTGCATAAAAATTATGCACAAGGGTATATGACGTGCACAGAAAGACGTTAGCTAAAGAAATGTATTCACCTTTTCTTTTGGCTTCACTTAGTCAATGCTGCACTGCACGTAAGTTATCAGTTTCTGCTGGGAAGCATATCCAAATCAGCCACCGAGTCCACAATTTTGATTCGAGCCAAAGGATTTTTGTTTGGTGTGTCATGCATTGTTTGGTTTGCGGGACTATTCCCTTATAGACTGCATCAATTTTATTTTATTAGCTTTGAGATTTTCACTGTACCTTTGGACCTGCTCCTTCATTATCATCCCAACATACAGGGTCTTACTGTGAGTTAATTTTCTGAATTAAGTAGCCCATTCATTTGCGCAGCAGAGCATTTTGCAATAAGTGGCACAATCCCACTGCTGGAGTGCACAAAGCAATCACATCCCAGGTACGAAAATGGCATGTACATCATCTCTGAGCTGGAGAAAAAATATTGAACTTTTCCACTGCTCTTTCACTGAGCCCTGTGGATGTTATAAGTGCCCTTGTGAATGTTCAGTGTCCTGCAGATCGTTAGCCCTGCAAATTTTTCAACATGATATTTGTCAGGTGGTTCGTTTTCCTGTCTTCCAAAATGTCTGTACCCGAGGTAGCTTGGTGTCTCAATATTTGAAGGGCATTGTGATCTCACTGGGGCGAAAGGTCTCCTAATGCATAGCCTCTGCTATCAAGTCACTCTTCAGTCATATTACGTGTTAGGCTAAGCCAGGAAAATACTAGTCGCTGTGAGCAAGTGCTGGCATTTGTATAAATTTACACTTTTCACTCAGTATTCTAAATTATGCCATGAGTAATGGAAACTTTTTTGAGGCTTAGACTTATTGCTAGCTTCGTTAGTTTCAAACTGGCAGCTTAGAACACAAATCATGTTTGTATTTCATCTCAATACTCTTAGCTGAGACATGAAGTCCATTAATGCTTGCTGATTGCTAATTTTTCATGGGGTCAACACCAAAGTTGCATAATGCAGTTTTTTATTCGCAGCAATAGTTTTTTTAATTCATTTGGTATTTTCATACAACATTATGCTGTTGCTTTAATTTAACTGAGAGCTGTGTCTCCTCTGCCATCGAAGTGCATGGTAAAACTGCCTTTCACAAGCCCTCTGGTGTTATGATATTTTCATGTGACTAGTAGATCATGTAACTCGAGCTCAGAAAGTTTTGATGTTGGAAGTCCAGGAACTAAGTAGACTTGTCATAATTCCAGTTAAGAGATTTGTCTAAAGAATGGTTAAATAAGTGTCTTATGTATGATAATATTAAGTAAGAAAATAAGAATTGAGTAATGTCACTCATAAAAATGCTATTTGTTATTACTTAGATTATGCAATGGATAACAGACAAGTATTGGAAAAATTGAATGGTTGTTGTGTTTCCCTTATTTTTGTTCATGTCTCCGCTCCTTATCAAAATCTTAATGTAAATGACAATTTTCACTGCTCTGTGAAAGTTAAATCTAATAAAAATTTATTTTTTTCTGCTATCCAAATCCATGTCTTAACAGTTGTGTCGTAAAACAGATTCTTCCTTCCTTACCTTAGTTTTTCTTCGTGTTGGTCCATCCATATTCAATGAGGTAATGATAAATGTTTGGTATCAACAATTTGAGATGATATATTATACAGGAGTTTGAGACAAATGGAAAAATAATATTTTTCTGATACTAATATGTATAGTGAAAATTCATGATGCAAACAGTTGGTGAAGTCATGAATTATGTTATGGAATATTTAGGCTATACTCCTTGGTAGTGTGGTGTTCATTAATGCATAAAAAATTCTGTGCCAGTCATTTTACGAACATGGAAATACGTTATAGTAGTGAACTTAATTACTTCTTTCCCATTTATCTATATAAAAAAATGGGTAAATATTTTTCTGGGTAGAAAAATATTCTTAGACAGGGCATTCGTTTTGCATTTTTTGGACCAAGCAAATCTGTTAGCCCACAGCAAAGGTGTTATTTGATTCAGTGGAGTAGCTAGGAATATGCTTTGGGGATGGATGGGATGATCTGGAGTGGTGACCTCCCAGGCAACAGGGGGAATTTTTTGAAAAATGACATGCTTGAAAATACATTTTGCATCATTTTTACTCTAAAAATTTAACTTAAAGCTGATGCCGTTTTTAAATTTCAAAACTAGACTATAGTTTTAAGTATCGTTTTAATTTCTCCAAGGCTTTTGGGGGGGGGATCTATCCCATCCCCCCCATAGTTACACCACTGATTTGGTTAACAGATACAGTGTGGTAAAAAATGTATTTTTTTAGCCATCACCCTACATGGAAGAGCATTACACAAACAAAGTAAGAACACATAGGAATAAATTATACTACAGGCAAATTGACTTTATTAATCTCAGTTGAACTATATGATCTCAATTTTTATTGAACCGCTGCAATTAAGATAGGGTTCTTTAGGAACAACTGACGTATTAGTCATCTAATGTAGCCAGGTAAAAATTGGGATAAAATATGTCACAATCAACAATCAAGGATTCTAAAAACTGAGGTCTGGCCAGTGTTTGGTAATGGGTCATACTTTCTTTGCCTGAGTGAGAATCAAAATTTATAAAAAATCGATGAGTGAAAATGCCTTAACCCAGGAAAGGATGCACGGAGTGTTAATGACGCCCCATGGTTCTTCTTTGACCCATTGTATCTACAGTGTTGTTAGTTCGTATACCTTCAGGTCTCATACAGTTTGACAAAATACTGCCAGTATCCCATAAAATTTGCTTTCCGCTTCGGGATCAGAATGAGTTTCCTGGGCTGTCACCTACACCCCATGCACCCTTCCACGTTCCTCTTCCGAGCCATAGGACTTCCCCTGAGCTTTTTCCTTTCATGAGAGCTAATATTTTTTTTTTTCTCCTTCAGAACATAAAGAGCATTACATTCAGCATTTTTAGTAAGACATTTCATGCCTTGTAACCCAAAGTTGTATAGTTAACATCAAATATGTTGCCGAATGTCAAATAACGTACGTAGAAAACTTCAGTTGAATACATTTATCCCATTATCAATTTTATGTTAATAGTGTAAAAGTAAATATTTATAATGAATCTAATTCAGTGGACCTATGTATTGAATAAATAACACAACATACCTGTATCATTCCAAGTAAAGAGAAAAAAAATATTTTCTTTGGCACGTTGATGACACTCCACGCGCCTTACGTTACATTTCGCTGCATGCCCTATCCCGGGTTAATATGTATTATTCAGACACTTTATCAAAGAATAGAAGAATCAAAAGTATAGCCTTTATGTGCATACTATTGCAATTCTACTAAATACTGCACCCCTAAGTTTCTTCATATCCGAAGCAAGTTCTATTACTTCCCTGGGGCTCTTTTTCCCTATATCCTTCTTGATTTGTCCTAGGCACCTGTCCCTTGGTCTTCCTCTTGTGAATCCTCCGTCAATTTTTCCTTCCTTTATATTTCCCACATAACTGCTTTGTCTCATTACGTGGCCAATCCACAGTGTTCTTCTTTGACATACATGGTATCCATGGTTTCCTTTCTTCTCCTGTTCTTCTAAATGTCTCCTCATTTCTCTCCCTATTCATCCATTTTATCTTCAGCATTCTTCTCCAGCACCTGGTGTCGAAGGTCTCTATTATTTCATGATCACTTTTTGCGATTGTCCAAGCTTCTAAACCAGTGGTTCCCCACCCTTAATGTCTAGCAACCCACCTTTTAATTTTTTCCATTTTCGCGACCCACCCCTACCCCACCCATGATTACACACACACATACTAATACGTATGTATGCATATTGTGCACTTAATTGGTATTTATATACATTTGGTCAATCTTATGAAATGGAAACATACTTAGTATAAAAACTTAAGGATATGGGTAATGTAAATAAACAGTTAAATTTGGTACATTTTCAAGAGCCACGCCGCGACCCACTGGTTGGGAAACACTGTTCTAAACCATGGAGTTCCACTTCCCACACGAATGTTTTCATGCACTGTGTCCTGATCTCCATCTTATGCTCTTCAAGCATAGTAGCAGCCTCTGCCATGAACGCCGCTTTAGCTTGGGCTATTTGAAGCTTGACATCTGCTGTGCCTCTACCTCCCCAGGTAATGGTGCTCCCAAGGTAAGTGAAGGACTAATTGCTCCAATTTCTCTCCTTGCGGCAAATGTTGGCCTCAGTTTAATCTCTTTCTCATATACTCTCTCAGTACATACCTTGGTTTTCTTCCTATTTATTTTCATATTGTATTCCTTAAATACTTTTTCAATTTTGGTGATCAAGTCCTGCAGGTCTTCCTCATGCCTGCAATGGTTGTAATATCATCTGCAAATCGTAGCATGTTTATTTGTTTTCCATTCACCTTGATTCTTTGCTCTTTTACGTCTTTAATCGCCTCTTCCATGCCCAAAGAGAGTGCTGGTGATAAGTTACATCCTTGCCAGACCCATTTGCTAATTTCCACTGTATTTTCTTTATCCTTGAGTGCAGGTATTGGCCACCTGGTCCCTGTAGAGCTGGTAGATGATTCTTATGTCATTGTAGTCATCAAAGTGTCTCAATCTTATTGAACGTCTTATTCTATTTGACATTATCAAATGCCTTTTTCAAGTCCGCGAAGGCTTCATACAGCAGCTTGCTTACGTAGATGATTTTCTCAACCATTGGTCTCAGGCATAGAAATCCCTCCCTTGTTCCTCTGTCCTTCCCAAATCCAAATTGGTTTTTTGCCAAGTTTTCTTTGATTCATCTTCCTATTATACGAGTGAGGCTAATTGTTTGGAGCTCCTCACATTTGTCAGCCCTTTTCTTTTTGATATGATCACCATTATGCTCCTTTTGAAGTCTTCTGGCAGCTTTCAGAATCTGTAGCTGTGTAAAATTATTTCATACTGTACATCTTGCAATTTCTCACATAGTGCTTCGATTATTTCTCCTCTGATTATATCTTCTCCAGGCACTTTTCCATTCTATAAGTCACTAATGGGTGTCTCGAATTCTCTACTTCGTATTCCTGGACCACAATTGAGCTCCTGCACTTTGTCATCTGGTAGGTACTGCTTCTTTGTGGGGTTGCAGGCCTTGATATAGTTCCACTTACTGTTTCCATGTATTGCTGATGTCTTATCATGCTTCAACAGTTTCCCATGTGAATCTCCAATGTTTTCACTCTTGGTTCCCTGCATACGAAGGCTCTTTTGATTAGCCTGCGGATGCTGTATCTAAGTTGCCCTTCATCATATTTTCATTAATATCCTCGCAGCCGCTCATTATCCATTTCTCTTTGGATTTACTTGACTCTGGGATGGCATACTTCCTCAAACTCCTTTAGAGTCTTCATTTTCATTCCTTTTGTTCTCATACTTCCTCCTCCTCTATGAGAGATGCAGAGGCAGATCCAGAGAGTGGCTAGGGCCCCCCCTTGGGTATTCAATTTACACCAGATAAAACTGTAATTTTGTTTTGATTCCTTCTGCTGGAACGTTAACCCTCTTGTCCCCATCCTGGATCCACTGTTGCTATGATGTGTTCAGTAATTCATGGTTTCTTAATTTTTACAGGCCTACTTGCAAGTTGTTCCCTTGCTACCTCTGTGATAGTTTTCTTAAGGTTATTTCATCTCTCTTCCCCACTTCGGTTTGCCCCCTAAGCTATTTCCAGCTTATCATCAATGGAAGGTGTGAACTTTTGCTCTGTTCCTCTTCCTGTGGCTTCAGATTCCATCTATGTTATCGTTTCGTCCTTTTCACCTTCTTGTATCTCACAATCAGTCGACCATTACCACTAGGTTGTGGTCACTGTTCATATCTGCTCTATAATGAGGCCTGCATTGTGTTATATTTCAATGGTTTGCATTTCACTCCTACTGCATGTATCCAAATTTAGCCTGCTCATCTCCATCTTCAAGTTCTCCTATTTCCTACTCATCCTGAATGATCTCATGTTACATGTCCCAATCCTACATCAGACTCCCTTGGCAAGTGAATCCTTCCCAGTAGTCCCCACCCAGACATCTTATTGGGGGGGCAATTTATTTGGAAGAATGCCATCACGTCATATTGAATACAAAGTTGCATCACAGGTAAGGTAATGTGGTGGTTTTCCATTGCCTTCCACATCGAACTACTGACTGATTCTGTGAAGTTCACTCTCCCCGGAAATTATACCAATTGATTCCATAGTAATGGTCTAGATTTTCACCATCAATCACTCTGGTATCAGGCTAATCGAACCCATAGTTGTGAGAAAATGCTGTGATGATCGATAGATCATTAATACTCAAAAGTGTAATTTGTCTCACCAAAACAATTTTTTCTGCCGATTTGTATGAAATTGATATGTACCGTGAAATTTTAACCGATTCCACAATACCAGCATTTTTACTTGTGAATCGATGGATGTCACAAATTAAAGATCACGGATTTATAGCAGCCGATAAGTTTGAGGAGCGTGGAAGCTGGCGGCGATGTAACAATATGTTTTTTCCCCTGGTGAAATAACTATAGCTCGTAAATAAGTTATGCCAAAAATGAAGATGAAGTATATATCTAGGATATGTTTCAATTTTCACTTTCTGTAAAAAGCACTCATTTCTGCGCGTGGTATCCGTATCATTTTAAGCATTCAAAATACGCTTTTTAATTTTTCCCGCGTCTGCTACAAGTGGCAAGTGAAATTCAAAACATCGAGAGATCGAATATATCGCAGCCAACTTCACTGGCTTCAAAATAATTCTTGAAGCAGAGGCGGGTTTATGTCACGTTATGAAGAAATTATATTTCTTGGGTTCATTTCGCTCGTAAAGAGATGAATCCAAAGACTGACAAACTTTCACATCGTAAAAAGGAGGAGAAAAAGCCTGGTGAAGGTAGACGATACGCTCAAATATCCGTGGATTCTGTTAATGCCGCCGCCGATTCTATTGGGATTAGCAGTTTATCCGAAGAGGCGGCAAAGCGTTTAGCCGATGATGTTTCATATAGACTGCGAGAAGTTATTCACGTAAGGCACTTACATTAAATTCCTTGAATGCAAATCAATCCCTATGTTTTGGAGTTGATGCTTCATGTATCTCGTTGTATTTCAGAAATGTGGAGTTTACCTGAGACATTCGAACCGATCTAAATTGACTTCCAATGACTTAAACTTTGTCCTCCACCTTTCGGATGCACCTCGTTGCTATGGCTCAACTGATAGCTTGAGATTCATCTCTGTGAAAGAAGCGCGCGTATTCGTACCCGAAGATGAAGAGGTGGATTTGATTACTACTTCGCTGCAGAGTGAGGTTTATCTTCAAAGAGACGAGTGTTACATTAAAGGTATTTCCCCATTTTTCTTTGTAAGATCATTTCTGGTATCTGAAACAATGAAAGCAACCGTATCTTGTTATTTCTAGAGAAGTTGTTATTACCAATGAACTAGAGCAGAATGCAATGATCGCTTGATACGACTGATGCTCACTGTTGTCTAGTTATTTTAAGGAGCAAATAGAATGTGATCCTGAAACTTGATCACGCACTTCATGATTTTCGTACTCGTAAATCGCGACTTATGTTTACATGTGTTAGTTTACACCTGCCTATGCTCGTGAGTGTTTACTTTTGCTTGTGATTAGAAGTGGGTTCAATTTAAGTTTTATTTTCATACTTATCGTAGCGTGATGTTGTGGACGCAGGAGATGCTCTGAACCATACCACCTTCCGGGTTAAATCACTGAGCGAGTGAAGATGCTCTAGACACCCGTGTGCTATCCGTTAAGTGTTGACAGATGTAAGCGCTGTTTTATCCAATACCTAACCCAATGCCTTTTTCTTTCATAGTTTGTCGTGTTTTAAAACATCTCCATTGGCAATAGCACTTTTTGTGCCATTAAATTCATAATTGTACTCTTTGACATGAAAATGGAGTCATTTCTATCGCCTGGTCAAATTTTCTTACGTATTGGTGATTTAAGAGAACGTACATAGATATCATATCTCTATTGAGACAATTATCAAAGATGTATGAATTATTTTGTTTCCAAAATGATCCATTGTTATCCCTGTATCTGTATTCGATAAGTGTAGGAACCTCCAGTTGAGAACAACTTGAAAATAAGTGATTCTGTTGTAATTCTAATCTTTATTTCAGGTTCTTGGGTCTTTCCAGACCTGGTTCGTGGTGAAAACAGGGCCATAAAATCAGAGGAAGCTTCAAATGCAAGTCCCAATGAGAGTATTCAAATCCTTCCTCACCACCTTGAGTATTACAAGCAAATTGGAAAGAGTCTTTTGGGGAAATCTAGAAAGTGTTATCAGGTATGCTTTCTCAATATAGTTATATCCAGGTGTGAAAATTTTGAGAGCGATTTATTTTGAAACTTTGGATAGAATAATCCATGAAATGGACGTACACATTAAACTGAAAGTACCAGAAATGAATATCAACAGCTCTTTTTCATAGATACAAGACTGTAACTATTGTGAGTGAGACGAAGAAACTTAGAATTTGATGCCTAAGGCTCTTAAATGTTGAATATGTTAACTATATGAACTTTTATCTGCCTGGTACAATTCAATTTTTTATATTTTTGCCCTACTATAATCACTAAATGACTATTTCAAAAAATATTTTTAACTATCATTTGAGATATGTCATTAAAATTGCATTGAGATTTACTATTGACAGAATTTTTTCCAATACCATTTTTGATCTATGTAAAAGAAATAGATTATAATTACCGATATAATAATCACTGTCTAAAGATTGTGTGACCATACAAAGATTTTTGTCACAACATATCGCAAAATTTTATTTGTGATTATGCTACAGATCAGATTGTTCGGCAAATTATCAGCATCTATCCTTGAGTTGATCATTACTGTAAATAATTTTGAACTATACCATTGTTATGTTTTATGCATCCTAGTAGCTGACCCGGCAAACTTCGTACCGCCTAATAATCAATAAACAGTTTAATTACACCATTTTTAAATCAAGAGCGGCTGTACTGATTTTAATAATTTTTGACCTATTATAATAAGTTTAGAAAAAAATCAATAAGCCTACAAAAATAAGTATTACAATGGCATGTTAGAAAGACATTTTCTTTATTCAACCTACATAAGATAGACCGGGCACGTACACACAGATTTTTTTCAATTATTTTTCTTATTTTTTTGTTTTAACTGTGGAAATTTTAGGCATTGTAGTCCTATAAAATAGTTAATAAAGTCTAAATTTTATCCATTCAGTTTTGTAACTATTTGTGTTATTAATCATTTAAAAAATCAAATTAGTTCTTTGTTCAACCATTCGCCCTAATCTGTTGCGTAAACTTTCCCTGTCCTTGCGGCAAGTTAATGCAGTGCTAGACCATTGCGTTACTAACCCTTCAAATCTCGTGAGAATAGCAATAGATAGAGCAATGTAAATAGAAATATGTCATGACTTGTGGTGCGCTGGTTATAACTTGGTTCAGAAAAGAGAACACAGATTGTTTATCTGCACATAAACTTGCCGCATATCTTTGACCATGGGAAAAATGTAGGTTTTCTATATTCAGGCCACAAAAACTCACCATGTGATGTGTTATTTGTCATCGCGAATGCAGCACAAATTGGAAATTGAATTACCTAGTTTGAGCTCAAAGGGTATATTGGTTGTGATCATGGGATTCCCGGAGTGAGAACTTCCTCATCTTTGAATTTTCTTTGAATATAGTCCCGTGAATGACATTGATTAAAGTGATCAAAGATAACACAAAATCCTCCTGTGGAACCCTGCCCCCCTCCCCGATATTCTTCAATGGCACTCCTTGCTCTGATCCATCAATCACTGCAGATAGCTTCAATAAACAATTCTGTCACTCACCCTCAACCCTTAGATCCATAATTGACATCAAAGCAGTCAACCCCAAACAAAACACTTTTCTCTTCCCAAGCACGCAACCTGAAATTATTCACATTATTCACTCCTTCAAAAATAGTTGGTCAGCAGGTACTGATGGTATACCCATGCCTTTCATTAAGCATGTTGCCAAAGTCATTGCTGGTCCCCTTTCTGACATATTCAATACCTCCTTATGCTTTGGAGTCTTTCCAGAGCTCTTCAAACTTGCTTCTATTACCCTAATCCATAAAAAGGGCCCTCTAAATGACTCAGCAAACTACAGGCCTTTAACCGTTCTGTCTGCTTTTTCAAAGATATTCGAAAAACTTTTTTACCATCGTGTACTGAGTTACCTCAAAACCTTTAAAATACTTAAACTAAAAAGAAGAACTTGGTGCTTTCACATTAATATTAAGGTAGAGGGAGCCTCCTCCCCCTAACTTCTTTCATACCATATGACCATGCTTTTTCCTCCTCCCTCTTCTCTGTTGACCAATCCGTTCAACCTAATTACCTTCCTCTCTACCCCTCCTAGCCTGGTATAAAAGGATGTGATGGACCTGTGTAGAGTTCACCTGAATATGACGTCTAACGTTGAAACCATGGTCGTGAATAAATATTAATGTGAAAGCACAAAGTTCTTCTTTTTAATTTAATTATGAATCGCTTTCACCAAGTTATGCCTCAAACAATCAACTTTAAAATACTGAAAAATGCTCGACATGGTTTGTGTGAATCCAAATCCACAAGTATTGCCATCTTTCAGCTATTAGACCTACTATGCACAGCTTTTCAGGATCGTAAATTAGCAGCTGGTGTTTTCTTTGACCTAAGCAAAGCCTTTGATCGAATTAATCATGCAATTCTTCTCTCGAAACTGCAGTCAGTGGGCATCTTGGGGAAAGCTCTCTCCTGGTTGTCATCATACCAATCTCATCACCAGCAATTTGTTAAATATACCTCCAGAACAGCAAAAAGTATCACATATTCACTATATAATGAATAAACTATCCACTGGTATATTTATTATAAGAAAGCTGGCCAAAGTAACTACCATTGATACTCTGAAAATGATATATTATGCCAAAATATCCTCACCTAACTTATGGCATCATCTTTTGGGATAATGCTAGCTCCTGCCACAAAGTCTTCTCTATGCAGAAACATGCCGTGAAAGCCATGGCCAGAGTTTCCATGCAATCACCTGGCTTACCTCTTTATAATGATTGAAAATTCTAACATTTCCATCACTTTACATACTTAACTGTGCATCTTCAACTTTTGAGAAGCTGAGATTTTCAAGTACATATTTGGTCTTCTCTTCGTTAATCCAAAGCCCTATTTCTTTATCTGTGTTCTCTAAAACATTGTACATTTCTTTCAGGTCATTCACATTTCGCACGATGTAACTCGGGGGTCAAGTCAGTGAAGGTGTTGTCTAAAATTTGTATTCATAAAATCTTCTTGAGAGATCCTTTGGTTTGAAATTTTCAGTGTGACTGCATTCAGCAATGTGAAATATTTTTATTTGGTAACGAGCGTGAAAAGATTTGATGTTTTTGAAATTTTACAATTTGTGAGCTGAGTGTCTTTGTGCGCCTAACTCTTATCCCTTATATGTTTAAGGCTTCTCACATTTCATTTTTTGGGTTCACAGTATAACTTATGCCCTTTGGTAAATGCTTTTAAGAAATTATATATGTATTCTGCATAATGTAATGCGTATTCATATATCCTCTTGTATTTCAGATTGCTGTTGATGATTTGAAGAATAATCAAAAAATCAGTCCAGTGGTGCCTATGATTGTGAATTTTATTGCTGCTTATATTTATCAGCATAAATGCCATGGAATCAGAATATTTAATCTACTTCAGGCAATAGATGCATTAATTGAAAATAATAGTGTAGACATGAGGGCATTTGATGCAGTAAGTAGCCTTGGTTTTATTTACCCAACTAACGTATGCAAGTTGTCATGCAAATTTCTGACAACTTCTTTGATTTGTAAGCTACAAATTCAATTTTTTTCCATTGAAAATATTTCTCCAAGCACTCTAAGCATAAGTGTTGATGGGGTATTAAGATCATATATCTTTATATATCTTTATTCATCCACGGCGAGGATTGGCCCTCGCGGATGCTGTATACAACACATTTATGAAAACATTCAATACAACGAAACATACAAAACATGTACATTGGATTAAAACATTAGAAACACATACATTACAAAGATTACATTTAAATTTACATTTAAAATAAAAGAGAAGAAAAGTCCAGCTCAAAATACTCATTAATTGAGTACAGTGGATAATTGCACAGCCACTTTTCCAGCACATTTTTCAGTCTAGTGATGCTCACTGATCTGGCTTTGCTGGGTAATTTATTAAATAATTTTACTCCCAAATTGTCAGACTGGTTGTTGGTCTTAAACAGAAGGTAATTAAACCAATAGACCTGTTCCAAGTCCCAGCAGCATCAAATGATGTGGTGTCTCTGTGAGTTGTGGTGAGATGGAGCATTGTTGTCATAATGCGATGGATATGATTATTTCCCTGATATAAGGGGTGTTAATAAGCCAACAATAAGACAATCACTGTATCTATCAATCACACTATCAAGCCATATATTAACTAAAAATTAATGTATGCAACGGACACCGTGAATGTAAACGCAGCAATGAAAAGTGATATCTGTTATGACATCACCTATCGTTTGCCAAATTCAAAGCCGGCTAAAGGCCCAACCCAGCAGCGCTCTTGCCCGCATGCCTAATACCATGGCCTCCTTTAATATGCGAAAGCCCTAAGGACCTTCTTCCTTCTGGACACTGGAAGTCCTTCATTAATTCCTCGCCAAGAGGTTGTTTTTTGCACACGTTGTTATTACTGCACAGTATACCCCCAATATACATAGCTTTTAAAATTCCCGGCTGTATGAGAGCATTACAAGGGAAAAATTTTGGAAGACAAGTAGTTCCTGAACTGGCCACTTTAAGATGCCAATAAGCTTTGCATTAATTTTTTCTGCCACTGTTCTTACACAGAAATTATGGGAGGAGATATGGGCCTTCGAAATTGATTCTACCTGAATTAGGCAGCTATGGCCCTTTATGTAAACAATCACACAATAATAAAATTTGGAGGCCAATTAACAGGAGAAATTAAAAAGTCAAGAGGTTTGATATGTGGTTTATGTCCACACTTCTAAAAATATATCTTGACAGAGCCCTTAAGGGGATTAAAATTAAAAAGAACTTTTTGCTTTCACATGAATATTTATTCACATATTTGCAAAACCATGGTTTCAATGTTAGACGTCATCAAACAATTAATTTCCCTTATGGGTAGTTAAGGAAATGTGTTTGTTTATGACTATGAGTGGTAGAAAATATTTTATACCGATATATGTACTTTGCAGATGACCAAATGCTAATTTCAGGTGACGTGGGTGACCTGAGCTACATGGTTAGGAAACCTAAGGACACACATGAGTTGTATGGGCTCACTATGAACAAAAACAATACAGAATACTTGCTTCTTGAAAGTGAGGAAATACTATATAAAACAAGTATGCACTTATTGATATCAACCCCCAGACCCCTCCATCCCCCCAAAGCGTATTTCTAGTTACGCCACTGATTATGGTAAAGGTCCTTAGTGATGGGTTTCCTGTAGACAGCGGCTGCTATCCTCTAGTGAATACAGATGTCGAAAATGACATCCAGTGGTCTGTTTTTATATCCAATTTGTTGGGGTGCTTCTTGTTCATATGGTCAAGAATTGTTCAATGAGGTCTCTCCCATTTGGCCAGTTGGTGTAAATATCGTCCACTTACTCATGGAAGTACATAAAGTTTAAAGGAGTGAACGAGAGTGCCTTTTGTCAAATGCATCTATGGTGGAATAATGGAGACCCCATAGGGAGTCCATCCACTTGTTCTTAGAAGTCACCATCTTACTTAGAGTAGTTTGTTGTCAATAAATGGTGAAAAAAGTGGGTAATTTCCACGTAGGTACAATTTATGGATAATTTTCTGTATCTTCTTAGCGAGGTAAAATTTTCAACTTATAGTTTTTTTACCTACTTTGCCAATCCTTGCAATAAAGGCTGTTGGCATAAAAAAACGTGTCAAGAAAATGTTGTATATAGATGTTTTTGAGTATTCCAACTAAGTTTGAATGTTTGTATTCCTCTATGATCTGTTTTCCTATGCCAGAGGTATTCTAGAACTTCATCAGTTAGCTGAACATTTTGAAATTATTCTATAATTATATCTTGGTCAGTATTTACTATGATGTGCATCATTGCTTTTCAGTCAAACACTTTGGTGACCTCTCTCCTCCTCTTTGCTACAAATCCCCAGCCTATCCATGGGAAATCCCTCCTGGATGATGAGTACCTGAGAAAAACTGCCTCAAGAATGATAGTTAAGGTGAAATTCTCTATATTTCAAAGCATATTTTTCCCTAGTCTCTTTAGCATTGAGATTAAAGAAAAACTAGCCATTCAGAATTTTAAGAGCCAAGGTATATGTGGCTGATGAATCTCATCTAATGGTTTAATTAATTTGGGTACTTGATTTTTTATGTGGTGGTTTAAGATACATAGTTATATTTGGAATGCCAATTAAGGTGGAAAAATAATATCTGCAAAACAGGTGTTTCGATTGCCTAAATCAATGAAAAAGCTGGTTTCGGAAATACCAATATTTCCAACTTTAATTGATACTCAGATTGTCTATCTTTGGAAATTGCCACATGAGCCAATTAGTAGCTTAAATTAATTATTCTGATATAAGAAATGAATTGAGTTTTGTTTTCAGTGACTCACCTCTTACTCCATACCATTGCATTCTGACTAATTCCTCTTTATCTTATTGTAGGTCCTTAAGCATTGGCACCCACTTGAAGTAGTTCTGTATGTTGAACTTTATTACAACCTTGCGGGTACCTTGATGAATCCTCAAAATCCATTATTAAGCCACTTAGGAGCTTTACATGCAATTAATTGTCTTGGTAGTGAAGCTCTTGATAAGTGCTTATGGCCAAATTTGTCAGATTACCTGACAATATTGGAAGAAGCAAACAAGAGCAACATTGTTAATGACATTAAGGGAGCTATTCTGGTAAGTGATATTTTTATAGTTTTGTTTAGTAAAAAATGATTCTCAATAAATAAAAGATAAAAATATTAAGTGTGTAAGGTGAGATTATCTCTCACTTTCAAACAAGAGAGGCTTAAGTTCATGTAATTTGGCTAGATGGCATTGGGATTGTTTCCCCGAGGATAGAATTTGTGTAATGGCAAAGTTGTGCTAAATGATCCATGAATGTACTTACCTAGTGCCGCCGTGGTGTATAGTATTTGAGTGGATCACATAATAATACCATGAGGCTGTCCCATTAGGAACCCGCCCTGAGATATTTTGCCCACATCTCCTGACTGCCAAGTTATTTGAAAAGGAGCACTACCCTGAATCAGTGGTAGATCCTCATGTTGGAAGGGTACTCTTGTATTCAACCATAAGGGGACTACCGTCAGCAACTCATTATGTTAGCATATTGACTCTGAGGTTAAATTTTGTATACACATCCTATTTTATGAGGGGTTATCCAAGCATACCTGGATTGTTGCTATAAAAAGTTTAATTATAATTTTTTCCAAAATTCCTTTAGTTACCTTCAAAGTGCTCTCTACAAAATGCCATGCACTCATCAAGTCTTTATTCTCTATGTTTGAAGCTTCTTCAAAACTCAGCTTTGATATCTTCCATGTACTTTGTGAAGCTGTTTTTACTGTCTCCAAATCCTGTACGTGCTTCAGTTTTAGATTTTTCTTCATCCTCGCAAGAGCAGTAAAAATTCACATGAGGCTAGGTTTAACAGATAAAAAAACATATCAACCCTGGGAGACCAAATATTATGTCATATTCAGTATTCTCTTCACCCTGTTTTACAAGTTGAGAAACAAATTTATTGGCTACACATTTAAATTGCAAATGCTCGGTCAGAATATGCTGGCTTGAATTGCAGCTTATTCTGGTGTCTTTGGACAAATTTTCAATCGTGAAACTATTATTATTGTTAATTTTATAGGCAGATTTTTTCAATATTTTATTTATGTTGAGATGTGGCGTAGAATCAATGTGATCTTCAACATTCACCTCATCATGTTCAAAGTGCCCAAGCCACTCGAAACTAGCGTCCAGCTCATTATACCCACTTTGAAATGTTGTTGGAGCATTTTTGTTAACTTACCTTGCTGTTTATTACAGCAGGAAGGAAAATTTCAAACACCACAACATTTAGGGAAACGCAGCAATGCAATCAAATGCTGATCAACAAATAAATGCCGTGAGCTCAGTTGATGTGTTAAGGTATCTGGCTGTAAGCATTTAGAAGAAGAACTCTTCAGTGTCTATGAATGGCAGCATATTTCCAGTTTATTGTATTGCTCTCCCCCTGCATGTATAAATTTATCAATAAAATTATATGTATGAGTGTCTGTGCATGCTGCATCCATGGCCTCATCAATCACTTAATTGGCTGTGGTAATTAATTTCTTCATCCTCATTTTTATGGGGAAGGTGGCCCTCGAACCCTCCTTTTTATATGCCCCTGCCATGAAGTTTTCAAATTTACAAGGTAGTGGTTGACTACGGTAGTTGAAATAGCAGTAAATGATCTCATCGTAATTCAATCCATTCAAATGATTGGAAATTATGTGTGTGTATAATAATCTTAACTTAGTAAAAAGAAACTAATTTGGACAAATAATTTAGGAGTAGGATTTTGGCTTTCTGGATCACTGCTTCAGACTGCATTGGATCCTTAATTTTCTTGGCATTTGACTCTTGCCCTTACCGTTCATCAAAGATGGCATGTTCAAAATGAGAGAAGAACCAAGGGCCAAAAAGTAGGTCACATATCCCCCGTGATCTATTCTTATTCCAGTACTTACCTGTTTGTGTAGCATCTAAGTCCAATATGTATTGGATTAATATGTACGTACAGTGTGGGAAATATTCTCTGCGTCAGGAATTTAATCAAAGGGCTCAATTGTATCCGGCATTATGTACTGTGTTAACTAGGTTTCTTAGTTCATTTAACTGTACAAAATCATATTTGCAGTTATTTATCCAGCATATTGTTTTATGAAATTTGCGGGGGATTTTCTGAAAAGTCTTAATGAGTAACTAAAAATAATTACATGCTGTTCTTAAGTGTTCAATAAATGAAAATATTAATTAATGCACTCATCCTGTATGGACATATATCTCCAATGAGATAGCAGCAGGGATACATATAGAGCCATTGGAAGCTTTGGCTTGGCCAGGGAGTAGTTATAATATGGTGCTTTGGCCAGGCTGTGAGTATGTTTCTGATCATCCACAATATTGTGATGGATGCTGTGATTCCTTGCAGTCTCTTGAGCTCTTTCGTGAAGAACTTGATGTTTACTGTTTTTCTGTCTCGTAGTAGCTCAATGTAGACAAGTCCCAATGTCAAAGAGCTCAAGAAGCCTAATTAATGTTCTTGATATATTATAGCTTCTTTGGCCAGGCTGATCTCTCTGTTAACGCAAGTGTTTTTTTCTTGCGGAAGGTTATAATTGACTTATGTAATTGGGCTATCATTTGTGTGATGTCTTACCAATGTGGTGCCCCTCCGCTGTCTTTGGAATAGATAACTCTACAGATCCCAATCTAACGGAATGCTTTTGCTCTTCAATTCTTTTCTTGTCTCATATTATTTATCTCTACATAATAGAGCTAATATGTCAATGATGACATTTTCATTTTTACAGACTGCTGCAGAAAAACTCTTTGTGAAGAATGTGAATAGTGAAAATATAAGGGAAGCAATAGTCTTCAAGTGTGATGTGGAGCTTCAGACTCAACTGTATGATTATTTTGGTGATGCTATATGTGTTCGTCGAAGATGGTGTGGAACTCCTGGCAATGTAGTGGATAAACTGAGGGAAGGTTCTTCTGACTCACACAATCGAGTGAATTCTCGGAGTGAGTCTACAGGCCATAATTCATTTCATACATTCAGGTGTTTACCAATTCTTGCTAGAAAATGTGTAAGATACTCTGTTGATGATTTTTTCGGTTGTGATGATGAAGACCAATCTCAAAATCAGGTTGTGGAAATGTGGACGCCAAAACAATTAAGTGCTTGCAAACTTCGGTTTCCAAGGAAGTTATATGAATGCCATAGCATGTACTCTAGAATGAGATACATTGGGAAAACGAGGAGAAAGAGAGTGAATGATTGTGTCAAAAATATTTCAGGGAACATACTCGTGTCGTTGTGATGTGTAATTTCAATAAAAAACGTCTTTTTTACTTTAATCTATGTACATTTTCAAAATAGCTGACAATACATACAAAAAACGGTGGATACAATGACGCCGCAACATTACAAGTGAAAGAGATGAAGACAACACGCCAAAACGTAGAGTTTCACTGCTCCCGGGATGCCATATGACGCATCAGTACGTTAATAAACTTTTCTATTTTCTTCATGTCTTGCATGATTTCAGTCTTATACTGCAAACACTACAAAGAAAATACGCCTCATGAGAATACGTAAGGTGAGATACCACATATCAATGAATCGAAAGTAATTGATGGTTTTGCTCATCAAAAATTGACTAATAACATAGAGGATACTCACAACGATATCATCTGTCATTTTCAAGCATAATGATCCCTTGCAGTGGTTGTATTTCATGGAATACCTAATCTAAAAATTAAATACAATGTATATTAGCAATATATATATTGAGATTGATAGTCCGAAGCAACAATGCAGGCATACCTTCATTGGATCCTTTAAATACAACATCTCTGCTTCCTTCTCGAACTCCTCCCATGATTTCAAATACGTCATAATTAACTAAGGTATCACGTCTGGTTAAAAATTCAACTCAACTATTTACGCTTAAAACTACTTTTCCCTTGGTACAGTCTCCAAAAATCATTAATCACTGCATGCTAAGAAATTAAGTTACACATATTGCACTAGCGAGATTCAGACAAGACACGCGAACTGTTTACGCATAGCGCGACTTCAACTTTAAACTGGAAAAGACAAATGAACTATTGTCGCGCAGGTTGGCGCTGCTGTTCTTGATCTGCATCAGCTGCACTGCGAAACCCGATTAATGTGTTTTCGCTGTCAAAGAGACAGCTCAATCACACATAGTATCTAAAGAAAATGTCGACGTAAGTGCCAAACAATTTTTTTTCATTGAGATATGTGTAGTATGCTCAATATTTGTTTCATTTATAGCTGTAAATATGACGTTAAATGAATCCGTGCAATATATCATTGTACAATATGTACCCTATTTCATAGGAATGTCGTCTGTTGTTAGAATTGGGTGGGAGACATCGTTTGTTCATGTGATTGATATTAAATTTACTCGATTTAGTAGTTTGAATGAGCTGTCTTAAGTTTTAGCTTATCTTTCACCCTTACCAGTTAAATATTTTTTGTCTGCGCAATTACCAATTAGTTTACATTGTTTCTCTTTTCAGCCCACCGGACCATCCAGGAACCTGTGCCTATTTGAATACCACCAAGCATCCTTTCAAATTTTCAGCCTATGAAGGAATACCTGAAAATATATTAATAAACGTCCTCGGATGGCTTGTGAGTCTTGACATCAAACGTGTGCCTTTAATGTGATATCTCTTTTAACTTACGCCAACAACCGTTTTTAATATATCCAGTTGTCTCATGATTTAATGTGTTTGGTCACTTGTATGTGTCGAAACGTAAAATAAGGTTATATAATGTTTAATGGAGTGACGTTGACCGACCCAAAAACATACTGTAGTACGTTGATGGGTCAGTTCTTAAATAAATTGTTATGAAGATAACCCACTCGATCTGTAGAATGGATATATTTAATAAGTCTTGGGGAAACTGTAATAACACCTCTTGCGTCAAAACATATGACTTTAAACCCATCCCATAGCAATCACTACTACTCAGCCACATCTGTTATAGCTTGCCCTCCCATGGTCTGAGACGAATATGTGAATCTTACGTAAACCAACTGAAGGTCGACTATAATTATTTTTTTTGAAATGAAGTATTATATATGGCTACTACTGGCCACCGTGTATGCATTGCATGACGTTCAAATTAATGGGCTCACTGTTGTCATGGGATCCATCTATCCGATTTATCATTTCGTGGTTAATCGGTTTCTTTGATGCGACTGGTTTTTTTAGGGAATAGGATCTTGTGGGAAATTAATGCTTATTTAGTACTTGTATCACACAGGAACTCAATTTCTATAAATTTGACTCGGAAATACTTGTAGCTGTGGTGGTTCGAATTGATATTAAGCGTTGTCTTTTAAGTTCGTAGTAGTTTTCATAAAAATCCTTGGATTTTTCTAATGTCTGTGGCTTTATATGGTCTTGAGATCATAAGTTATGTTTCAGATGTCATTTCGGTTTTTACTGTGTACATTGTAATTATTTTGTGCTAGGAATAGAAAGAGTGTTGCAGGGTATTGGCTGATTAATCTAACTGACACTTGATTTGAAGCACAATTTCATTGAGTTCAATTCAGGTTGAGTCTATAGGTAGCCTAATCTTGAAGCAGGAGCAAATTGGTCAGGATATTCGGATGGGAATGCCCACTGGGGCCCCTGGTCCCAGGGTTTGCCCCAATAGGTGATATCACCGTAATAAAATATCCCCAAGTATTATTCTTATTAGATTTCAGGTTACAAAAGTTATGCAGTACAATAATTGATGTATATTAGTAGTTGGGCACTGTCTGATATTGATGAATGGGGACTTATGGAAAATATCACAAATTTACAGTGCTAAGGAGTTATTTACTGAAGCTATTTTGAACATAAAGTCCATTGCATTCACCAAGGTTGCTTGCTTGGTTGTGATTACATGAATGTGATGATTAGAGTAGATTAATTTGCTAAATTAAAAGTAAAAATAGAAATAAAAGAAAAATTTAAACATTGAAAATTAACATCCACTTGTTGCTGGCACTTGTAATTCTGTTTAGTTGACGATCAAGAATTACGTAAGCACCAATTGTGGGGGGATCATGGGTTTACTTACTGATAAATGTTTAGCGAAGAAAGGAGTGCACAGTTTATAAAACACCCAGCTAATATATATGTGTTCCCTAATGTATAGTGCCACATAGCATGCATATGCGTACTAATAATACGTTATTAATGAGAACTAGTAAAGAATATTATTATATAAATTTTTTATAACCATATGAAATTTTGAAAGAAACGCTTCAAATGTAGTGTTTAATTTCTTAGTTTTCTCTATATGAAGCAAGGCGATTGTGGTGATCTAGTGGGTAGAGCATTGAGCTGCTAATGAGGTGGTGTCAGGATCTAATTCTGGGTGAAGCCTTAAAACACACATTAAAAAATCTTCTCTAAGTGTTTGGTGGCCCAGGGAAAGGAACTCTACGAAGGAAGTCCTTACCCTGAACGTGTGAATTTCATGTGTCTATGACTAAATCTGAAGTGACCTCTACCCTCACCTATCCAAACCAACCTTTATGTTGAATCACTGAGTGAGGGATGTGAAGAAAGTATAAAAATCTGAAAAATCTTATGCAAGGAAGTGGGGAAAGTTAGTTTGAGAAGTGCTCATTTTATCTGAGCTGAAAAGAGGGGGATCTAAAATGGCCAGCACTGTGCTTACGTAATTCTTGAATGCTCTGTTGCCAGCAATTATCCATAATTAACCACATATTTATATGGAGTAAATATCATAAGGATGTGGGCATGAACTGAATTAATATTTGATACAGTTCATTTCCTATGTTGTGGAGAAGCATGGATAGTTCAATTAATTATGTACTGCTTTTCTTGTTTTTAACATTTTGTAGCCAAGTTTCTTGGGTGAATTTATGGCCTCTCAGAGAACCTTAGGCCTTGCTCATTGAGTGGCTCAGACTCACATGTATATGCTAATTCTCATCTAAGTGAACTGACAACTGTACACATCTTTATTTAGAGCGCCTCTGTTTACTAATGTCTTAGTCATGGTTTGCACTGGCTCTTGGTATTGCTAATTGATAGTATTGCTAACATCTCTCCAAGTACATTGAGAAATATCCTGGAAATGATACTGTTTTGAAGGCCGAATTATGCAAGATGAAATGGCACTTTGAAAAAATGTACTTAAAAATAATTTTCATAGGTAAAGAGTACATCCCGGCATTTATTTTTTATATTTTTGAACATATTTGTGCTGTTTCCACAAATAAATATATTTTCAAAATGTGTTACAGAAGACAACTTTTAACTACGAACTTGTCATGTAAAAGAGGATGTTTCTACATCTAAAATCATTAGATTCGGACTCCGTTTCTCCAGTTGCAATGAAAATTGGCACAGTTATGTGCGAGGGCTATTCGCAGAGTAAGGAATGTTCTGTAATGAAGAAAAAAACCAAGAATAGTAAAAAGATTTTTTTATATATCTGAAAGAGCGACAAAATACTACTTCTCTCACCAAACAAATTGAGACACTTATTATATCGGTGGAAAAGCTTCGAAATTCCTTCGTCATAGAATTTTGCCGCCTGCAATCTCAGCCTCCCAGTAACTCACATCCAATGCTTGTTGTCATCGTCAAAATGCTGTGCTACTAGCCAGGTCTTCATTCTTGGAAATGAGTGATATTCGCTTCGTGCAAGATCGAGACTATAGTGTGGATGAGGAAAAACCTCCCATTTGAAGGCATTATGGAGTTCTTGGGTGCGGTGTAAAGACTTTCTTGGTTTTCGCTAACCTGTATGGTGGTCTGTAAGAACTTTCAGCACTCATCTTGCGCGAAATTTGTGGTAGCCAAGCCATGGTGTGACTATTTCAATCAAGAAAATCCGTAAAACTTTTGGGAAACAAAGCAAAAACTCCATTTTTGTGAAACAGCGGTTTTCACAAACTTTTCCATCAACTTTAGCGACCAGTTCGTCAGTCACAATGCTCGGACGTCCTCTCTTTTCTTCGTTGTGAACGTCAGTTCAGCCATTTTTAGACATTTCTGCATAGAACTTTCATTTATTACATTTCCTCCATACACTTCACACACTTGACGATAATTTTCTATCCCTTTGAAGTTTTTGGCCTACAAAAACCATATTACTGACCGCACCTCATAACTGCCGAGAATTTCAATTGCAGAACTCATTTTCCTATTGTGTATCGAAAAAACAGGCAGTGCAGAGACATTCCCGTTGTCACGGCTGGATGCTGACACGTGCCAAGGTCACGGACACCGCCTGGCAGGCGCCTAGTGACGGCAAGCGAAAACGTTCCTTACTTTGTGAATAGCCCTCATATATTTTCAAGTCGGAGATTTTTATGCCATCTAATTTATTGTAGCTGGACCTTAGAGACCCCATAGGTGCCACTCATGTTGGTCCATATGCCAAGCATTTATCATAGTTCAGTTCAGTGGTTTCAGTTTTTGCTTTTTAAAAGTACTTATCTCAAGATGGCTTGCATTTTTTTAATCAGATGACTGAGTAAATGAAGTTTTTATTTGGTGAACCTCATTGGTTTTATTGCTCTCATGTCATTCGGAAAGGCCCTAATTGGATAAAAAGTTGTGTGGAATTACTGTACAATTTTTTATCTACTTATTAAACCATGAATCCAAGTTCCACCAAGTTATATTTAAAACTGTTACAGAAAACATGAAAGTGATTCTTCAACCTATCACTTGCTTACTTACATGATCATTAAATAAAATACCTTGTTGTTTCACTTTTACTGCCTGTCAAGATGTTTAAAAGTTTGCTCAAGAGAGTCAGACTTGTAATTGGGATTGTACTTCTCTGAGAAAGTTTAAGTGTAGAGAATATTCTTGCGGTAAAATGAAGTATCTTATAAATCAAAGTAATCACAAAAATATAATTTTGTAACACACTTTCAAAACAAATTATAAACTTTAATATTTTTAGCGTTACAATTTAGACACTTTTTTGAATGCTCCATTCATTAACTTGGATTTATTCGTATTTTTATTTGTTTCTTAATCGTATTTTATAGCTACTACTGCTAATGTTTGCCATGCTGAGGAAGAGGGCTTGGGATTATGGAAGAATTGCTCTTGTGCAGAAGAACGAGGAGAAATGGACGCAGTTATTTTACGGCCGAACAGATGAGCTGGTAGGCCTTTCTTCTGAGAGTGCCTCTCTATCCTCTGCTGAATCAACCGGAGTTTATGTTGATAAAGGTTTCTTTTCTTGGATAGTGGCTACTTTTAAAATAAGGTGAGTTCCATCTATAGACTCGTTGCAAATTAACTACAGCAAACTCCCGATTATCCAGGCTAATGATGAGGAGAGGCGGCACGAATACATAATTGGAAAGCACAAATAATCCAACCTTTCACTGTAATTTCTTGTAATTGTAAATCTAACCAGGGGCGCAGCTAAGAATTAAGGCTAGGGGGGGTTTTAGGCACAACTAATACTTTGGAGTGTGTGGGTATTGCATACCTGCCAGGGTAAGCGGGAGGTGCGAGGGCCCTCCTCCAGAAAATTTTAAGATAAATGGTTCAAAGTGACTAGTTTTACAGCTTTATGAGAGATATTTGATTAATCCTAACACTATTCTATAAGTAATACTAACCCATTAAGCAAAATGGATCAAACTCAAAAATTTCTCTGAGCTCTGGGGGGGGTTTTATCCCCCAAAATCCCCCCCTTCGCTGCGCCACTGAATGTAACAGATCATTATTGTATATATCCACATTGCCTGTTATTTGAGAATGCTCTCTGGAGTCATTAAGGGCTTTCTTTTCCATACCACAATCTTTTTAGTGGTGATAACGTGATTGTATTCTTATTCCTGCTGCTCCATCTAATAACTGATTCCTGAAAACTGCACACTCGTGGCTGCGAGATCACAGATTCAGGAAAGTGGTTTACGTGAATGCTTCAAAACCACTGTGCGACATCAGAAACTACACTGTCAGGCACCACGCCACGTAGTCGCATTTCACACCAAAGTGCCTAGGATGCAGCTGCTGTGGGATGCGAATCCGTGATTACTGAGCGCTATCGTGCACTGTGATGCTTGGTAAACAGGAACACAAAACTCCTGTGAAGGAGACAGGTGCGATATCTCCACCACTCAGCAGTTGTTATAGGAAACCAGGACTCACAGCAAATTGTCCACGAAGGCGAGTGCCTGGCTATGACTCATTCTTTCTCTACTTCCACTTCCCCTGCTGTCTTCTTTTATGCTATTCCCTTCCTCTCCAGTTTGACCCTTACTAGTCACAGTGTATGCATGCCCAAGTGGGTCGAAATCTCTAGTGCCCTTGGGCCGTAAACAACCGCATGCGAGGCCATGGCAATAGTTGCGCATTTGCGTTATGAATTATGCTATTGAAGATAGTAGATAACAATTTTCTTAGGTTACAATTTGTTAATCAGTTAAAAATCTTCTGAAATTAATCAAGAGTTTTTTTTCCCACCACTGATCATTGCCTGCAGTATTAGAGCAGATATCCAAGAGAACTTGAAAATTTCCTTGGCAGCAAGTAAATAAAATAATTCCATTTTTACGAATGGGATTCTCTTTTGCATCCAATTTTATTTTTTTATTAATATTGAGGGAAACATCAACTCATGCACGGATAATCCGCTACACGGATAAACCTCAGCCAGATAATGGAAAGTCTGCTGTATTATCATTCGTATCCTATTGTGAATTCGTATATAATATGTTAAACCTTGAGCAACTTTCTGCAGTTTGATGTATGAGTATAATTAAATTTTACTTCATATTCATCCACTTTTTTCATAAATGACTCTTAAACATAAACTATAGGAGTGACTAAGGTTTCACCAGCCTGGTAACCAATGTGGCAGCATCCCATAAAATCCCAACTGATCTCCAGAAATGTGGAAGTGATCATTAATAAATTGAAATTTGGCACACAAAGTTATTTCTGACTTAGTAGTTGCTATGATCCCGTGGCATTTAATTAACATTCAAGGAAACAGAATTCCACCTCTGGGCGACTTGTGTGCAGTGTATTGTATATGATTTCTGCCTCGACAAACGTCAATAACAAATCTTGCTTCACATCATGAAGCCATGAATGCATCAGGGTTCCCACTCAACCGTGAAAACCTTAAAACCGTGAATAAGCTTTGAATTTTGTCTACCTTGAAAAAGCCTGGAATAAGCCGTGAATTTTGTCATATAACCATAAAAATCTCTCAAAACTTGATTTTAGAACTACGATTGAAAGAGCAAAAGAAAAATTGATATGTCGATCATGTTTCAAGGTCAGTCATGCACAGACACTGTCCATGCATTTATCTGCACACTTATATTCTAAGTGCAATTTTTGGTCTGTGTGCCACATTGAACTTAAGCCTGTACCAAAGCCGGAAGACTGGTAACCAAAGTGTTCATTAACTCTGGTGAAAATTCAGACATTTCTTAATTTCCCTGGCACCCTGGTACCTCCATTTTTCTGCTCACAACCTTTAGCGGGAGCTGAATTTTGCAAACGATATGTGACGCCAGGAGAGATAGCATTATCATTGCTGCGTTTGCATTCATGGTGTCTACTGTGTTTGTTAAATTTTTAGTTGACCTGCAGCCGATGATCGTTACGCAATCAACATTTCTGCCTAAAATGGTTTGTCTAAAAACCATGAATTTGATGACATCTAGACTGTGAAAACCTGGAAAAAAACCGTGGATTTTATATCTTAGTTTGAGTGGGAACCATGTGCATGGTTATGTGAATCCAAGGTTGCATCGGTTACACCTTTTTTTCCGTTTGGATTCTGCTTCAGTTCCCTGTAGAGGTTCTCAGTTACAGTTTCTGTTCAAGTATTTCACCTTTCATTAACTTTCATAAGCCATTAATGGCTTTTGTTATGGTATTATGAAAACTACCTAAAAATATAAAGTACCCCTTTGGCCTGTTTCTCATGGATACGGACGGTCCACGTACAGGGTGCAGAGAGCAGTTGCTGCTGTTCACATAGGCACGGACGAAATCGGTCCGCGTCCGGTGCAGTATCAGCTGGTGCAGCTTGCCTAGGTAGAAGAATGCCATACTGCCAAGTGCTTTTCAAACAATTGCTGTGTACCAGGTTAGAAAAAACGGAAGACAAGTGCCTGTAAAAGAAGGTTAAGGGTGCAACATATTGTGGCACAAAGAAAATTAAAAGCTGCTTTCGTGACCACCTTTACTGAAGTTCGTCCTAAGTTCGTCGTTGTATCCTATCTAGTCCTTATGAAAGATTTTCAATTATTTTCGCATGTCCCGTATGGCCCGTATCAGCCATCTGCGTTCATGTGTAAGTACAAACCTGTCTCTGTGGCCCATACGCAGGCGGAGGGGCCACGCGGATGGCTCCTCCACGTGTGGACGGTCTGTACTCGTTCTGTGTTAGCTTCCATTAACGTCAATGGAATTTTATCCGCATGCGGAGCGTGGAAGGCCGCATCCATGTGAAACAGGCCTTAAGAGATCAGTTCCATAACATCACTCTATTTTAAGTATGCATTATTAAATATAAAGAATGAGAAATGTATTCATATTGGGTTTTATGCAAATTATTTTGGTACTTATTCTTTTTGGCTTCAGGTCTAAGCTTAAGAACTGGTGGAACCATGAACGGAAGAACCAAAATGATCCATCCACACATGAAGCCTTTGCATAGATATTGCCTAAATAATTTAAAAGAAAATCTCATTCTTCTCACATGATCTCCTACTTTATTAGGAATAGTAAAGTCTGTTTCACTAGCCTGGATAGAAATTTCTGCACTGTCTTAGTGATGGAATCGGGTATCTCCATCCAATCCCTTGTGCAACTATTTCTATCAACGGAAGCATTTTACCTTATCTTGGTGGGGTGGAGCATTCCTTTTTCCTTCCCTTTGTCAATTATCATCAGTTGTGGTGTTTTTTTAGTGTGTTGTGAAAAAGAAGAAATTGTTATCTCTTTGAGTTGAGTTTTATTCAGCTGTGCTAATGCTAGTATTTTTATTTGATTTTCAGGAATGAAAACATTATGCATAAGTGTGGTGCTGATGCTGTCCAGTATTTGTCCTTCCAGAAACATATAATTGTGTATATAATGATTGTGATGGTGATATCTCTGTGTGTCATACTGCCGATCAACTTCCAAGGTGACTTAGAAGGAGATGAGACGTCATTTGGACACACAACCCTGCATAACTTGGATCCCAGGTACTACTATTGTTCCATGCCTATATTAAATGGTTACATCACTCTCTATTCACTAATCACATTTTGTCATTATTTCCGTACCCATTGCTTGATTAAAGCCCATGCTTTAATCTTAAAACATTCAAATACATAATAAGATTAGACCTATGTCTATAATAACCTCTATATCAAATGTGAAAATTTCACATCAGGCACAAGAACTTAGGAAAAATATTCATATTTGAGGCAGAGGGTATTCTTGATAAGGGTCTACTACTTCAAGTGAACTCAGCCCTTTATTCACATTGTCATTCTCCACTGTCATCTCATTGGCTAGATGATTCTTTTCCATTTGCCCTGTGAATGCATATTAATGAAGAAGAACTAAAAATAACTGAGATCTCATGAAAACTATGCCATACCAGGACTAATATTCAGTGAGTGAATCACCTATGCAATTTTATTATTCGTGCCTGAGACGCCACTCTGGTAGCATTGTGAGTTTATACAGCATGAATAAGCGATTGACGACTAAGGATTTTGCTTCAAGAAATTTGAACTCGAAACCAAGATTAATTTGCAAATTATGAGATGATGAAGTGAGCATTATGACTGGGATGGTAGTATGACCCCATGGAAATCATGCTGAGCAGTAGTCTCGAAGTCAGCGGCGTAGTTTCGTACTATGTAGTATCCTACCTTTCCTGTGTAATCTAAGAATCTTGGCATGCCTCTCCTCATTCTCTTGTGTGAATTTTAGATGTTTTATACACAATAAACCTGATAATTGAATTAAAAAATCCTATGATAGTTGAAAATGTGTACAGATTGCTATAAATTTATTGACAGTTTTTTTATTTGTTAGTTTTTTAATGTAACATTTAGATCAGGCTTATAAATCTTTTTAATGGTATCTATAATAATGAATGAGTCTTGAAGGTGTGATTTTAGATAACTGATGTATTTTTTCATCTCATTCTTCAGCTCTCCATTTTTATGGGCCCATGTAACATTGTCCATCCTCTTTCTGCCACTGGGAATAATTATCATGAGGAGATTCTCCATTTCAATGAAGTTTGAAGATGGTGACAACAATATGTCTCGCACTCTCATGATAACTAATATTCCTAGAGCCATGTGTGATAAGAATGATTTGCAGAGGCACTTCCGGTAAGTTTCATTATTTTTTATAGTCAATGAATTGCATTTGAATGCATTTAAATATGTTGGCTGTGGTGGATCAAAGGTCGAGGGGCCGGGCCACTCACCAAGCATGATCATTCCGCCATGATGGGAGTAAAATTTACAAAACCTGAAAAAAACCGTCATGTATGAGAGGATTCAAGCAGAGTTCCCACTCCACCGTGAAAACCTAAAACCGTGAATAAGCCGTGAATTTCGTCTACCGTGAAAAAATCTGGAAATAGCTGTGAATTTTGTCGTAAAACCTTAAAAATCTCTCAAACTTAATTGTAGATATTTGATTGACAAATCAAAAGCAAAATCGACATGTCGATCATTATTTCAAGGTCAGTCACTCGCAGACACTGTCCACGCAATTATCTGCACACGTATACACGAAGAGCAATTAGTGGTCCTTGTGCCACGACTGTACACAGACCCTAAGCCTGTGATTGGAAGACCGATTACCAAAGTATTCATTAGCCCTGGCAAAAAATTCACTTCCCTGTCTCCCTCCATTTTCCCACTCACAACATTTAGCCGGCCCCAAGTTTTGGTAACGATATGCGACATCATAAGAGCACTTTCATTTCTGTGTTTGCATTCCCGGCATTTATCGCGTTTGCTAAATTTTTAGTTAAGGTGCGGCCAATGATTCTTATGTGGTCAATATTTCTTCCTAAAATGGTGTGTCATCATACCGTGAATTTGGCGAAATTTAGACCGTGAAAACCTGGAAAAAACCGTGAATTTTATAAATTAGTTAGAGTGGGAACCCTGTCGAAGTGAAGCTGGGTTGTTTTTTTGTTAACATGTAGTCATCAAGATTGATGTTAATAAGTGGTTAACGCTGCTGATAAACACAGGTGGTCCCCAACTTTCTCACACAATCCGTTCCAGAAAATATGTACAAATGTCGAACCGTTGAGCTCCGTACGAATTAGGGGTTATGATGTTCCAAAAGAGCGAAATAAACATCCAAAAACCTTATTTTTTACGCATATTTTATTTTTATTAACTAATGTTTAATAATAAGTTAATAAAATTCCTTGCAACATATACCTAATTTCTTTCGAAAATATGCAAAAAATACAGATAAAAGTTTAAAAAAAATGAGAATTCCATTGGTACCGAGTGAAACTTCCTCTCAGAGTTTAAGTTGACATTCCACTTATAATGTTCACTATAAATTAAAAGACATATCAAGAAGCATAACAAAATGCAATTGTTGAACCCTCACTCTGGATACCTTTAAATTTTTAAATCAAAATTCCTTATCTCATGATCGCATATCCGCAGTATGTCTTAGCATGTATATTTCGCGCGTTATTCAAAAAGACATTTGGAATTCGAACATTTCGTGAAATATCGGTGCTGAAGTTGTAAATGTTGTACATGAATTAAACAGTAATCAAATGGAAAAACGAAAAGGAAAAAGCATATTTATTTATTATAAATTATTTGGAAGCTGTTAGGTGGCCTCTATTCACCTTTTTTTTTTAAATATCTCCATTGAAGGCTGAACTACAGCTTTCTTCTTCACTTGATGAAAGGAGTACATAGCAGGCTGTCTCTTTCTTAAAAAATCGCCTTTCTGCCCTTGATCGTATTTGTATATTTAGGCCTCTCACCAAATTGGGCCTCAGGCCACCCAAATCCTAAATCTGGCCCTGTAGGTTGGGACTGATTTTATTTTTCTATTGTACACTAATAGAACATACCTTAACAGAAACAACTACAGTAAACTCTCATTAATACAAACAACCTTATTACAAAGTTCTCGTTTTTACGAAGCAAATCATTGATCCTGTCGAAAAGGCTAATCCAATCTATAGTGAAAGAAACGTTGTCACGAAATTACAAACTTCAGTCCCATTCTTGGTAATTATAAAATGAACTTTATTATGAACTTCCACTGAAATGCAACGGCGTTTAGGTGGATATACACTATACCACTACATAATCAGTGCGCTACGTTTAAGTTCTCCTTGTGAACTGTGCCCAAGAGCATCAATTATATTCCTTTATTCAGTCGGAGAAACTTTAGTATCAACACAACATCATATTGTAAGCTTCATTCCTGTGGAATCATGGTGACCCACTCATTACCACTCGAAAATTACGAATATTATGTCCTTTTCTTATGAACATTTGATTTGCAAACTTTCAGAGATACGAACATTCGAAAACTTTTAGCGTGCCCAAAATTTCAAATTTGGTGCCTTAAATTTAGAATTAAATTTAATTTTAAATTTAGTAGCCGTGAGAATGGGTAGCGAGTCGCTACCCGAAGCGTCGGCGCTCTCATATAATATTACCCGTGCGGTATCCCGAGAAGAGTTTTTACATGTTGTTTGCTGGGAAAGTGTTAAATCTTACATGTCATATTTGATTTAAATTCAATTTGTTTCAGGGAGGCATATCCTGAAATGGAGATTCATGATATTCAGCTGGCATTTGATATCACCAAAGTTAGTGCTATAGACAAAGAAAGGTAAGAAATTGATTTTTTTCCATTCCAACCTTTTGTCCACTGGTTTATTTTTTTGTCAAAGTACACGCATTACTTTTACATGTTTGATAAACTTGTATTGGCTGCAAAAGTGGTGTACATACAAGTAAGAATCACGTGATGCTTGTCAGATTGGACTAACAGGAAGTAAGTTTTCAAATTGATTAATTTTTATGCAAAATGCTTAGCAACTCGTGATTAATTTTCTGTACGGCTAAGGTTTTATTTGCTGTAATCATACCAGTTATTTTATTCTTAAAATCTAATGCGATGAAAACGAAGGTAAAGAATTGAATTTCCTGGAACAATTAAAAATTAAATAAAGAAATGAAAAATTATGCTGGCACATGTCATGATTTTTTTCAAGGAAATTACCATAGATTAGCCAGCAGCCTACCTTTACAGAGTCATTTGCAAGTGCACATGAAGAGCAAAAATTTCACAGTGGCAAATGATTTTTCCTAGAGGTAGAATTTTTACTTTATATGACCATGCTGGTGATACTAAGATTTGCAACATCATAAAGATACCTTGGAATGCTTTGCAGAAAATAAAGCTTGTGTGTTCCATCATATTTCTTCCAATAATATGTGTGTTGATTCTTACTATATCATAAATTTCTGTGTATTTTATTATCATCAAGTTATGATTTTTCCTCATTTTACTTATGCTTCATACTATTGAATTTCGAAATCCATTTCATGCATTTCTTATAATTGCTGTTTTTAATTTTACAAAATTGTTTTATTACATTTATTTAATTCCATCTCGTAACTTGATAAACTTTCTTTTATAATCTCAACATATCCAACGTAAAATTTCAAAAATAAATTTAACCCTTTTACGGCCACCGGGCTGATATATCGACCCTCGCTGGTTTAGCAAAAACTGCCAGGGGCTGATTTATCGGCCCAAATTATTTCACTTTTTTTCGTGATTGTGGCCTTTTCAACAGCTGTAATTTATGTAAACCCCCATAATCTATCTATGGTTATAAGAAATAAATATATCTTAAGAATTAGGAAAAAAATCTAGACGTATTAAATAAAATTAAGTAGCTTAAAAATTTTTAAATCTGAAATGTTTCTAATTCCGGAAAATAGCCTTGGCAGTCTTCTTACATGCCACCTGAAATGGGCTGGCAGTAAAAGGTTTATGTGGCTATTCATAAAGGTATATTTTTTACTTAAACATCTGCATTTTTATACCATGTGGCACATTGACTGTCCTACTCAGCAGGAATGTAATACAAAACTATTAATGTAATATCTGTGGCCATATTAGAAAATTAGGGAGTAGGACTTAATTTTTAGTAAAATTGTACAATTGTAGCCAGGTATCAATAAATTACCATCATTACACAAAGAGAAAGTACCTAAATATATGATTCAAACTTTATGCTTCACGACCCCTTATTATATATATATATATTTTTTAAATCACGAGATGTGGGTCAATTGACCCACATCTCGTGATTTAAAAAATATATATACCTAAATATATGTTGATGAAATGTTGTATTGGGAATTAATAATATTTTTATTTTTAAATCTGATTTTGATCGATTTAAGTCGCCATTGGATGTTAATAAAAATTACAAGTGAATGTCCTAAAGTCATTTATAATAACAGTTAATGATTTCTGTTTTGTGATCTAACAGTACATCTATGAAAAATTAAAATGCTTCAAGTTAGTGACCTCATTAATATTTATTTTGTGCATTTTCCAGGGAGAAGGCATATCAGGCCAAGCAATACTGTGAAAATCACCTGAGGAACACAGGAGTGAGGCTGGATATGCGACCTTATGCATGTGGAAATATTTGCTTTTGCTGTGATATGTTTGGTTGCCCCAAGGTAAGTAATCAACATATTAATTAATTATATTTATTTATCACTGAGGGTAAAACCTGTCATTATTTCATACATATTAATTTACAGCACACTCTTGATAATCCGGGCTAGTGACGGGGAGAGACGGCACGAATAATCGGAAAACACAGATAACACAAACTTTCACTTAAATGTCTTGCAACGTTCATAATTTACGTGAAACAAACAATATATTATTATTTATGCAGTTATTCCATTATTTAAGAGTGCTTCCCGGAGTCATTGAGAGCTTTCTTCGCCGGTTTGCAATCTTTTTAGCGTCGATAACATGGTTGCACTCGTATTATTAATGCTCCATGTAAGGCCTGGTTTCGAAAACCACACATCCGTGGCTGTGTGGTCACCGATACAGAAAAGTGGTTTACACGAATGCTTCAAAACCACTGCTCGATGTCGGAAACTACACTGTTAGGCACCACGCTTGACACGCTCGGCAGGCAATCTGCAACAGGTATATACCGCACCGGATAATCGGGAGTCTACTGTACTTCAGATTTTTTGCGAATGGGACGTTAGTATTTGACCTAAATTTATACTTTTGAGTGTAGAGGTATGGAGGCAAGAAGGTAAACGGGAGTGATATTGTATATTTCTTGGGCTCATTGACACTAGAAATGTTGTCTTTTTTCCCTTGCCTTCCCAATACACCTTTGGCACTTTAAGGTATATCAGAAAATATTTCATAATTAATGCAGTCAATGATAAAAATTTTTGGCGAGTGGTTGGAGGACAAAAATTTACTAAAAGTCATAAAATATCAACAATATTTAACCATTGGAAGGAAGAGGAGACATTTGAAATTAAAAAATATTCAAAATGATCGCTCCGGCAGTTATAGTGTTAATCAATTATGTTATATTGTCGTTTCTGAAAGAGTGTGAAAAATGAAGATTCCTATATTTTTCTATTTTTCAATTCGTCATTCAGATTATGGAACATAGAAAAATTGCAAATAAATTGTGAAGTGTTTCTATTAGTTTTATTTTTTCTTTTGGGGTGAACTGTAGGACTAGATAATGTTTGAACATTTTTATTATTAAACAGCAAAATATGCGTTATAAAAGTACGCAAAGGCCATTTTATTAATCTGCATTAATGTTTGCAACTTATTGTGGAAGATGAATATTGTAGACGTAATAGTTTTTCCTAGGTGAGTTACGAAGTATATGAAGATGACAAAACGGCTAATTTTATGGTGCACGGAGTCATTTATTGCACTCAGGTGTCTCGATTTTTGAATTTTTCATAAAACAAAAAATATGTAATTTGAAATTGAAAATAAATTTCCTTTAAAATGAAGTATTATTCATTATTATGGCATGCACCGAAGTCCAGATATAAATTTGCAAAGCACAGCAGCACATCATTTTGACGCCGACAGTAGCATATCTCTCTCGTAGTGATTCAACCTCAATATTGGTTTGGATAGGTCAGGGTAGACCTCTCCTCAGGTTCAGCCACACGTTTCATAACGTCATATGCTCAGGGTTGGGAAGCCAAATCCTTTTCCTGGGCCACCTTGCACTTGGATAATTTTTTTTTGGGGTTGACCTTAGGTTTCACCTGGGGTTTGAACCAAGGACCCTATGGTCAATGGCCCAAAGCTCTACTCACTGGGCCACCACACTCTCCATGAGGTATGGGTTGGTTGGGTCCCTCTTATCCAAGTTCCTCTGGTGTTTGAGCTAAGTACCGGAAAAATATGATCAACAAAGATATCATACTGCCCACAATTTTTTTATAATATCAGTGACTATTACTATAGTAAAATTTGTGGGAATAGGGTGATTTCCTATTATTTTTTATTGCCTAAATTGAAAGATTTTTACTAGGGATGGGTCGAATAGTAGATTTCTCGAATTCGAATATCGAATTCGAATATGAAATCATTGCTCGAATATTCGAATACCTCGAATTTCGAATACCTCGAATACTAAACGATGAATGTGAAAATGCTTGACTAGGTCGCCTATGCAGCAGGAAACCCAAGATTTTGGCGAGTAATTGTGATTGCCTTTAAAGGATTCAAACAGGAATTTAGCTGATTAATGGAATATTTTAATTTTATGTAAACAATAGGGTAGTTTCCTTCATTAAAGAAAACGAAAGGTATTGATTGTGATTCGTTACCCACCATTAGTGTATTCATAATATACAAATTATTTCGTTCTAGAAATACCGGTTTAGACTAATGACAATGTTCAATTTTACCTCATTTGAAAAAGGCCAGATTGGCGCCTATGCGATGCCACTCCACGTGACATCACAGGGACCTAGTTTCTACACGAGAGGATCGGAGTTTTACATCGTCTGAGGTTACCAATGCATGCATGAGGCACAGAGCTCAGGGAAACATGTCTTAATAATCACACAGTCTGTTTGATAAGGTATTAATAATCCTTATTTAAGCCAAGCGCTACCAGCTAGCATAGTACTCGGCTACCTGCTAGCATCCTGCGTCGTAATAGCGCTCAGAGCCTCGCCCCAAGGTCACCTCACTTGCGGGAGCGGGAACCAGAACGACGTCACGCGGAGTTTTTCCCGGCATTCATACTTAGCCGTCGCGTTTTCGCGCGCTTGAAAATTTTCACTTTTAATTTAATCGCGAAAAATAGATATCGTCTATTAAAACTCTAAAAGCGTTAAATACGTACTTCAGGAGTATTAATATTTCGATTTAGGCAATAAAAAATAATAGGAAACCACCCTATTTGAGCATTACGCCTCCGTCGTATTTCTTCTTCTTCCCGGTATTTATTTTCCTGCGCAAAATGCTTAAATAAAGTCAGAAATATGTCGTGTTTGGTCTTATTCTTTTTTAAATTACGCGCACATTACTAATATTTCAATCCAATAAAGGTGTAATAACAATTGCCGAAAGTCATTGTTAGACACCTTTCGAGCTAGTAGATGACTCATGCAGCAGTTGACCTCGAGAAAGGGGGAAATTCGAAGCAGGTAGGTAGAAAAAGGTCAGTGGGTGAGAAAAGGGGGTGGGTGCGAGACACGTTTTTATTTTTCTCGCGTAACTTGATATTTTTTGAAGCTAAAGTTTTTGTAATACAATCCCTGCGCGAGCTGGGATCTTTTGTTTGATTTCGGAGAAGAGGAAATCTTCAAGAGTGGGTGAGGCGAATGCTGAATGGAGGGGGATAGCAGATCGTGGGAAATGCGCCAATGTCACTATCCCACGGCACTGAGTTCCTCCCTATGGTAGTTTCATCTCCTGGGGAAGATTCAAAATAAGTGCCTGTCATTATTAGCCACAAAGGACACACGGCAAACACCTCCTCTCATTTTATCAAAAGATGGATGCGGGAAAATGGTCAGTGGGGAGAAAGAGGGAAGGGTGAAACACGATTCTAATTCTATTATTTTCCGGTAACTTGATATTTTTTTCAAAGCTGAGGTCTTCGTAATACGATCCCTGCACGAGCCGGGACCTTTTTTTTGTTTTCGGGGAAGAGGAAATCGTCTGAGGGGGTGGGGCGAACGCTGAATGGATGGGGATAGCGGATCGTGGGAAATGCGCCAATGTTGCTATCCCACGGAACTGAGGTTCTCCTGATAGGGGACACCTGGGATTTTCGGATTGTTTTCATCCGATCAATTTCGGTTCCCCAAGTCGAACTCTTTTCACCGCTCGAACCCGTGAATTTGATGTATTTCGTCAGCTTGCCTAAAACGGCGCTGCATGCACTAGACGACTTGAGTTCTCATTTTTCCGAGTCAACTACCAACGACGTGCGAGCGACAGTGTATGACGCGAAATTCAAAGTATTCGAGGTATTCGAGACGGTACCTTTAGCATAACTATTCGAGATCTCGAATATCGAATACTTTCTATTATTCGAGGTATTCGAGTATTCGCGGATACTATTCGCACATCTCTAATTTTTACTCCTGGAGTGCACATTTCATGCTCTTAGATTTTCGAATGACTATGTATATCTATTATTTGCGATTAAACGAAAAGTGAAAAATTTCAAGCGTGCGAATTATTATTAAGAAATGTTTCCCTGAGCTATGTGCCTCATGTATGCATTAGTAATCTCAGACGATGTAAAACTCCTATCTACTCGTATAGAAACTAGGTCCCTGGACATCACGTGGAGTGGAATCGCATGGGCGCCAATCTGGCCTTTTTCAAATGCGGTTAAAAGTGACCGTTGCCATTCGTCTAAACTGGGATTTCTAAAACCAAATAATTTGTGTATTATGAATACACTAATGGTGGGTAAGGAATCGCAATCAATGCATTTCATTTTCTTTGATGAAGGAAACTACCCTATTGCGATATCTTCATTGATCATATATATGTTGTTCCACAACATCTCTCCACAAATAGTTGACTCTAAGAACTGGAGTGAGAGCCAATGCCAAAAAGAAATATTAACCAGAATTAATTGTGTAAAACCCAGTTTGAAAACTTTTTTAAAGCAGAATTTATATTACATTCTTAAAATAGAGTGACCCTGTGGATTAATTCAATGGTGAGAAGATTTGATGAATTATTTTAGGTATTTTTAATAATATCATAGCAAGAATTATTAATGGAAATTATGTATGTAATTTAAATGAGAAATTGAATGAGAACTGAAACAGAGAACCAATGTCAAGAGCCAAACAGGAATTGGAGCTAATAAAAGGGGAACCAACCAATCATTTATTTGTTTATTAGTAATTTACAACACTGTATGTGAATAGTTAGATTTATCTTGAGATAAAAATGTATTTACGTACTAGATAAGGATCATAATTAAGAATAATGTGTTATGATGACCTGCAAAGAATGCATTTCTGTATGTTATTTAATATTTTCTTTGGGAGATTATTGTAATAGTTGAATATAAGAGTGTATTTATACTTCATATTTATGTTTTTTTTTAATTTCTATCGTAAAAATGTTTTTGTAACATAATTGGTTTTTTTTAATCATCATTGGAATAGGGTATTTCCTTCATCAAAGAAAACGAAAGGCATTGATTGCGATTCGTTACCCACCATTAGTGTATTCATAATATACAAATTATTTGGCTTTAGAAATACTGGTTTAGACGAATGGCAAGGGTCAATTTTTATCCTTATTTGAAAAAGGCCAGATTGGCGCCCATGCGATGCCACACCACATGACGTCACATGGACCTAGTTTCTATACAAGTAGATAGGAGTTTTACATCGTCTGAGATTACCAATGCATGCATGAGGCACAGAGCTCAGGGAAACATGTCTTAATAATCGCTTATTAAAACTGGCTAAGGTCGGAAAGTTTTCTTCATTTGATAAGGTATTAATAATCCTGATTTAAGCCAAGCGCTACCTGCTAGCAGGGTACCCTTCTACCCGCTAGCATCCTGCGTCGTATCAGCGCTCAAAGCCTCGCCCCACTTGCGGCAGCGGGAACCAGAACGACGTCACACGGAGTTTTCCCATCATTCCTATTTAGCCGTCGTGTTTTTGCGCGCTTGAAAATTTTCACTTTTCATTTAACCGGGAAAAATAGATATCGTCATTTTAAAATCTAAAAGCCTGAAATATGTATTCTAGGAGTAATAATCTTTCGATTTAGGCAATAAAAAGTAATAGGAAACCACCCTATTGTTATTCTTTGTATTGAAAAATTTTTTCCCTTGTGTTATTGGGAAAACAAGAAGTAAATAAATAAATTTATCTGTGAGAAATTTATTGCTTGGATCTGTCTTTTAGGTTGATGCCATTGACTACTACTCAGAAGAGGAGCAAAAACTTAGGCTTACTGTGGATGAGGAGAGGAATTATGCCTTACGTCGTCCGCTTGGAATTGCATTTGTTACCATGTCTTCTGCAGATGAGGCCAGCCGCATTCGGGAGGACCACAACATTCGCTGCCAGTGCGCTGGCCAGCCCCCTTCGTCATCATTGAGCCACCAGTTGGAGCCACATCAGTGGAAAGTTGACTTTGCTCCTCCCCCGTCAGACATTTACTGGTGAATCTCATTTTTTAATCTTATTAGAGTGCTGATAATTTTTTATTTCAAATTTCTCGTGCTGAGGATCGTTCTGATATAATAATAATAATTTTATTGTCACTCAGCCTTTACAGCTATAGGCAATGTCAAACATCTTCATATATTAAAACAGTATGCATTGTAGCTTTATGCAATTTGAGACAAGAACATTACACAAATACAAATACAATTTCAATTACACATTGACAGCAATTATAATAATAATAATAATAATTTTTATTCACTTTAGGCAAGAACATTTGCATAGTTTCGTCAAATTGAATCAAATTAAATTTACAGAAATAAAAGACCAGCATTCCCTAGATTTTTGTTTAAAAAAATTCCTGCAGAGAGTAAAACGGTCTTGCAACAAGCCAATCGAGTATTTTATTTTTGAAATTATCAGCAGGCATATCTGCCACACTACCTGGGAATTTATTGTACATTCTCATCCCAATGCTCTTTTAGCTGTTAAAAGATGTGGATAACCTGTAGTATGGTAAATTTAATTTGTTGCTATTCCTGGTATTATGACGGTGAATATTTTCATTTAGAAAATAGTACCTGTCATTGGTCATCTTAAGGAACGAAGTCATTTGAATGCAAGTTAAGTACAGTGTTACCAAGCGAAGTTTGGCTTTGAAATACAAGCAAAATTTGAGATATGAGGAACGGCCGGCTGCATACAGTAGCGTGTAAGTTGTGTACAGGCATCCCCCGAGTTACGTAAGGGATGCGTTCCGGCAGACTCTGCGTAAGTCGAAATTTACGTAAGTCGAACCTTTGCCTTAGTGCTTCAGAGATTGCGATCGGCGCGGTGAAATTCTCTGCGGAGAAATACGCGGTAAATTCTTGATGAAGTTTCATTCAATTCACTGCGATATTCATGAACGCTACCGCGTATTCTTACGTTATTAGATACAAAATCGATAAACATTAATATAGTCTGAGAGTTGCATCTCGAGCATTGCCAATCTAAATGCGTGATATTATTCCCAGAGTTGACCGATCGCGTGGATTCGGAAAAGTACGGTATCTCAATGCTACATTACTAAACTGAATACTTAAATTGATTCATTATGTTACACTGCGATCTAAGGGCCCAAAGAATGCGTCGTATACCTACCTATAATCATTATATCTTCTGCCTTTTATATATTACGTTGATCGATGAATCTGGTGGTTTCACTGTCACAGTTAATACACGTAGGAGTGTCTAGGACGGTCTAGGATTACGAGCAAATAACACACACAAAAATACCAGTAAATTACTATATTCTTAGATACATTCTCACGCACATACACTCAATCTTTCACGCACGGAAACATACTTTCATTCTCTCATATCTCAATAAAATAACGTGAAAATATCATCATTTGAATATTTACTTCGCTGGAAACATCGAAGAGTATTTCCAAAGCACGAAGCTAATTGAAAGTGAGCTTTTATTCAGCCAACTCCGTCATTAACGTGAAATAAAGTTAGTGGGGAAAAGCTATCAATGACGCAATATTCATTTACAGTTGCACACAATATGAGAGAACGAGAAAATGCAGCTTAATAAAATTTTCCGCCAGAAACATGTAAGAAATTACGCAATTAATATCGTGTGTCAACTTTTTCTTAACTTTTTCGCGGCGTTCATTGCCAACACTCAAAATTTCAATGCCGCTACGTGCGTACTAAACAATTCACTAAACAATTCTTTTCCGCAATAAATATTTCTGCTTGAACTTCATTTTCTTTTAATTCCACAGATGGAAATGTCCAAACTTAAGGATACAATTTTTAAATAGTTGAAAGTCGGAGTTCGGGTGTGAATGCTGTATAACAAGTTATATCGTACAGGAATGAGCGCAACCACTTCCATCGCTAGAACTGCAAATTTTCACGTTGATTGCTGACTTGGGATTTATAAGCGAATTTTACACAGAAATTAATGAAAATTCCTTCGAGGAATGACAAAAATGGGTCAATTTGTTACGTTTAGCTCGTAAAAGACTCGATAACTATTCGATATTTTTTCTACCATAGGTTGTACGAGCGAATATCTACTTCTTCTCGCTCGCATTCGAAAATTAACGTAATCATTTGAAATACGGTTATCGCTTACGTAAGTACGGATTTACGTAAGTCGAGACATACGTAACTCGGGGGATGCCTGTAAGTTGCGTTTAAGTGACCAAAACACAAAGACTCTCTGTAAAACGAGTTTTTTTTTGCTTTACATCCTCTTATATTATGTTTTTATACAATATGTGTAATTTATAAAACCAATTTTCCTTATTCAAAAACTCACAACAAAAAAAATGGGGTTTTATTTTTGAGGCTCGAACAGGTTAATGGCATTTCAATTAATGGGGAATATTGCTGTGAGATATGAGAAAATTGACATAGGAGCACGGTTGCAGAACGAATTACACTCGTATCTTGAGGTATCACTATGTATAATTTCTCTGAAAAAGAACGAAGAATAAATATTTTTAATCAGTGTTATGTCATTGTCCAATTTTTCTCGTGTTAAATTCAAAATTTTATCTATAAAGTTAAGTTGTCATGAATTTCTTTTTGTTCTATTTCTGAAAAATTATTTTTGAATTAGCAATCTCAGAAGTGTTAATTTCTCAGGATAGGTTATTGTTATTTTATATACATACATATATCTGAATGGTATTTAATTCCTAGAAGCTTCAATATGAAGTCAGTTGTTTTAGCTTCTTAATATCATAATTTTTTTTACAAGAATGTTTTTCTTTTTATTCTAGGGAGAATCTGTCTGTGGAACCCAAGCTTTGGTACTTGAAGGCCTTTGCAATCAACCTGTTTTTGTTTGTTATTCTATTCTTCTTAACCACTCCGGTCATTGTGGTCAACTTACTGGATCACTTTAACTTTTCTAAAGAAATAGGACAAGTGGTAAGTGATGGCTGGTTTGCTGTTGAATAAAGTATTCAATATATACATATTTATTTACTCTCTTATTTATATGAGAGTGTAGACTGTTGATAAGGATTTTTTATATTTTTCATTCTCTCATGTAAGTGTACATTAGGGTGTCTCGTTCTGCCACGTTTTTTAGGAGCGAATCGTAATACCCAGCAAAAGTTGTGTACTCGGGTGGGCATTATAGATATGATTTTTTTCGAAATCGGTCAATATCTTCTGTTTGCCATTTTGTCTTGAAATTTCGAAATTTTTAACGAAAAACGTAAATAATTAAAATTTTGTTTTAGCAAGCTCTCAATTTTTCCATTGGTTTATGACATTGGTCTTTCCTTGATATTTTAGACCAAATACGTCAGCTTTATTCCTTCTAATTATCGAGAAAATGACCCTTTAATCGTGTTCTCAAAAGCAGTTTTGTGGGTAGGCAACCCCCAACACACATTCTCATTTTACTCTTTGCATGCGATAAATGATGCGAAAAAGAGATGTTTTACAGTCAAAGAAGTGTAAATCATGTCTGAAGTTGTCAAGGGCAGTCACTAGGATGAGTGTATGCTCTTTCATGCCATCGCCGACTATATTGACTATATTTCGTGATGATGGACCATATGCGGTGAAACCTCTCACCTATGGACAGTAATGGTCCAGGAAAATGTCTCGTTAAGTTAGGATATATTTGGAAAAATCTATTTTTTTAAATTTGATTTTTCAGTCCCAGTATTCTTCAATAGTAATTGAATGCTTCTGGAAGAAGTACTAATATGCGAAATTTCAAACCTGGAAAACTAATTAGAAAGTTGATAATACAAATTTAATGGCTTTCAATTTTGAGTGAGTTACTGGTGAGAATTTTAGCTTCATAAGATGAAGTCCTTAAGTTACTCATCTGTTTATGAGTTTTGAATAAGTGATGAAAATAAAGTGATCACGGTGGTAAGAGGGTTTCCTCCTTCATATCGTAAAAGTCAGCTTCCGGTGTACATATTCTATTTCCCCTAGCTATTCATTATTTCCACTTCGGGAGAAAAAAATTCCAGTTCACCAAGATGGGTCAGAAATCCATCCATTGATATCAAAAAGAAAAAATATTCCCTAATAGGTTCCTGTCTGTAAGTTGGAGAATCCTTTAAGAAGAGTTTCCATCCTAATGCAAATGACTATCCTTCCATTGCAGAATTAAAAACTGTCCTGTAGTCAGAGGTGTCTGTAAGCCGGGGTTTCACTGTATAAGAATCTATCTTGGAATATTGACCTAAGAGGAAGAAAACTTGAATGTTTACAAAACATGTCTTTATTATAAATAAAATGCAGGAGAGAAACTGAAATACCAACTTATGCCTATCCATAAGCCAGAGTCAAACCTTTGATGGTGGATGGTTCCTTGGCATTTCCACCGGGTCAGATTCTCCAACTCCAGCTTGGCCGAAGTGTATGAGTTGTCCATCGTCATGCCCTGATGATCATGGATAACTCGTTCATCGAAACGTCGGCCGAGATGGAGTTGGAGAACCTGACCCGGTGGAAATCCCGAGTAACCATCCCCAATTCTGTACGCCGGGAAAGCCTGCGATCATTCTTCAAACCTTTGACAATATTTTTCTCTGTGGTGATTTTCAGAATCCCATCCTGTCCGAGTCTCTTCCTACCCTGCTGCTGTGGACAGTTGCTGCTCTCCTTCCAGCTCTCGTCTCATACTCTGATCAGTGGATGTCTCACTGGACTAAGTCCAGGCAGAACCACACCATCATGAGGAAATGCTTCATTTTCCTCCTCTTCATGGTCCTCATCCTGCCTTCACTTGGTCTCACGAGGTTGGTATATTTGTTTATCTCCATGGGAGTGACTCAGTGCTGCATGATACCAAATAGGGTGGTTTCCTATTATCTTTTTATTGCCTAAACTGAAATTTTATCACTCCTGGATTGCATATTTCACACTTTTAGATTTTTAAATGACGATATCTATTTTTCGCGATTAAATGAAAATGAAAATTTTCAAGCACGCGAAAACGCTATGGCTAAGTATGAATGCTGAGAAAACCCTGTGTGACATTGCTCTGGTTCCCACTGCCGCCAAGTGAGGTGACCTTGGGACGAGGCTTTGAGCGCTGATACGACGTAGGATGCTATCAGGTAGCAGAGTACCCTGCTAGCAGGTAGCACTTGTCTTAAATAAGGATTATTAATACCCTATCAAACGAAGGAAACTTTCCGACCTTAGGCTGTTTTAATAGGTGATTATTAAGATATGTTTCCCTGAGCTCTATGCCTCATGCATTGGATGCATTATATGCATATGATTATATGCATTGGTAATCTCAGACGATGTAAAACTCCTTTCTACTCTTGTAGAAACTAGGTCCCTGTGACGTCACGTGGTGTGGCATCGCATGGGCGCCAATCTGGCCTTTTTCAAATACGATTAAAATTTACCATTACCATTCGTCTGAACTGGGATTTCTAAAACCAAATAATTTGTATATTATGAATACACTAATGGTGGGTAATGAATCTCAATCAATGCCTTTCGTTTTCTTTGATGAAGGAAACTACCCTATTGTATGTATTTAATCATTTTCAGATTAACTTGCCTATTGAACATTGGTGGGCTAGATTAGAGTATATTGGCAGTCAGTAATTATTTGAGACCCAAAATCTCTATTCACTAAAAGAATTAGGTTGATGGAAGGGAAAGATTATTAGTGACATAAAGCAATTTTACCCATTCAGCAATTTTCTCTTAAGCATATAATAAGAAAACATTCAATTTGCTCCCCACTTTTCATGAGTTGATGAGAGATGTTGCTCATTTATTTTGAAATGTACATGCAGGCCCAGGGAGTGCTGTGGTGTTTAAAAGGTAGAAATAAAAACTGATTGATAAACATATAATTTATTCACTAAAAAGAACGGTCGTTAATGATTTTCCCCCAGAATTGTCACCGGCTCAAGGAAAGCAACCAGCCTCGAGAGAAAAGGGAAGGTAGGGAGTTTGGGTTTGTTATTACTTTGGTTGCGGAGGTAGCGGTGGTCTTCAAGAAGTCCATCTTTCGGGAGTAGCTCTTTTAGAATCGAAGATTGGGTGAGAGCCTCAAGAAAAAAAGCCCAATGCTCGCAGGAAAACACCACTTAATAATATCTTGGGCCCAATTGCCATCGGGTATCATAGGTCCCTATTGACAGGTGTTTTGTCTGGTTCTGTGACGGTTGGTTACACCACCCACCAAGCTGCTCTGCCAACACTGTCAGAGTGAGGGACAGCTCATTTTTTTTATCAGAACCTTTCAATAAGGAATGGATTCACTCACATGGGTATAAAAAACAATGAACTGCATGCGGATGATAAGCATAGCCTGAACATAGTCATGGACGTGTAACGTCTAACTACAAGCTCTTTTATTCTAATGTGTTTGATGCATTGGAGAGGTTGCGTATGAAGACATGTAACTTGTGAATGTTGTGTTGCCAAGGTTTTGTTTAGATGGGAAGGGGGATTATTGAAGAGGGGTGGAAGCTCTTTTGGAAAGTGATTCGGTTTTACCAATTAGAAGAAATAGATTTTGTTGTAGGACAGGATATTCGATGTTACAAATGTATTCATTTTTGTCTGTTCCCTTTCTTTTGTTTCTCCATGCTCCTCATCGCAGTGCTCAGGCCTTTTTGATATGGGCTGTTCATCCGACTAGTCAAGCGGATCGCTGGAAGTGCCTCTTCCTTCCTGACAAAGGTGCATTTTTTGTTAACTATGTGATCACTTCTTCCTTGATTGGAACTGGCCTTGAGTTGATACGCTTCCCAGAACTGTTTGTGTATGCAACACGGCTGTCTCTTGCAAGGTATGCATCTGCAATCATAGTGGACTCGATCTCTGTTTATGAAATGATGATACATGCTCTTGTTTCACTTGTTTATCTTTTAAAGGTCTCAAGCTGAAACGGCCAGCGTGAAGAAGGACATACTCTGGGGATTTCCATATGGAGTTCAGTATGCGTGGATGCTTCTAATATTTGCCATGACCATCATGTACAGTTTGTCATGTCCCCTCATCACTCCATTTGGTGAGATTCATTTCGCTGAGTCTAATTGTATTTTTTTTGAGTATTTAACATTAGCTCTTATTAACCCCTTCCACTTCAATTTAGTTTCTGAATATTGTGTTCTTATCCATTATTTATTTTTTCTGTGGTTCTTTTTAAATGAAATGGTACTTAATGAAATGATGTTTTGTTGTTTGTAAGCAAGGCCAAAGCCAGAAAATATGGAATAGTAGAAAAGCATAAAATTATTTTTATAAGATAAATAAAATAGCGTATACGGTTAAATATACATATTTATTATAAACCCTTAAAGGAAAATATAAAAATATTATTATAAAATTGAATTTAGCCTTCTAGTTTTTTTTTGCAGCGACCAAATGAATTAACTCCTCGGTGTCGATGTCAATTCTGCGGTCCCTCAGGAGGCTCATAAGTCACCTCTCTACTAATTCACAGCACTATTATTTCACACTCTGCACAACATTTACACACACTGCATCTACAAATTCGCTTAGATAATTATTGACTTAAGTCGCATTGGACCATTAGATGTCCCTGCGCCGCTATATAATATCGTCGTGTGAGCACCAAGCGAGCATGAAGTATTTATTTAATTTTTTTCATTTCGGATGGGGGGATCAATCCCCCTTGATCCCTCCCCTGGCTACGGCCTTGTTTGTAAGCAACGTAGAACAGTGAAATAGAAAGTGATTATTATTTCATATTGTAAAGTATCCAGTTAAATACATTGAGAACACAGCTACTTGTATAAAATAATTTTATTACTTCCAGTGCATCATATTTCATGACATGCAAGTTCTTTGTGTACATTATGAATGTTTGAACATTGGTAAACTTTCAAAATGTTTATATTTTTCCCCTAAATAGTGCTAAGATTATGAAATTCTAATGATGAGCTACACTCATCATTGTGCGATTTGGCATCAGTAGTTCTTGACGAGCTAGACTTATCATTTCAGTGCCAGGGGTTAATACAACGCCTTGATATATCAACAGTTAAAATTAAGGTTTCCAATACCATTAAAATTTGGCACTACTTGTCAAATGAAAACTTCACCAGAATACCCTCCTATGGTAGTTAAACGGATTATTAATTCCCCGCTAGGGACTACCAGAGCCATGACTGATTGAAAAAATTTATACTCATATGTTCTAACACAGGGGTTCCCAAACTTTTTTGTACCACGCCCCCCCCCCCCCCTGCTACACAGATCAGCTTTCAATTTTGCAATACCCTATTTCCACGGTGCCGTACATACCAACTCCTACTTGCACAAGTACTTGTACTCGTACAAGTATGTGCCTACTTGATACGGTGAGTAGGTAGATTTTTTTGTTCACTGTTGAATGCAGTAACACAGAATGGAAAGATTCAATAATTGTACGTATGATGAAAATAAAAACAAGTATTACATGAAAAACGAATATAATTACTGATACAAAATTTAACATTGTAACACAGATACATTTTCAATTTAAGGAAGGTGAAACAATAGACCTACCTACTTACAAAAACAAAACATAAAATGTAATTTAGTGAGATGGGTGCGCTTGCATGTTGATAAGTTGACAGATCCTGGGTTGAGTTTCAGACAAAGCACAGCGTAGGTCACTTTCGACATCAAGTTCGTTGCGGTACTTGGTTTTGATCGCCACAAGAGTTGAAAACGCTTTTTCGCACATGTATGTTTTTGAAAAAGGCAAGTACATCCGAACAGCTTTCTCTGAAACACTGGGGTAAACTTTTAAGTACTTTAACCAGTACTGTAACCTTCTTTGATAAAGTTTACAACTTTATTGAAACTTTACAAAAACAATTATGAAAACTTAGGAAGACTTTATTTCAAAGATCTGAGGAAATTATTTTTGTAATTTTTTTATTTATTTCATTTGGGTGTCACACCCCCCCTGGACTTTCTCCACGCCCCCCCAGGGTGCGTGCCCCCCAGTTTGGGAACACCTGCTCTAACAGGATGATTTTGTTGGGAATAATTCCATCAAAGACTATGAAAATAACTGATAGCATATTTCTCCAAATAACTTTGCCATAACTGACCATGGTTATGGTTATTGGAATGAATTTGCATTTGTCTGCGAGTCTCTGATTTTTTATCTCTCTTATTTATTTCTCTCAGGGTTGCTGTACATGGTGATGAAACATTTTGTTGATAAACACAATATCTATTTTGTGTATGGACCATCGAAAATCAACAAGCAGATCCATGCCTCTGCAATAAATGCTGTGATCATCTCCATTGTAATGCTTCAAATAAGTTTCACTACCTTGTCTGCTCTCCGAGGTCTTAATGACATCACAATATTTGCCCTCGCTGGACTAGTGCTGACAATCATCACGCTTATAGCTCACATCTTCTTAAACTGTTGCAAGGGAATAAGTCCTATCTCATACCAGGTACGTTCCTCATCAGTATCATCTCTTTTTTACATTGTTTCATCATTTTTTTATGTCCTTAATTCATTTTCCTTGGAAACCAGTCACATTTGCCCTAGTCCTCATTGCTCTTTGGTTCCTGTGTCTCTATAAATAAGCCGAAGGGGAATATTTTAATTCAATGCTTTTTCTCTTTATTGCTCTTTAAGCTTTAATATTTTTGTCAATTCCATCACTTGAATTTGTCAGAAACTGGTGGAGCTTGAAATTCGAAATTGCTTTAAAGAAATTTTGCATTACAGGTACCAGTAATTGATGAAGATAATACTGGACCAGCCAAATTCATTGAACAAAAGTATAAATCAAACCTGTTAATAAAAAATAACGTGTGAATTGAAGTTAATAAAATAAAATAGATAATTAACTGTCTCACTCCCTTCAAAGATTTCTTTACATATACATTAAAAAATTGAGAGCTTCATATTCCAATCTTAGGATTGTCAACCTGTGATGGTGATTATATTAATAATTCTTATTTGTCATTTTTTTTGCTAGGAATTTCATGTGTTGTGTTAGAGGCTTAAAATGTTTTTTCCCTGTGCTTTTTTTGCACAGTTGGCATCTCAAGCATGTCACTTAAATGCAACAAGTTCAATACTACTCAAGCATTGAAGTATCTTTTGAATCCGGTGTAAAACTCTAATGGCTCAGATTTAAATGTATGCTTTTAATAATACTAGCATATGTACCCAAATTATCTAGTCATTATTTCTGCGTAACATTTTTGCCCAAAAATGTGAATTAAGAATTTCAAAGGTGGTCAAGTGGTGGCTGGAAGTCATGAGGATGAGATGTACAGAAGATATTCTTGTTCATGAAATCAATATTTTTGAAGGTATTTACGCAGTAAATTTAGTCCTCAATTGATTGAAAGCATTTTAGTCCCTTTAAAGGTATGGTAAGTTATTGACTAATGGTAATCGAGCAATACAGCAGACTCCCGATTATCCGGCTGCGGTTTATCGGGGTTGCGGATTATCCTTGCATTGTTTTCACTATCGCTCAATTTTTTCCGTGATCTTTATTTAAAAAAAAAATCGGACACAGAATCATCGGAATTACTGCATTAATGCGAAGATACACTGGGCTAATCGTTTCCGTTGGAATCCCCTTCGTATCGCACGGGAGCGATCGCACACTAGCTGCATTCACCATGTTCCTATTTTCCGAGCCTCCCAGTGCGAGACCACGCTCCGTGATCACGGATACACCACCCACAGCGGTTGCAAACCGGGCAACTTGTGCAAGACGCAACTACGTGGCGTGGTGCCTGACAATGTAGTTTCCGACGCCGAGCAGTGGTTTTGAAGCATTCGTGTTAACCACTTTTCTGTATCCGTGATAACACAGTCACCGATGTGTGGTTTTCGAAACCAGGCCTTACATGGAGCATTAACAATAAGAGTACAACCATGTTATCACCACTGAAAAGATCGAAAACTGGCGAAGAAAGCTCTCATTGACTCCGGGAAGCACTCTAAAATAACAGAATAAATGCGTAAATGATAATGTATTGTTTGTTTTAGGTAAATTATGAACATTGCAAGACATTTAAGTGAAAGTTTGGGTTATCCATGTTTTCTGATTATTCGAGCCATCCCTCCCCATCATTAGCCTGGATAATCACGAATGTACCGTATGCAATTTGTTTCCTTGAGTGGGGAAACAAGATGTTTAAGCTTATTCATCACATGCAGAGCAGTTGGCTTGTTCCAGGGTCCCCTTTTTGAATGAAATTTAACCTGAATGGATACAACAATTCATAAAAATTTTGAGGTCAATGCAAGGGGTCCCACAGCCAAAGGGCCCAGATGGCCTAAGGAAGACGGAGGAGACTCTTACAGCACCTTCCATTTTCCTCGGACCTTGAAAATACATGAATCATAAAATGAAAGAACACGCGAGACTCCTAGAGTGATTACAGCCCATCCATTTATCTTCTCGCATTCTTCAATTCTCCATACGTTTTCATTATCTAGTCACATGGAGAAATTGTGCCCCATCTTGCTCCTTCTGCGGTTAAATTTTCACATTCTAACTCTATGGTTGTCATGTTTTATCTCTAGTGCTGCATTCCCCTTCAGTGATCCTTTTTCTTTCAGTATATTTTTATTATTCAATTTGCATACAATCACATTTGATGGTCTTAGTGGTAACATAAATATACACATGGATGGAAAATAAGATCTCCTTTTTATTGAAGACTAAAGTAATTTGGGTTAATTTTATTTTGTTTAAATGTCCTTGTATTTCGATTACATTGTTCTTTAGGTGGCAGAAAAGCTCTGTGAATGTGTTCCTGTTCATTGACTCTGTAATGACTGTACATATTTTCAATTTCGAACATTGTGGAGTACTAGATGTCAATTCTCATTCCTAGTAAAACACCTGATAACTCTTTACCAGCAATATCAAGTATGTGTTCCATTGTTTTTATCATGAAGAATCACAACTCACAAGATACTGGTGACTTCCCTTTTTTACCTTTAAATTTGCGGAGCAAGAGTAGACCCCTTGACAATTGCCAGTGACGCACCTTGTTTTAATAACTGTGTGTATATTTGTAGCATTAGTATTGCAGAAATGAATATCTTGTACTTTGTTCGGGATAGATGGTTTTATGTGAGCACTTTAAGTACAGACTCAATGGAGATGGTGGAGGGGTGGCTTATATAGTAGTATATTATCTTCAAGATAGTCATTCGACATAATTCTAGAAAGAGCCATACAAACATTATGAAATCACCCTGTGGAAAAATTTTTGTCACCTCTAATACTTGAGCTCTTGAGAGGCAAGTGTAGATCCTGTATACCAACACGGCATGGTGGCGAATGTTCAAATTAATGAATCGGGCACGAATTTCCTTTACAGCAGTTGAAACAAACTGTCCTGACAAGGGACTATATATTGGGAAGAATTATGAAAATGAGTCGTTTCAATGGGCATTAAAAATCCTGAGTCAGGATGGGTTCAGAATGTTTGAGAAATTGGACACAACTTCATGGCTCATTGTCTGGAATTTTAGTTTCGATATCCATGCTTAGATTTGATGCATACTTACGAAGCATGATACCGAGTTTGCTATCACAATGTCATGCATCATTCCATCGCAGTTACGTGGTTATGAGAATCTGCTCCATAATAATAATTATGTTGTGTTCATTTGCCAAGTGAAATTAATGCCATGAAGTTCTCTCTTACCTTAAATTTGGTGTACATAATCATATGTCCTAGCCCTGGATGGAGAAAAAGTCATCCTGGAAGAAAATCAGGCCCACAGCCTCTGGAATTAGCAAGAACTTCACCTTACCACCGCTAAGGTTGAGCTGTGAGGAGTGTAAATTTCATAATGTTTGTTTTAGTTCCAATTAAAATATTTTTTGTTGTTGTTTCTGAATGCATGCATACAAAATGTCCTGAGTGTACTAAAATGCTGCGAAAACTTTTGATTGCAGTCAAGGACATTCCATAGTGATTCAGAGGTCGGATCACCCAGGCGAGATATGCCCAGATCCCCAAGCCATGGTACTGTGGGCCGTTCATCCAGCCAGCAGTTCGTTCCTGAAGTACTCCTCTCATCGTCTCCGTCACATCCTGTGAGTCATCCTGAGTCACCATCAGCTGCAGGTAGTGGCTATGGTACCCATGAGTCAAGGAATGGTGAAGCAGTGGTGACAGGCCAACCAAAAAAGCTTTTATACCAAGATTATGATGCTGGAAGCTCGGAAGCATAGTCTATTTGAAGGTAATGTATGGTCAATTTGTGCAAACTAGGAGGCATCGCAAAAGTGATGTTCGGGATCTGGATGTGAATGTTATTTTCTGAAATTATATAGGTAAGGTAGAAAAAGAGTCATAGTATTCTGTTCGAGAGATGATGATTCTGGGACTCGAATTCTGGACGCACACAATAGGAGTCACTGAACCAGCGCCCTAGACCACGCCGACACCGCTGTAGTTGAGAGGTGGCGATTACTCAAGGGAAGTCATAGTGCGGGAAATCTTTACATGAGAATATCTCTCGAACCTGGGCCTATGTGGAAGAATGCCATGACACTTTTTCTACCTTACCTATATAGTTTAAGAAAATAACATCCGCGTCCAGATCCCAAAGATTACTTTCGCGATGTCTCCTTGTAAGTCCTAGTTTACGGCAATGGGTCATTCATAAATCACTTAGAGTATGGTATTTAGAGGAAGCAACCAACAGCTGAGGTCAGTTGTACCTTGAGGGAAGGAAGGTTGGAGAGAAACCTGGTGTTGTAAGTCGCTAAGGCCCTCTCGTCATCGTCGCCCGGGGATTGACCGGGAAAATCGCGCAGAAAAAGGAAAGAACTCATGTCGTCAACAATCACTCTTTAATCTTCCTTAATTCGTGTACACTCGCCGACTGCCCAGCGAACTGTCGTCTCCCTCTGGTGAGCGTTTTTCTATTATTCTCCGGTGCGTAGCAGGCTCACGTTCTTAAGAAAGATGTCTTACCTTACGTGGCCATGCGATCACTTCCTGTCAGGGTTGGGTGGTGGGAAATCGTGGGAGCCGAAAGGAAAGGAGTTATCGCTGAGTTTGGATGGGAAAGGAAATGAGGTAAGGAAGACGACAGCCGCCTCTTACAGTGTTAACATTGGCCTACTCTTACAAGGGGAGACCACGAAACTTGCTCCGCCTTTTTCAATGCCGTATTTTTTATGGCCTTAGGAATGGTGAACGTATCCCTGAACTAGTAGTGGTTACGTTGATTGGGCCTTAGTTTGGCTGTAATTAATTAATTTTCATGCGGTACTTTTCACAAGCCGCGTATAGTTCCATGATATCGTACCACTCAGCAGACAGATCAAGTGGGGTAGTGGAAGCGTTTAAGGCTACCACCCAGGGGAACAGGGTTCGGGGCTTCGTGATGGCTGTATTTTTTGTTGTCTTCATTGTGATCATACGGCGTCAACTTTTTCATTAATTTTAATTGTGACAAGCATAGACATGAGACTATTTTTTTATCATCATAATGGTGTTTAGGTATTTAAATATATTACGGCATTGAGAAAGGCGGAGCAAGTGTCGTGGTATCCCCTTGTTAGTGAAAGGTGACTAGGGGACCATGGCTTAATGTCCCATCCTAGGGAAGGAGTACTGTACTTGAAGTGCCTTCTGTAGGGCACTCAATCAGGGATCAGGCAATCTCAAAAAATGTATACCACTCCAAGGATATATACCCACACTCGCAGATTGGGAGGCTGACACTTAAACTCATACAATAACTCAATACCCGTAGCCTTATTTGGGAAAGAGAGAGTGAGTTAAAATCAATTTAAGGGAATAACAGAGATAGGGGTTCATAAATCATATCAGGACTGTGAAAATGTATGCAGCTATTCCAACCTTTTTTGGAATGTAATGCACCACTATCATGGGTAACTTCAAGCTTTTTGGGAGTAATTGTCACATTAGGCCTGTGCTTAATTTTCAAAAATGATCTGATTAAAGAATTCTTGGTCTCAAAATGTGCGAATTGGTGAGAATAAAATTTTTAAATAGTTCCAGGTTCGTGCGACGTGGGATGGGCACCTGCCTGATAGGATCCGGAGGCACCTGAATGAAGTTATTGAAATTGTTGAGTTTTTCGACCTGGATAAAATGTTTGTAAAGTAAACATAATATTTTAGAGCCCTTAGGGCAAAAATTGCAACTGCTCTGTTGTATCTCGTTTCCTTCCGGCCAAAACGCTGCCTCAAAGGGGTCTGCCTCCTTGCCACCAGCCACGCCACGTGTTTCTTGATTCCCGCGACACTCCTCAGTCCCATGTATCTTCATGTGATCATTGTAAAAATTGGACATTCATTTTATGTTTCTTGACCAATTTTGCTTTTGTTCATACTTTGCATGGATTTTTTTCTTTTACCTGTGAGGTTTACAATATTTCATGTACGTATTCCATTTTTCCATCTTGAAATTTTATGCATCTTCAGCTATGTGAATTTATGTAAATGGTAGTGGTATTCATTTAAAATCCTCAAAAATAGGCTTAGAAGAATTACATGCTATATTAATAGTTTTTATAATCCTTGGATCTTTGTTTATTTCAGATTTATGGCTTGAAGAGGCATTCTTATCTTCCTATCCATTGTTGGCTGTCTTAAATGTGAGGATATGGTTACTATCATGGTATTACTTCCATTATTATTTTATTTCAAATTGGTTTCAGGAACTTAAACCTGTGTAATTGATTCTAATGATTCCTTGCGCACAATTATGTACGTGGAATTTAATCTAGTCATTTGGTAACTGTTTCCAGTGAGGTGTATAACGAGATTGGTGCCTAGTCTTTAAGAAACCAATTTGTGAATTGCATCCCTTTTTGCATTCCATAATTTTCTTTTGTAACACCAAATTTGTAGCTCACAGGCTAGAGGGAGGTAATGAGTCGTGGCAGCGTATTATAAATATACTATGCATTAATTCGTGCACCCTTTGTGTATAAGTATTGGTAATTCTTTTTATCTGAGCGGAATACATAATGTGAGCATCTGTTATTTCGTTGAATTTGTCCCCTTCTAATTTTTACCATGATATTTTATTTCGTGTGCAATCGATGAGGCTATTTTTGCTAAATTTCTTACTTTTATTTGGAAATACATAACCTTTAATTTTTGAAATTTGTATACATATTTTGAGAAACAATAAGGGTCAGTTAAAAAACCTACCAAGTAGGATGTGGCGATTTATGGTACATGCTGAGAAACTTGCTCCTGTTTCCATGTAAATCTGGAGATGTTACACTTATTTTTATGTCAACATTTGTTTTCATATGTACAGTTGCATTGCAGGTTAAAGAATACTTTTAAAAAATATTCTTTTACAACTTTCGTGATCAAATATTTTATATTCATTGTTGATCAAATCATGAGTATGCTTTCATATTCATAAAAGAAAATTCGCGTTTGTTTCCTTATCCTTAAGATCCCATCCATTCCTTTCCTTAATATATCTTTGTATTGGTAATAATATAAATGGAATATCTGTTATCATCAGCAAAACATCTCAAAAAATTTAAAAACTCATTGGATCAAGTTTACCATTTATTCAGGTAAATGCATTTACATTTTTACATTTCACTAGTCCTAAATTGCCTTATTTTTTACCTGTCCTCTCAGGATCAATTTATGAGGTGCATTGATTAAAATTGTATTCTTTGTTAATGTGCTAGGTTCTTCCATCCTAATAAGATGTAATTGAATTGCTTATACCTTACATTTTAATGCAGTTAATGAAAGGCATATGGTGTTAAACAAGAACCTACTTTTTGTGTGCGCATATTATGTATCAGATTTGAGAGTAAGAGCCTTTGTTTGTGATGGTTTTGAAGACAATGAGGGGTATGAAATTGAAATTAGCAATGCAATGATGGTTGACATTTCATGGATAATGGTGCTCTTTTGAAGGCTGGTTTATTAAATTTGCCCCTTGAAAATGTGATGAAACATTGGGTCTTTCTGATTGGTGGCAGGGGTATTTTTATGGCTTTCAATTTTTATGTGTATTTATGAAGCTTTAATAGAGAACAAAATCTAAGTATTAATGGTGTTCGCTACAACTGTCAGAAATCTAATTAAAGGGATTTGGTATCCAGTACTATTGCCAGTGGCTTTTGAAGAAAGAAGTGCAATCAGTATTTTTTTCTTCCCAAGAAACATCATCTTGATGTATATTTATGTAAATACCAAAAAGGAATTCCATTTTGTAAATTTCTATTACTAAATATATGTAAACATATATATTGGAAATCTAAGGCAACATTGTATGTATAATATGTATGTAGTTGTGGGATAAGACACACCAATGTCCATTTCAAAGATACTTTGAATTTGAAATGCTTAGCTTTGTGGTTTTTAGTTCCTTTCTTGTCAGGAGGCAATCATCAGTGGAATATTTTTGAGAATAAGAATGCTTTGCATGAAATAAATTATTTTTTGAACTTAACATAATGTAAGTATATTACAGATTTTTAATTTTTGTGGTGTAGATTATATTTGCTATCTACACTTACTTTCTACCATGATAAATTTACGTGAAAGATTGAATAACCAAAATTCACTCACAGAACTTGCTCTTGGAAGGTGAAACTGATGGTTGAACACCTCACATTTAGCAGTAAGGTTTTCTTTGAGAGTTACAAGCATAGCCCACCTTCATAATTTTTGTTAAATGGTAAATCCTAATGCTCTCAGGTTAGGGTGTATTGCAATTAGACCCTTATTTATATTAATTTTTAGTTGATCAAGGTAAGAGTATTTAATTGTATAATAATAAACATTTAACTACATGTGGAAAAATAGCTTACATGCATGAATTTTTTTGTGGTGAAAATATTTACCAGATTTGAGATTTTAACTGATTTATCAGCATGCTTTGGTGGTCATGAACAACATATTTTTAAACTAATGTTAATTACGTATTTGGATATCCATTACTTTTGAGTTGATCAATACATTACACACTGTGAATGGGAGCTGTTTGTGAGCTTAGACATGAATTATTTCCTGTGAAACTTTATTTTATATCTTTCAGAATGCTTATTAATATATTCTATGGTTTAAAAATTATGAAAATTTATTGGTTATACCATCTTGTTGATCAGGATTGTGTTTATATTTAATAAATATCTATTTATATATTTTACTGTTCTTGATGTATTTGCTTATAAAACTTTATGCAAAATAAACTGGGAAAAAAGCAAACTATTTGAGTGGATTAATGATTGTTTTATAAAATTTTTGTTGTTGGTGAAAAACCTGGAAATACTTATTAGCTACAGTCAACCACTGTTATTTTTTCTTCTAGATGAAATGTCTCTCATGTTAGATGTACTCCTTCCTCATTAGCTATCACTAATTTTTTTTTATTTTATTTTATTCTCAAGCCACCGGATACAGCTCTTATAGGCCATTTTACACCAGGGTGTTGAACAAATGTAACAAGTAAACGTACACAAACGACCATGCCCTGGACCGGGGAAACCTACCCAGGCGGGACTCGAACCCGCGACCTCTTGTTTGGCAGGCGAGAACGTTACCCCACCGCCACCGAGGCCGGCAACTAACTTTTATCTCCGGGAGGATGGCTTTGATTAGGGATCCTTTTGCAGTATTAGCTGCAATAGGCTTGATATTGCTTGAAGTCATATGTATTTGAATAATCCATATTCAAATTTAATTTCTCCAAGTTCATGACTAGGATACAATATCTTCGGTATTGTAGTCCATTATGCTTCTTAACTTCTTTCCATTCTTTTCTATCATTTTCCGCTGTTCTCTGTTTTGCATTATACACCCATTATTTTTTAATTTTCCTTGACCTTCTTTCCTTATGATTTTCCTTAGAATATCTGATTTGAAGGCACTTTTCCTCTGTCAATTCTTTGTACGTACCCATCTAATTTTCTGTTTCTTAAATTTCTGATGCGATATCATGCTCCTCAAAGAATAGAATCTCTTGGGCCTTTTGTATTGACCTCGCATGGTTTCTCATTATTTACACTCTTGGGAGGGATAATTTACTTGGTTTAATTTTAACGAAAAATGGTCGGCAAATTGTTTTTTTTTCTTATTTCAGAATCGTCAGAGAATGGCTTGTTGGGGGATATTCTCTCATTATTCCTCATACTCCATCAACCAAATGTTGAAATGAACTGCAATTTCAGGTTTGAGTCGAAGACCCCATTTCTCATTCCTTTTTGTCCAGAACTGTTTCTCTTTCTTCGCTGAACCATATGCAGTAAAACCTCTTTACATCGTAATGGAAGGGACCAAAATTTGGGCAATTTGATGTATGGAGGTTCACTACAGAGAGGTTTTAGTGATAGGCACCATTTTTCCATATCCTTTGGAAATGAAAGGCAGTACATACTGTCTTTACAACCATTATATTTATGTGTTTAAACACACATGCACGCATCAGTGAACAAATATTTATTCTTTAATAATTACAGAAAGTGAGCGGTATTGCATGATTTTTACCATGATTCGAGAGAAAGTGATGTGAGCTCTCTGAATTCAACAGTCACTTAAAATGATTACGATAGTTGGATACCTTTTTTCTTATTTACTGTTAGGTATACTCTCATAATGAACAAAATGGCCACAACTAATGATTACGACATAAAGAGGTTCACTACAAAGAGGTTTGTCTATAAATTTACATGTAAATCAGACGGGACCATAGGGGTGGTATGATATGTGGAGGTTTATGATGTAAAGAGGTTCACTACATAGAGGTTTTACTGTATCCACTGAAAAAAATTTTGGTTTCTATGTCTGTAACAGAGTCCTCTCTGGCTAATGAAGTATGGACAAAAATAATTTATTCTCTTTGTATTGATATGAAGACAGCCAGGATTTATAATAGCCCCTGCAAATCCTCTGCCCTCGGTTATATAATTAGTGGGAGTTTTAGGATACCCACTAATAATCATGCTCAATTCTGTGAAGCATATTCAACATTAAATATACCAACCCCTGGATTTTAAAGGGCGTATCCTCCAACTATGCCCATGTTCTTTAATGATAATTTTTAACCTTAACTTCATTTTCTTAGTGGGATATATTTTCTGCAAAAATGGCTGTAATATTTTTCATGAGATAGCATACATAAGTTGTAAACATGGGAAGAGATATTCTTTATATTCAAGCATATAATCATAGAGTAAGTATATACTTTCTCTATGATATAAGAATATACTTACTCTATGATATAATCCACAAAGATCCTTACCTCAGATGAGAGTTCAAGCGTCTTTTTCAAGTTCAAGTCAAGAGGGGATTCCTCTCCTATCACAAACTATTACCAAGTCAAAGTGCACCTACTCCAATGCTTCGACCAGGAGGTTGGGTTGAACAGGTGAGGATAGAGCTCACCCCAGAATAAGTTTATAACAATGTGTGGTTTCGACAAACCCAAGTTAAGGGTCAATTTTTTTCATTGAACTAACTTTTACAAGCCTGATTTTTTTACTCGGAGGGAGGAATGCGTACCCAGTGAGAAATGGGTGGTGGAACCCACGTGGAAATTATGTGGAAATGTAACGTGGATACCACGTGTTTTTGGTCGTGGAATCAACGTGGAATTCACATGGAAATTTGGTGGAAAAATTAAAACAGCAGTAGGTGCTGCCCTGAAACATTTTTATACATTACCATGGCAATGCATAAGAATGTAAAAATGTTCCAAAATAAAAATTTGAAACAGGTTTATACAATTTTTTCATAGGGGATACAATCATTTTCTGCTCCACCATCAGGCTGTCAGTTGAAAAATAAACATATCTAATACAGAAATATTACATTCATGTCATTTATCCTGAATTTTCCCTGTGGGTCCAGTTTGAATATGATTATCTAGAAAATATCTTCTCAAGACATCTTGTAGATATCAGAAAAGGGAACATTCAGAAGCCTACAAAATGTCTGGAAGCTATTACAAAATATTTTATGGATATTTTATGCTATGATGATCCTTTATCTCATCTATGAAATATTGTTAATTTAAAAATGTATGAGATGAACCAAAGCATTGCAATGCACATTTGCTTTCATCATGAAGAACTATCTGCACATGGTTAGGGAAGAATTTAAATTTACTGCTTATTCAGTGGTGGCATTTTGTTTGGAATTGTATAAGGAAGGACATTAGCTGCTAGGTATTCGATTTAGATATAGAGTGGTCGAGGTTTTAATGGTTTCAGGACAGCACCTACTGCTGTTTTAATTTTTCCACCAAAGTTCCATGTGGGTTCCACGACCAAAAACACGTGGTATCCACGTTACATTTCCACCATAATTTCCACGTGGATTCCACCACCCATTTCTCACTGGGTAATGAGGGTTCATTTAGAGGGGGTACTCATAGGACTACATATCTCATTAGGTTAGGGTAAAGGTCTAAATGAAAATTAGAAATATGTAAATCTCCAGGGGCGGATCCAGGATTTCTTTCTGGGAGGGGCACAAGCAAGGCCGCATCCAGGATTTTGTTCAGGGGAGGGCACAAGGATACCTCGTCAAACAAAACGAACGAAATGATAATGGGACCGTATTAAAAATCTAGCATATTTTTAAGGGTCTGGGGGGGGCACATGCCCCCGTGCCCACCCCCCCCCCCCCCCGGATCCGCCTATGATTATCTCCGTTTTTCTTATATCTTTTTCGATGATATTGTATTTAAAGGAACCATTACTGAAGATGAAGATGACTCAGACATTGTGCCAAACGAAGAACCAAGATTAAGCCCTCAAGAGACACTTTCATTAAAAGAAAAGTGTCATAATTCAATGAAAAGTGCAGATTTCAACAGCGAGAAAATCAATGAACTGTTTACAGAAATAAAATATGTGTTGAAAACTGAAATCGCAAAAAAAAAGTGCAAGGACCTAAAGCAAACTTCTTTACGACAGTTTTTTTTCGTCTCAAAGTGATGTTTTCTCCTCAATACTGTGATGTATGTTTAAAGTCATTATTCATAAGAGTGGACGTTATTAATAAATATGTATTTGATTTATGATATAGTTCCTGCGGCTTTGACACTGTTTGTTTTACTTCTCATAGGCTCCAAAGTGAGATTTAACTTCCTTGGCCAGAGTGACAAATATTTTTCTCAAAATTCAGCTTAATACAGCTATATATGTTATGGTATATGCGTATAATATTTAAATTTATATAGTACACATTATAAAAAACAAAGAGGTAATCATCTCTACTGTAGATTATTGCTGTTAATGCAAATGTTCTTGCGCGATATACTACATTACTTTGTAGTGAGAAAATATTTAATATTAATTAAATTACTAAATGTGTAAAATTTATCAGCAATTAAAAACTATCACTGAATAAAACGTGATTTATGTTGCTTAAAGTAAAGCGTGAACTCAGAAGTTACCTATCTTTTTTAAATCTGCTCCCTTGAAATTATGCAGTCAGAAACACACCCGCACCCCCTTTGAACGACCACCCCTCTTAACGACCATTTTTCAGTGGAACCGTCAGTGGTCGCTTAATACAGGTTTCACTGTATTTTCAAACCACAAATAAGCATCGATGCTCGTTTTAACCTAATCCATAATATATATGCAAACTACGGATTTAAAAACTGGATACTTGATGCTGTCACGTCACCCTGAAATCTACCCATCAATTGATGAGACCATCGCTATCGCCATAAATCTTGTATAAAGTCTTTAAAGAATTATTCTTTGATTTACAGAGCTAGGTGGGAGGAAATGACACAAGCACTCACCTCCTCATGGCAGTAACATCCCCACTGGCGGCAGAAAAAAGCAAGTTGACGACACTGAGTCCTTTTGTCTCATAGCGGTGACGTCTTGGGTCCTGCTTGTTGGTGGCGTGCATCAGATTATCATAACGGTGGAAGGTAAACTCCCTTACTATCTCCTACAAGGAAGAATTCATTCACTTATTGGCTTCTTAACAAAAGTTATAGGCATCCATCTATTTTTAAAGGGCAGTGCTCATTACTTTCTGCATCATCTGATCCATTACAAGCAAATGCATAACAAAACAATGATTGCCTAAATAGTCAATGAACTCTGCATCTCTCACGCCTCATCCTAAACAAATTCCTCATATTTCAAACCTTACCCAACTGCACATAATACACTAATTCCCATATTCATCATATTGGTTACAGAAGACTTAAAGGACTTGGTCCATCACTCCCAAAAAATTGGTATTTATGGAGCAAATTAGACCGCATATCATAACTCATAAGCAAAACCAAGGTGGTGGTGATATGATGTGGCTATATGGCAAAGTGATATGGATGCAAATTTTTTTTTCCTTCGCAGTATAATGGATACAAAATTAATCCACAGTGTAAAGGGGAAGAGCTACTGTAGGTTTGGAAGGGTTTATTGTTTTTGCTACTCTTAGGCCAGCACCAACGCGCAAAAACTGATAATTTTAAGAAAAAACATTCTATTAAGTGTCAATTTTACCACTTTTTATATGAAATGAATGAGAGAGAGCAGTGCAACCTTTACAAATGACAAAGTTACTTCCAGTGTTATTTTTTAACGTCACAAATTTTCAAATGTATTCCATGAGGAAACACAACAATGTCACGTCAAAATTGAAAGACTGAGGAAAGAATTTGAACACAGATTTCACACTGTTATATTACTCAAGACGAATTTTTTTTAATTCAAACTCCATCAAATCATGAAAACTTGTCATGTATAATGCCATTTATTCTAATACGATATATTTTGGACGAAGGACTAATAATTAAAACCAATCTAAAAGAATGAACAGCTCCACGGGTTTGAAAATTATCAAACAAAAGTGTCTTGGCTGTTTAAAAGTTTTCCCTCCACAAATTGGTATGCTCGAACTTTGCTCGAATCGAAATAATTGAAGAGCGCAATCCGGTTTGTGAGTCAACGGAAGATGTCACTGCCGTAGTCAAGCTGTAAAGCGTATTTTGGTTTTTGTGAATTGAGGTTTGTTTCTGTCTCTTTTGGGAAGGAAAATTAAGAAATGGTGAAGAGGAAGAACCAGGTATTGATAGACAGCGATAGTGACGGTAGCGCAGACAGCGGATCGGATCTAGATACGGTGAGGAAATAGTTTATTGTTAACTTAGGAATGCTGTTTTGGAAATGACAAGATGCATACAGTCTTGACTTATGGCCAAGTCTCTGAGATGCCGACGCGCAGTTAAGAATTAACAACCTTTTTTGCTGTCGCAGGAGCTTCTTTCCCTTGCCAAGAAGAAAAAGCAGAAGCAGGAAGCGCCGGTTCAAGAGAAAAAGAAGGAAGAAAGTGGATTTTCCGATTCGGATACATCGGATTCAGACGATGACTGGGACGCCCGGGGCAAAGCTAAGAAGAAAAAGAAACCTAAGCCTGCGAAAAAAGCCGGAAAAAGAACTGTGACAAAGTCATCTGGTAGTAGTGACAGCGAGAGTGAAGATGATCAACATTCGGAACCCGAAGAAGGTATCATGCTTTGTTCTTTTTGTTTGAGTCACCGGGTAGTCGTCGTGGAAGTCTTTCTCAATAAAAATATGTACCGGGAACGATTTACGCATTAAAGCAGTGTTATTTTGGAGAATATTATAAAATCTTTGTTCAGAACAGTTGAGCATTTGATCGGCATATATTTGTGAAAAACTGCTAACTGAGCGAAAAGCGGTTTTCTCTTTTCCGTTTCGTTGCGCATTCTTTCCATTTTCACTGCACATGGTGCGATCCCAGAAAAATCCCAGATTCAGTCTTCGTAGTCATCTTTGATTACAGATTTATTCTTGCGATTGTTTTAATAACCAGCTGTAAAATAACTGCCATCGAGGTACTATGTGGTCACAAATGGCTCTACATTTCACCATTCAAACCACTTACAATTTGTGGATCTGAATGTGATATTTTACGCTTAGAAATCCTCTTGCTTGTTAATCCTATTATGGGCTCTGCAATCGTTCTGAGGCTATACTCTGTTGCGGTATGGCTTTTATCACATTCAATTGGATCTATCCTTAATTCGATCCTTCTCATTCTTAATTAATAAGGGAAGTCACTTTTGTAAGACCTACCAGTTGTTTTTAATTACTTTTTTGACGTATTCCTCTCATACTGTTTTTTCTCGTATTTTTGTCATCCATGTAATTAATTGGTCTCTAAGGTTTTCAATATTGATATCTAATTTATTTGAGTCATTTCATTTGTGCACAGTGAAGTGCGAATGGAATAATTGATGTGCCATAAATTTAGTGTTATCTGAGAATTATTCCTGTCAGGGATAATTCATTACCTGAAAGCATCAGAAGTGTTTGATTAAACATTTGAGGGCAGCATTTTATGTGTCAAGAATTTGTTGTTTTGTATGCTGAGGTTTTTGGAAGCATTGGTGATCTGAAATTTGAACAAGTAGGTACTTAGTGAAAAAAATTTATGGGTACATATGACTGCTTGTATAGTATTATTTTTAGATTAACATTTATCCTTAAGCTAGGGCTAATTAGTGCTGCCTAACAGATAGGTATGCTTTTATGGAATATTCAAAGAATATTTCTGCTTAGGTGCATGTATTTTACCATTATATCTAATACAAGCTTCTACATAATTTTTCTTGGCACAAGTTTCCTTGGTGGTACATGTAATAAAATGCGTCTCATTTAGCGAGTTGTGTATTAACAAACAGATTTTTTCTACTTATGCATATAATATGTAGGTACTAAATCAAATGGCTTCTCATTTTGATTACTATAATATGAAATAATGTTGTAATGTCCCATAAAATTTTTATTTCCATGCTAAGGTTTCTTCTATTTGGCCTTCATTTTCATTATGGAAAGAAATCAAGGCGACAGTCACTTTTAAAAGTGACATCTAAAAGTTTTTTGGGCTTCTTTGATTTGGGCATATGTAACTCATAGCTAAGTACAATATCTTAGTGTTATCTTGAGCTATAAGTTTCTCTTGACTGTGGTAGTAAGTCTTGTACGAAGGTAGAACTTACCATTGGCCCATATGGCTGGACGTGCAAGGACAATTTTGAATATGAATGTCATCAATAAATCAATCCTGGTAGAGGGACTCGTTTCATATTGGTCATTGTTTAGGAGTCTCATAAACGTATGTACAATATTTCTATGTGCGTGTACCTATTTGAGTTCTTACAACTGCTGGAGATGTAGAAATTTGGAAGAAAATGTATCATTATGAGAAGGTTTTGCATTGAGAGATGTTTGTTTTGGCTTCATTTCATGCATCACTATATCAGAGATGTTTTTAGTTCTTATGTCTTCATCGTTGTATCTTTAACCTTGCCAACACTGCATAAAATTCACTCTCTCAGTGATTCAACCCAGAATTTGGTTATAATAGAACCTGAAATTTACCACGAAGAATAAAAAAATTGAGCATTAACACTTGATGTATTTAAATAATTATTTTTGATTTTACTCTTTCCCGGCGAACAGAGTAAACTAACTTTTCTCAGGTTTCCACACCGTTAAGATTTTCTAAAAGCACCGACGTTTCGGATTCCGACTCCAAATTGAAACCTGAAATGTTGGCATTCTTAGAATATCTTGCCTGTGCGGAAACCCGAGAAAAGTGTAATTAAGTAATAATTGTTTGTATGGTAATTTATTTGCTGATTAATTTTCCAATATTTCATGTTGGAGATTTGCTTTCTTGGTAATAAGTGATATTTTGAAATAAATTTCTTTCATTCTTATCGGCATTCTTATCATTGTTTTGAGTTGATGTTTGCGCTTTATCTCTTCAGGTGAAGTCTCAGATTCGGATCACAGTGGAGGGGGGTCAGGCAGTGAGCAGAAGGATGTCAGTGGTGAAGCTAAAGTGGAAACTAAGGCTGCCAAGTCTTCTTCGTCATCATCATCCTCCTCCTCTTCGTCTTCATCGTCATCCTCGTCGGAGGAAGATAGTCTCAGTCAAGAAGAGTTCAACGATGGCTATGATGAAAACCTGATGGGAGATGAGGAGGACCAGGCTAGACTGGCACGCATGACGGAAAAAGAGCGTGAGCAGGAGATTTTCAAGAGAATTGAACAGCGAGAAGTAATGAAGACGAGGTGAGTTGGCATGAAATCTTAAATACGAGACCAGGCCTTGGCTTCATCTAGTGTAAATTAACAATCTCTCAATAAAAATACTTGAATAGATAAGGGCATGATGATGTTTTGCTTAGAGAATTTGTCCCAATAGATTTTAGGGAGTTGAGACTCCTAGCAAGGTTTGCAGATGGATGATCCATATTTTTTTATTTATTTTGGCACTTTACTAATATATGAGGAGAGTTTTTACAGCATCTAATATTTCTTGTAATGCTTAATTTTCTTGAAATTGAAAATGTCTTTTTATGAAAGTTTTTTTTTTTAAGGAGCCTTTTTTTCCCCAGTGGATCTTGTTTGAAACGGAATAAATTTCATTAATTACGTGGAATCATTTTACAATTTGTAAAATACAGTATTTACCATATATATTTGCATGATTGTGGTCTTGGTCATCCTGAAATGTTTTTTAGAGAAATATTTTATCATTCCTTATCTTCTTCTATTCTCATATTATCTTCATCTGTTCTCTAAACCTTTCCGTAAATATCAAGAAATTGTAATAATAACTTGTTCATTTTAATCTTTAACTTTTATGTAATTTTTGTGATTTTAGGTTTGAAATTGAGAAGAAATTGCGACTGGCCAAAAAGCAGGAGATCAAGAAGAAGCGAGAGACAGAAAAGATGAAGTCTGATGCCAAAGAGAGGAGCAAGGAGAGAAAGAAGACAGTGGAGGAGAATCGGGGTCGGGTGGACAAGAAAGCGCTTGCGATGAATGCGCTTAAAGCACGAAGGGAAGAGAGAAGGGAAAGAGGTCAGATTACTTCTATTTTGTTCATGCATCATATTTTCTATAGTATATGGCCAGAGTAGAAGGCCTTAGCCAGGATTTTTTTTTCTTGGGAATTTGTGTCATTTGGGGAGAGTTCACTGAGGACAGCCGTGCATAAGTTTTGGAGGGGGTTTGAATCCTTTGTTCTCCTCTGGTGGTTGTGATTTGCCTGAATGAGCATTTTTGTTTCCTAGCCCATGTAAAATTATCCTTTCAAATTGTTGGTCTGCGTTGTATATGTTTGCGTCCCTAAGATAGGGTGGAATGGGCACAGATTAAAGGCTTTTTCTTCCCTCAAGCTGGTCACCATTACTATAAAACTCTATATTGTATATGGTATTGTGTCATGGATGACTTTAACCTTTTATCCATACTCTTCTAAATCTCCAGTGCACTAGATGTTCGACTAGATTGTACGCTGTTTAGTTAAATAACCTCTTTCAAGAGTTATTCATCTGTAAGTCCTCAAATGCGCCCCCCTTAATTTCTCCCATTTTCTACCTTTTCTGGTGTTTGGAAAAAGCCATGGGACTTCCAATCCCTGGTGCTATCATAGACAATGATATCATGAAACAGCCATTTTCCCACCATCTTAAGAGCCATCACTGAAGCGGGTGTAAGTGATGGAAAAAATGATCGAGTAAATATTCAATGTTCATTTTTAAATTGTTGTTGTAGGTCAATTTTCAATAGTCAATTCAAGCTCATTGTGCTGATGTCACAGTTGTCCTCCTCGTGTTAAAGTTCAATTTCCTAATTAATCCCTCCCTTTCTTTTACATGGCCATTAAAATAGGGGCTATGTACATACTCACTTTTTGTGGCCTTTCCTTCCCTCCCCAGACTCTCCCTTGCTCCTCTCTGATCCTCCAGTATTTAAGAAGTTGAATTATGATACAACAGTATCGAAATCATGCTCTGTTTTAGTAAACATTCAGTATTTTCCACAGAGAAAAAAATGATTCCCCTTGACTGGGTTTTAATACATGGATATCCTGATTTACAGGCAAGTGCTTTAGCCAGTTAAGCTACTGAGACATCATTCCCCTCTGTAGAAATTTGTTGTGGCCTTTCCTTTCCCATGCCCTCCTTTATTACTTCACCCTAACCTTCTGTGATGATATAGTATTAAAGAAGATGCATTGTAAGCATTTGTAACCCAATAAGAATATAACTGTATGAAAACCCTGGGGGGTGTTAAAGCTTGAATGGTCAAGGCTAATGATTTTTTTTCTCTGTGGAAATTTTGAATGGTTTGTGCATTGCGGGTAACCCAATAAGCATTGTATGAAACAAGTGGCTTTTACAGTGTCATACACACGGGTGTAAAGTTAAATACACAAACGGTTAAGTTTGACATGAAATAATATTTGGCTTAGCCTGGATTCGAACCCCGATCTTCCAATTGCCAGTCAGGTGTGTTAGCCAGTTACACCACCAAGCCATTTTCTCAGAGTGAACTTTGGGATGGATTTTACCAAACATATGGCGGAGGTTGTGCTTACTAAGCCACTGTTGGAGTGTCTAACTAACAAGCCTGACTGAGAGATCCGGGTCTGAACCACGGCTAACAAGGGGAGCCAACATACCTTGCTCCACCTTTTTTGATGCCGTATTTTTTATGGCATTGGGAATGGCAAACTCATCTCAGAACTGGTTGTGTTTCTATTGAATGGGCTTTAGTTTGGTTGTTATTATTAATTCACATTAGGTACTATTAACGTGCGCTATATAATTCCATAATAGCTCCCTTTTCGTCAGATGAGTTAGTTAGTGTAGTGGTTGGCAATGACCGCAGGGACCAGGGTTTATGGCTCGGGGTGACATTATGTTTTATTTTCTTCATTTTCATCGCACGGCAACAAGGTAAAATTTAATTTTAATTGCAGTGAGAATAGGAAAGAGAGGAGTTTTTTTATCATCGTTATGCCATTTAGGTTTTTAAGCAGTGTTATTTCGAACGCGAAGATAGGAAGACTGCATTTGATAAGTATATATTTTAACTTTCTGTAGAATTCCTCTGTTCACCAGAAAAAATCCAATATGTATTCATAAAACATGTCATGAACACACTAGAACTTAAACAGGAGTATGCAAAGCTGACTTGAGTTCGCTAAACACAAAGGCCTGTTGAAGGAAGGAATGCTGTAATATAGGCATATCTTTGGTGAACCCTGAATAATGTCTCCAAAGCTTCCCCCCTCGACAACATACCGAAAGATCAAAGGGGAGGAATAACAGTGGCTTTTTTTTCCTTGAAGAAATGAAATTTGTAGGTTGTCCTCTTGTTATCAGGAAGGATTTGGAAGGAAAGATTTTGGGAAGCGGCGAGCAGAAGACACATTTGGTGTAATTGTTGACTTTAAATAATCTACTTTTATTTCATCCTATTTTTTAATGGAAATAATATTTCTGAATGATTCTCTTATTATCTAGGGACTTTATGAGCAAACTCCCTTTGCAATAATGAGTATTAAGTGTTGGAGAGTTATAATAATTTATATTGGTTTTGTGTTTTTCTGTATTAAATCTGCATGCATATTGCTGCCCACCGTGAGCCCTAATGCCGTGTGCTCTCGCAAGAAAACCTTTTCATTTTTAATTTGGAAGTTCATCAGTATAAGCATTAACAAATACTTAACATTGTTATTTCGAATGGGAAGATAGGAAGACTACACTAGACAGGGAAATTTCAACTTTCTGCACACACCAACCCTTTCTAGTGTATTCTTCATAACTCCGAGTTCGAATTGATACTTCTTAAATACCTAAATTCCATTATGATGATAGAAAATTCCTCTCCTGCCTATGCCGGCTGCAATTAAAATAAAAGAATACTGTGTCGTCGCACGACGACAATAAAACATTGAGCCGCAAACACTGGCCCCTGCGGTGGGAAGAAACGACACTAACCAGTACACCAACAGACCCATCTATTGCAGGGGGAGTTATTTAGGAATTATATATGGCATGATAAAGTACCGCATGCAAATTAATTAAATACAGCCAAACTAAGGCCCATTCAATGGCACCACTACCAATTCCTAGATGCATTTGGCATGCCGAATGCTATAAAAAAAATATGGCCTTGAAAAAGTCAGTGCAAGGTACATACACCCTTCTCGTAAGTCAAATATTTTTTCATGGCAAACTTCACTGTTGGTGTATTGGACTCAGTAAGATTATCAACGTGGCTAGCCCCAGTGTATGTACTTAAATTTTTCAGCGAAAGATCCACAGAGAAAAAATCATTCGCCTTGACCGGGATTCGAACCCGGATCCCCCGATTTCCGGTCGAGTGGTTCAGCCAGTTAAGCTACCGAGGCGTCATTCTTCCCTGTGGATATTTTCGGACACTACCGGACAAGGTGTTGCTGGACTGCAGAGCATATGATGCCACAAGCAGTCCAAATCGTGCGCACAGCGCCACAGCCGGAGAGCAGGCCTGGACATAGAACACAAAGAGGTGTTCGCTCTAGACTAGTCTAGTCCGGTAGTATCCGAAAATATCCACAAGGAAGAATGACGCCTCGGTAGCTTAACAGGCTAAAAAGCACTCGACCGGAAATCAGGGGATCCGGGTTCGAATCCTGGTCAAGGCGAATGATTTTTTCTCTGTGGATCTTTTGCACGATTGTGCATTGCGGGTGACTCCCGTAAAAGTTATCACCGCAGCTAGTCCCGGTATACTTTGAACTAATAAATTTTTCAGTGTGGAATGCGTAAAGTGACTTTTATTTCCCTTTCACTGTTTGTTTTTGGGATTGCAGAGGAAAAGGAGAAACAGCAGCAGCAGAAGATAGAGCAGGAGAAGCGGAAGGAGGAGGAGGGGGAGGAGGACGAGAAGGAGGGTGGGGAGGACATGGAGGAGGACGAGGAGGAGCGGAGTGGGGGGGCAACCAGGGGCGGAGAGGGGGCGGAAGAGGGGGAGGACGGGGGGGAGGGGGAAGATGAAGAGGGGGGCAAGTCGTCGTCGGCACAGGAGGATCGCAGGGAGAAGGACCACGAGGCGGAGAAGAAGCGCAGGACAAAGCTCAAGGCGTCGGACATCTACTCTGATGACAGTGGGTCTGAGAGCTCGGACGGGACGGCGAAGAAGCCGAGCAGTAGGGAGGTGACCAAGAGCACCTCTGGTGACTCGAGTGCGAACCGAAGGAGACGAAGTAGCAGCAGCAGCAGTAGTAGTAGTGGGGGCTCCCGAAGTTCGAGTGATTCTGAGTCAGATAAAAGGTTAGGGGAACACTTTTATTCACACCTTATTGTTTGCATGTCCATAAAATCAGAAGAACTAAGCATGATCATGGGCGTACCCAGCGGGGGGCACAAGGGGGCAGCTGACCCTCTAGAAGTAAAAATAAATTTATTTCAAATTGAAATTATGGAACAAATTTCCTTTACATCCAAGAAAAGTGGTATTAGTATAAAACGTAATCAAAATAAAAATATTTTTTTTCCGAGCAAATATTTTAAAAACCAATAAAGCAGGTGTTTTAAGGATCTTGAAATTTTGGTTTCATAGCCTTTTCTGTGTTACAACTTGAACCTCCACGGCTAGCCCCCCTCTATACCCTTTTTCTGAACTGACGGCGGCTGAACTTGAGCGTGCTCGAAACCCACCCACTCTTCTAGCCAATCACAGAAGAGCGACAGGAGAAAGTGTGTGGGAGCCTGTAGTCTCTCTCCGAACTCCGTGCAGTGCAGATCGCTCTCCAGCTAGCATTGTTACCTAATTAAATCGCTCAGCGTTTGTCCGAGAATCTTCAGCTGCCCCCAAAAGTACCGTTATTCCCAAGGCTGGCAATGCCGGTCGGACGGATGGAGGGGAACGGAGAGGTGGAAGGGGCAGCACTTCTGATTGGCTACTTGCTATTTTCCACCCAGCCGCCGTCAGTTCGGAAAAAGGGTATAGTTTTGATCCTGAGTACACCCTTGAGCATGATGGAGTGGAATTTTTCCATGTAGAAAGAAAGAAACGCATGCAATTTTCTATGTGTAATCAAGAAAATTGCTTGTGTTTCTTTTTTCAATTTACGTATCCAGTCTATTTTACTTTTCTATGTGCAGAAGCTCCTCATCAAAATATTTTTGTCACCTGTATAAAATATGTGTGGCAATACGTGTGATTTATTCCCTTGTGATTAATTGTAGATTGTTGGTGCTTTATGCTCTTAATTCCAGTGCTACTCAGTGTTAGGCCATGGCATAAGTGTCACACAATCGCTGCACTTCATTTTGGCACCCGATTTTTTATTTAAATTCTCATTTGGTTTTTTTAGGCCTCTATCTAAGAATCTCTGAGAAGAAAGTTAACAATTTTAGTGACTCAGTTTAGGTATTTAAGTTTTTGCCATCTGGGTTTTTGATCCTCGGTTTGGAATCCCATAACAAAATCCCTGTGCACTCACCTACCTTTTGTATCTATGATTTTGTGTGTGAGATGTGTTGAATTTCCATTATTTCCAGATAGAGGTATGGATACCTCAGTAGCTCAATTAGTTGAAGTGCTTGTCATAAAGTTGTGTTATCCTGCATTGTGACTGTGGAAACGTGTTGTATCACACAAATATATTCTAGGCACCCTACCAGTTTCAGCTCCTTCAGGCCATTTACTACGGTGCAGTTTTTCTAATTATTTTTATTGTTGTTATTATTGTACACTAAAAATGGCCTTCAGAGGCTAAAACTAGCTGTGTCTTAAGTAAATTTGTGAATTACAATACTGTGATTTCATTGACATTATGTCATCACAATTCAATGAGTAACTGCATCAAAAATTGATTTTATACTTGTAGGTGACTCAGTCACTCAAATTCACGGATGGATAGTCTGCAATTCTAAAATTATAAAAATGTCATAGTCCCTCTTCAAGTTTTTGTTACCTATCACAGTTCCTTGTTCTGATTCCTATTCTTGTTGAAAATTGTAATCATTTCTTTTTATGCTGTTAAAGGTCTGTAGCCAGTGTCAAAAAGAAGGTGCAGTATGTGACGAAAAAGGAAGACTTGAATAAGATTCGCCTCTCAAGACACAAACTGGAGCGATTTGTGCACCTTCCATTTTTCTCAAGAGTAGTAATTGGCTGCTTTGTAAGGATTGGAATTGGAAACAACACTAATGGGAAGCCTGTGTATAGGGTAGGTATAAATGGCTCACTCAAACATAAGCTGGATCTATTCACTAATATTAAAACATGCTGTAACAGTGCATGTTCTGAGGGGATGAATGATTGGTCATAATTATAGAGTGAGATTTATGTTTCTCACATTCATTTCAAGTACAGTGGCCTCTCTTTGTTAACCCATTCGGGTAAAGAGCCGGCGAATCGCTGGTTGCGTAAAAGGCATATTTTTCTTGCTGTGGCATGAGACCTAAATGACCTAAAGCTATTCTTTTTTTAAGTAGATGTTTATGTATATATTACCACATTTTTTATACGGGTGTCAAATATTTTATTAATACTAAAAGTTAAGCTGTGTCTGTGATTGATGAGGAAACGTACTTTTTTTCGTGACCTACCACCACATCATTTTTGCATTTTCTTGCCGAAGTTGGTATTACTTTGTTGCTTACTATGGTATGTTGTGTGTTCTTTACATATATGCCTTTGTTTTATTTCATACATTTTGTTTTTCTTTGTAACACCTTATTTTGTGAGTGAGCGATCTCCTATCGCTTTGGTGAGCCGGAGTCACCGCTAAACCGCGGATGAATCACGCGGGAGTAGAGCCTATGTAATCAAGTCTCTGTGAATGAAAGCTAAAGCTGGTGATAAGGATATAGTAATTCATCCTATGCGATTAGCTACAAAGTTATAAGACATCTGATCTCCCGTTACTTCCGTGAGCCGGAGTCAGCGCAAAACTGCCGATGATGCACTCGGGAGTAGAGACTATGTTACCAAATAGGAGTGTATGAAAGCAAAGTGCTGGGGATGAAGATAGTGCATTACTTCGTAAACAATTTCTGCAAACAAATAGAATGCGCATTCTACTGAACCACACTACACTACTCAGTTCTTCAGAGATATTTCTGTGGTTTGGACTCACTTAAACCCTTGAAAATGAATAAGGCACGTGGATTATTGGCTGATCGAGATGTGGAGGATCTTCTTCTCGAAAGTGACGAGAGTGACGATAATATTTCTGGTTCTATGGAAGAAGAGTCAAGCAGTGAATGTGAAAGTGAAGATGAGGAGACGTGGTCCGCAGAGCTGAATTTGATGAATGACAATGAAGAATGGAAGTGGTCCAAAAATAGAAGGGGTGTGAGTAATTTCGAATTTACGGCTTCACCTGGGGTGAAATCAACTGTTCTGAGAAAACTGGGATGTGAACCGAGTGAGGTAGATTTTTTTTCTCGATACTTAAGAAGTTGATTTTTGGAATTCAGTGTGTTTGGAAACTAACAGATATGTGGATTACTATTTGAAGTCTCCATCAACTCGCTAAAGTACTTTGACAAAGGAATGGTTCAACACTAGTGCCGACAAATTACAATCCTATTTTGCATTGTGTGTACTGATGGCACAAGTAAGAAACAACAAAACAAAAAAATATTGGAGTCTACGAGTAGTTACGGAAACACCATTTTTTTTAGCAAAGTGATGCCATATAGACGATTTCTACTTCTTTCAAAATTTCTACATTTCGTCGACAATGAAAATTTAGATGAAAATAACAAACTGCAAAAAGTTTCTCCTGTGATTGACTATATGAACAGAAAATTTTCAACAATGTATGGCCAACAGTAAAATCTTGCGGTAGATGAGAGTTTGATGAAATTCCGCGGAAGGTTATCTTATGTGCAGTATAATCCCAGTACACGTGCGCGATTTGGAGTGAAGTTTTATAAAATCTGCGAAAGTGCTTCTGTTTACAGCATGCAATTTTCCATCTATACCGGAGCAAATCCAGCCAGAGCTAATGGAGTACCATGTAGTGAAGCCATAGTCCTCGAACTAATGAAGCCCTATTATCAAATGGGGTACACAGTAGCTTTGGACAATTGATATACATCACTCTTTCATAAATTGATAAATTAAAAAATAAACGCGGTTGGAACGATAAGAATGAATAGGAAGAATATGCCGAATGAGTTCAAATCAATACATTTGAAGAAAGGGGAAATGGAAGTGCTGTACTGCAAAGGAATTGCCGCTTATAAGTGAAAGGACAAAAAAGAGGTGCATATTTTGTCCACGTACCATAAACAACCAAAAATGGTAAAGGTGTCGCTGAAAACTAAAGAGGCTATTGTAAAACCTCGGGTAGTTATCGACTACAATAAGCAGATGAACGCCGTAGACCAGTAGGATCAGCAGTTGGCCTCATTCTCCATCATGCGCCGATATGCAAAAGGTTATCGCAAAATATTTTTCTACGCAATGGACATGGCGTTGTATAATTCATATGTGTTATTTCAAAAAGTGAGAGGCAAAAAACTGCTATTCGATGATTTTAGGGAAAATGTAGTGGAGCAAATCCTAGAGCGAATAAATGTGCCGGAATACAGGCGGTGAGGTCGACGAACATCTGGCCCATCACCGATCAGATTTCGGGCAGCAAACTGGGCTCATTTTCCCAATCGCATTCCTCCCAATCCCATGAAAAAGAATCCATCCAGGATCTGTGAACTTTGTAAGCAGCTGAAGACGAAGAGTGAGAGTAGGTGGGAATGCGAAAAATGCAAAGTCGCATTACACCTTCCAGACTGCTTCAAAAAATATCATTCAAAATAGACATCGAGGTAAGAAATAAAATTACAAGTAAAACATTTTGCTTTTATATAATTATTACAATATCTTTGAAACATATATTTTACATACGTATAATCGCAATAATAAATAAGTAGCGATTTTTAGCTTGAGATGAACGAGAAAACGGCAATGCTAATATATTACATTTCCACCACTCGTTTTCAGGTTGCCTCAACACTGAAATTGCAATAAAGGAAAAATATAAATTTGTATCAATATGAAAACTTCAAGGAGTAACTTCCGCATCATAACGATGAAGATAAAATTGAAGAAATATTTTATGTTTTGATGAAAAAAATTAAGGCATTGTTAATCAAAAGTTGCATTTAAAAAATTTGTTTATAACTAATGCAAAAATATTATGTTTTGCAACATATAACTACATTGATTCCACTACAAATAAAGAAATAAATCTTGTGATTGAATTTCATTCTGATAAGTGCTCGCATTCCTGAGTTATAAGATGATATATAAATTAAAATTTAAAGAAGATTAAATTGGAACTTAAGCCCTGAAAATCCGTGAAAAATTAAGATGCGAATGCGTTATAACCAATGTTATTTAGGAGGGAAGTCATGTTCGCCACTAGAGAGTATAATATAGCCAGGGGCACAGCTAGGAATTAAGGCTGGGGGGGGGGGGGGGGTTTTAGGTGCAAGTAATGTCAGGGTGTGTGGGGGGTATGGTATACCCATCAGGATATGCGGTAGGTGCGAGATTAATAAATTGCGGAATTTTAACACATTGCGTACTGGGGTAAGCTAATGTTTAGAATATAACTTTACCCAGTCAAACGTTATGATGCATCAATTCATTATGAATAACGAACAACAACTGAAAATGTACTAACGAATACGTATTGTACGTTTTAAAATTGTTTAGGTTGACGCGCCTAAATGACGAGAATCTTCGTCATCCGTCCGAAATGTTTGGGAAAAAAATGACGAGAATTCTCGCCTTGCGTACAGATAAATAGTTGAAAATTTTGAGTTTTACGGCTTTCTGAGAGATATTTTATTAATCCTTAAACTATTCTTTTAGTAATATCAATCAAATTAAGTAAAATGGATTAAAATTAAAAATTGCTCTGGAGGGGGGGTTTACCCAAACCCCCCCCCCCCCCCTTGCTGCGCCACTGAATATAGCATATGATAAATGAAATGGTATTATGCAATTTCAATTTTTACAATATTACAATCCTCGTTTCCAGTCCCTGTGGTCAGTAGAAGAACATTATTAAAAAGTTCAGCGGATCATTTCAACTGCACTCATGGGTGCTTACCGTTATAATTTATTAAAAAAATAGCTTTCTCCCTTTCAGAGAATCAATTATGGTTCTTTTGTCTGAAGGAACTATTGGTTAACCTGCTACCTCTTATTGCGGAATAGATGTCTGTTGAGTTGTGGCTGCCTGTTCAGCACTGCATGTAATAGTGAGGCTGTGTACAGAAAGATTTTAACCTTCAATGACGTCATAAAGATAGCTGCACTGCTGCTGCTGAGGACCTAACTCAAGGGCTTTAGGGCAAACATTAGCTTTGTCATTTGTGTAACAACAACATCTTGGTAATAAAAAGAATTCGACAGGTGATGAATTCAGCGGGGCAAAAGTAGGTAAACTGAAAAATGAAATGAAACTGAAAAAATGTTTGAATGAAAATAGTCAAATATTTTCTCTCGAATGGAGAGGTGCTAATAACATCGCTAACATACTATTCTGCAGGGCAAGTATCTATCCGTAAGCGTGCATCTGAGTGGTCCTGTCTGCCATTTTTGCTGCTAAATGATTCAAAATCCCCTGTGCGGCACCCATTCAACTTTTTCCATTCAGGAGGTCTCAGAATATGCAGTGAGGTGGTCTGCTGCCATCGTGAGTGAGAGCTTTGAGTGCTCACTCGATCTGAATGTGTCCAAGGTGTTTTTATTGACATTGCGCGAATTCGTGCCGACTGAAACAGTTTTCGGAATCTGTAACTACCAAACAGCCAATGAGGTGCTCCTGCTACAAAATTAAAAGTACTTCAGTCACATCATAGCTCAAAACTGACCTTATTTTTAGTTATGGTGCCGTACGTTAGTTAACATAATTTTGATGTTTATTTTTAAAAATTTTGGATGTGGACGAAAGGGCTTCTGAAAATAACTTCGGAGATTTTGTGACTTGGTTTAGAATTTTGTCATCAAAACTGGACGTATCTAATGATGATGATCTCTTAGAGTGCAAACATTACGTGGATACATATAGAGGACAATGCTGGGGGGAGGATCAGCCAAGGAAGCTGCAAATATGAAAATGAAGGAGCTGGTAATCCTCTATGAGGGTAGCCTTTTAAGTGTCGGGAATGAAGAAAACTATAAGAGGTACAATAACAAATTTTTTAAATTTGTTTTTCAAAGTACTCTCCACGATAGTCAATGCTCTTTTGCATTCGATGAAACCAGTCGTTATAACATTTATTTCATTCCGAAGTAGGGGTAGTCAAAATGGCTGTTTTGTAGGCATCAACCGCTTCTTCAGACGTCTAGAAGCGTGTTCCTTGTAGCATATTCTTGATTCTGGGAAATGCGAAAAAATCATTGGGGCTTAAGTCCAGGCAGTATGGAGGATGATCAAGAATTTCAATGTTTTGCTGTTCCAAAAATGACTTTGTGACTCGAGCGGTGTGTGAGCTTGCATTGTCATGATGGAGGGTAATGCATTGATTTGGGTTATCTTTCTGAAGTTCGGCGATCACTTCCGGCAAGCAAATGGTCGTATACCATTGAGCATTAACTGTTCTTTGATTTTCAAGAGCAATTGTCGCTACATGCCCTGATTTGGCTATGCGCGATGAGACCATTTTCTTGGAAATGATGCAAGGGTGAACAACTTTAGTCGGTTTGAGCTCACTTTGGAAGACCCATACTGAAGATTGGTGTTTTGATTCAGGCTTGTAGCTATAGATCTTTATTTATCACCTCTTACAATGTTGTGAATGTGCTTTGATGCTCCTGAGTTGAATCGTTGTAGAGTATTTTGACACCATTTGACTCGAGCTGCTTTCTGTTCCTCTGTGAGGAAATGCGATATCCAGTGGGAAACCAATTTTTTAACTCCTAACTCTTCATGTAAGATCTTTTGAACTGAGGTCCCTGAAATTTCCAATGATGCCTGAATCTCATGGTATGTAACATGACGATCTTCCATTATCATGTTAAGTACAGCATCCACGTTTTCTTGAGTGACGGCGGTTTTTGGTCACCCTTCACACGGTTCGTCACTGAGGCTAGATGTCATCGCTGAAACTCTGCATACCAGCGATAAATGGTTGTCTTTGATGGTCCTTCTTCACCAAAACCTACAAAAAGTTCAGCAACGTATTCTTGCTGGGTGAGGCTTCATCGAAATTTAAAGAAAATTATGCTGCGGTACTGTTCATGACTTAATTCCATATCTTACAGCGACTTGGGAACTTTGACGCGCCACCGTTTTAAAACTATATGGCCAATATTATTTAAACTTTGTATGGGCATTAACCAACTTAAAAAGTTGTTTATAAATACCATTTATAGTTGCTAGGTGATAAGGAGCATTCTATTGCCTTTAATTAAAAGGCTACCCTAAGAAAAACAATGCCATGCTCGCTACATAGCTTTCAGATGAGCTATAACTTTGAAGGTGATATCAATTTTCATTTTGCAAATATTGAAGCCATAGTGGAAGAGGCAGTGGAGCCAAGCAAGTTCAAGACAATGTTGAGACTTCTTTGAATGCCAAAGTTTCAAATCAGAGTCAAATACATATATGTGTCATTGGGATAATTGAAAATTTTTATTTGCCAAATTATGTTCTTCTTTAAATGTAAAATATCCGTCTATTACTTCTAATAAATAATGAACTGCTAAATTGGACGATTCAAGCCTACCGACGAGTTTGCATTTTGTAGTCGCACAACCTTCTTTCAAGGATTGTGTTATTGTTTGCAACTGTTTGCCATCTTCAATCCCGTGTTCAACCTCCTCCCATATGTCATTTAACTTCTTTGTTCTTTTGTTAGTGTCTGACCACCATGTAGCTCTACCTGCTTTCCTTAGTTGGTATGAACTGGGGAATGGTCTTGGTTTCTTATATATGTGCACAATTCAATTGTAAATCATAAATACCTATCCAAGGCTATTCTAGAACATGGTTATTTTAATATTAAAGAGTGAAAAAACAAGAAAAGGAGGTGAGGCAGGTATTTCACTATTGTTTGTAAAAGAAATGTTATTTCATAGTTGTTTATGACAAATTTCTTATTATTTGGTCCCATCATCTTCATATTAACGAGAGTCCACGGTAATGGTTTTTATATATAAATTTCTCTTTCTTTCCCCATTGTTAATTTTATTATTCTCTCCCCAGGTGGCTGAAATATCAGACGTCTGTGAAACAGCAAAGATATATCAGCTTGGTACTACAAGAACAAATAAGGGTTTGAGATTAAGGTAAGTAGCTTATGAACTTGGTGAATGATATTTTGTCTCAGCTTATGGTTTCAATAATATGATACCTATCAATATCGACTGTATTTCACCTTTCATTTACCAGTGGTGATTTCTCCATTTTATCTTTCCATGCATACAAAATTGTGGTAATTTTACAGGCATGGTTTGCAGGAGAGGGTATTTAGGTTAGAATATGTAAGTAATCAGGAATTCACTGACAGTGAGTTCTTGAAATGGCGAGAGGCATGTGCTCTTCAAGGGATATCATTGCCTACACACGACGAGTTGGATCAAAAAATGAAAGACATTCAAGAGGCGATGCATTATGAATTTAAAGAGGAAGACATTGAAAAGGTAATTCTTTACTCATTTTTTCCTCTTGATTTAATCTACTTTCATGTCACAGGTAATCCCCAACTTACAAACAGGATATAATCCAAATACTCTTTTTTAAATACTGGTAACTTTGAATGGTCGTGAGAAAAATTTCATAAGCTACTGACCACCAATATTGTTCAGTTTGAAGTGTGCTTAGGAAGTCAGGATTAAACTCTCACAATGTTCATGTATTTGCACTTAACTGCTTTGCTAGTCAGGAGAAAATGTGTTATCTAATTACTATGAATGTTAGAAATAACCTTTAATTGTGAGTGCTTTCATAATGACTCTGCTTATGTTTTCATCTCACTGACTCTGTTGCTTGTGACCTCATAACATCTGTCAATTTAGAAGAGCATGTTTTTGCTACCAAAAATGTATATTCATGTTAAATGATTTCTTAACTATCTTTTGCTTAATTCATGTGCCCTGTTACTTCCACATTAAGTATCTAAAGGCCTGTTTACATGATACATAAACACGTACAAGTTTATGTCTGTTTGCTAGAATGATTTTTGTGGAACGGAACATGTACGAATGCATGAACCAAATTAGAACAGGTTCTATTTTCTATGCATGCATTCACACAAGTTTGGTGGCTATACGGTGCATTTTGACGTTCATTCTCGCGTACATAACATTAACCCGTACGTGTTAATGTACCGTGTAAACAGGCCTTTAAAGCTGGAAGTGAATTCGTTCCATTTTTTTTTCTTTTTTAAGCAATGGAAGAAGTTCTGTCTTTAAACTTCATCACATTTTCCATTCTAAAATTTAACATTAATTATTACGGACTAAGTTATAGCTAATGCCCAAATTTGTGTAGTTAGTGATCCTCTGTACACTTATGCTTTTTCATCAGCTCCATGTATTCTTGATTTTTTCCGTTGTCGTTTTCTCATTTCATCTTTGTATGCTGTTATGTGGTCATTTACTGCAGAGAGAGAGCAGTTGGTGGAGGACATGTGTTTTAGTTTGCCTGCGACTCAAAAAGATGATCTCTCTGGTGCCATAATGTTAAGGCATCCAGTTATTGAACAATGGGTATTTTATTATCGTTTTAGGTTTTGATGCGAATATTTAATGTAATTGGTTTTGCTCTACCCAACAAATTATGATTTTTTGGCTTTCCATAATTTCAAAACTTTTGAAGCAAAGATTCTTAGCGAGGCATTAGCCAATTTAAGAAAAACCTATGTGTGTACCTAGTGACTGAAGTTGCATATTGCTCATTATCATTATGCTCTGGGGAAAAATTGGCAAAACAAGTTAACCTAGTGTCTAACTCACGTTATCATATTGATGACCGTTTTCTTCTCTGTGCTTAAACCAATCTGAGGTTTTATTCAACATTATACCTTAGTAAATTTATTTGTAATTACTTCTCATTTGTTAATGTTTGATCTATCATATTATATAATCGTGGAATTATTCACCCTGTATGCTTTGTTGATGTGCATAGTTTAACTTTCCGTCGGACTCAATGGATTTGACATTCACAGTGCGAATGTTTTTTTCATTTCTCTGTGCGCACGAGGCGGCAAAGACCCTTGGCACTCAAAGTAGCTGTTTTTTTGATATGCTCTATTCTTGCATCCATGCCGAAAGATTATTTAGCATGGTTAAACAAAACAATGACACAATAAAGGAAAATAAAAGCATTATTAGCTAAATAAGTTATCAAAATAAAAAATGCTGGTCTTGTAGAATTCACATGCTAAAATACATTATATGTATATCATAATACTTAATTGCCTAAAGAGCATGTTAGATCGCATCTTGTTTGTTCGTTCCCGGGCCTTAAGGCGATGTGTAAAGGGGTATATGCATAGCAAATACGACATCATTTAAGTGTTCGTTTACGCTAATAATGGTACTTTAAAATTTAAAGGTGTACCACTGAGCCATGTTGAGAGTAAATAATGCTTTTTCACATCTGTGCCTGTCAGGCACATTGCGCCTGACGGAAGGTTAAAGAAAGGGGTGTATTGTTCCACTTTATATTCCTTTGTACTTTGGTTTTAAACCTATGTTGTTACTATCAGGTACAGATCTCTCATCTGACACTTAATCCAAGACAAGACAGGAAAGATTTTTTGGTGGGATAGGGTGGGAGAGAATGGTGGAGGAAAGAATTAATAACTACGTATGCGGAAATGGTTCAGTTACTTTGTGTTGAGTGTTGTGGTGATTTGCGTTAAACTGCCCACAATGTTGTTTTTTTTTTTGGTATTTGCCATTTGACAGATGCCAAGCACGGAAACATATTTGTTTAGGTGTGGAGATTTTAGAGCTTTACTATTTGTCTCTCATGATCAATCATTCTCTCTGTCGAATAGGGTAGTTTCCTTCATCAAAGAAAATGAAAGGCATTGATTGCGATTCGTTACCCACCATTAGGGTATTCATTATATATGTATTATTTGCTTTTAGAAATCATAGTCTAGACAAATGTTAATGGTCAATTTTAACTTCATTTGTAAAAGGCCAGATTGGCAGCCATGCGATGCTGCTCCATGTGACGTCACAGGGACCTATTTTCTATACGAGTAGATAGGAGTTTTACATAGTCTGAGATTACCAATGCATGCATGAGGCACTGAGCTCAGGGAAACATCTCTTAATATTCACCTATTAATATTGCCTATGGTGGGAAAGTTTCCTTAGTTCGATAGGGTATTAATAATCCTTATTTAATACCTGCTAGCAGGATACTCTGCTACATGCTAGCAGCCTGCATCCTATCGGGGCTCATAAGCCTCACACCAAGGTGGCCTCATACGGTGGCAGCCGGAACCAGAGTGACGTCACACGGCTTTTCTCAGCATTCGTACTTAGCTGTCGCATTTACGCACTCATAAAAATTTTCTCTTTTAATTTAATCGCGAAAAACAGATATGTATTGTTATTTAAAAATCTAAAAGCATGAAATAGGTATTCCAGGAGTAATAATCTTTCGATTTAGGCAATTAAAAAAATAGGAAACCACCCTCTTAAGGGTTATTTGGGCTTGAAAATTATTTAATATTAATAATGTTTGGAAGGAAATTTCTTAGTTTTTCTACAAAAACATATTAATAATTAATAATTTATATATGGTCTGCAGTGCAAAGTGGTGGAAATCCCTTGTCTTGTTTTTTTATTACAATGCACAATTTTTTTCAATGAATTTTCTGTTCACAATGCCTTTCGTTGTACTATACTATCGGTATACAGTAATGATACATATTATAAAACGAAGCATATTATGAGCTAATAAATTCAGGGGAAAAAATGTGCTGTGTCTTAATTGAACAATATTTGTTAGATACTATGATGTCCTGCCAGTATCATTCCCCTAGTGAGCATAAGAATGGAGTTAGTACAATTGAGTCCTAGTTCCTGTATCTCACTATCATGTTTTGCCGTGGGTTTCCAAGAGTTAAATGGTTAAAAGTCATATTCATCTTCAAAAATTACACTGAGAAAATGTCATTTGCCTCAAGTAGGATTTGGACATAGATATGTTCCCTGATTTTGCACAGATGCACTTAATAATTAAAATGCTGGAGCATCTTCTACTGTGGAAATTTCTCCCTGGATGTGCACTCGCATAAAACTTCATGAAGTTTTACTATGGAAAAATCTTTAGTACATAATTCCATAAAACTTGTCCATCATACAAAAAATGAATATTGTTAGTAATACATATTGGTTTGCAAATGGGAATGACTGGATGTTTAATAATTCCTTACATGCCTACAATGATGTACACTTAATGAAATTAGATGGTTAGCTTCCACTGTGAGCTAATGGAAGAAATTCTTCGTGCGTTCTCCATGAGGTTGTCTATGGCCAACTTTTGGGTACTCAGCATGGCACTCTGTTGAGTGGATCATCTGCCTTGAAGAGTACCACAATTTTGGACGCAGACAAGTAAGCTTAGTGGGGAACCTCAAGAGCAAGAGACTCAGGTAGTTACTTAATGCTTCATTGAAAAGAAAAGGACACATACATCTTAATTGAGAAATGCGAAAAATAAAATTTATGTGGACCTAACTTGTAAGTGCTACCTCATGCCTATCTTGTATAATTAGAACTATAACCAATTTTCTTGTCCTGTTGTAGATTGTAAGGGAGAAAGAGAGGTTTAAGACAAATCCTTACAACTATGCAATGAAGAAGACTCAGCTTATGAAGGACAGAGATATGGCTGTCCAAAGGTATGGCATTATTATTTTTGTAACATGAAATTGTAGCTAGTTGAAATGGGTCTTTTGCTTGAGTATTTGTACTATCCGGGATTTCATTGGAGGAAGCAGTTGGTGATTGCTTGCTATTTCTGCATAAATAAACTGATGTCTCAGTGTTGAATTTTTCAATTTTAGGCAATTACTCATTGAGAAGAACGAGACTCCCGTTAGACCAAAAATTTAAATTGTATCAGGTGTAAGGCAAGGATTTCTTAAAAAAATCTTAATGGCCTACATTTTCAAGAAATATAAAATTCTAATAGTATTTGTAGCCAAATTACATTTGAAAACATTCCCTGCTTTTTTTTCTAAAACTTCTCCTGATATGTGTGGCTAAATGTGAAAAGAGAGCTAATAGTTTTCTAAGTTACTTGGGCACACTTTACATCATGATTCTTTTAATGTGTGTTTAGAAGATAATGTCTTTTTCTGTTATTTCTGCTGTGAAAAGTGCTCTCAAACAAAAAAATTTGCTTTTATAATGGCTTGCACACCTTCTTTTTTGTAATGATTTGTCATGGGCGATGATGTCTTGGAATTGACTTAATGCAATGAAATGTAAAAACTTTATAATTCCACATAAATTTAATATTGTAGGTTTCAACGGATTCGATGTTTCTGATGATGGATCACCAGATGTTGAGGTGCCACATCGAAACCCAGGTCATACTGTATTAATTTATGTGAAATGGGTTACTTTCCTTCATCAAAGAAAACGAAAGGCATTGATTGCGATTCGTTACGCAACATTAATGTATTCATAATATACAAATTATTTGGTTTTAGAAATCCCAGTTTAGACGAATGTTAATGTTCAATTTTAACCTTATTTGAAAAAGGCCAGATTGGTGTCCATGCGATGCAACTCCACGTGACGTTAAGTTGGAAAGTTTCCTTCGTTTGATAGGGTATTAATAATTCTTCTTTAAGCCAAGTGCTACCTGCTAGCAGCCTGCATCGTAGCTACGCTCATAGCCTTGCATCAAAGTGGCCTCACACGGTGGCAGCTGGAACCAGAATGACGTCACATGGGCTTTTCCCAGCATTCATACTAAGCCGTCTCGTTTTTGCGAGCTTGAAAATTTTCACTTTTCATTTAATCGCAAAAAATAGATATGATCATTTAAAAATCTAAAAGCGTGCAATACATACTCCAGGAGTAATAATCTTTTGATTTAGGCAATAAAAAAATAAAGGAAACCACCCTTTTCTAAAGTTTTTACATTTCATTATCTTTGCACACCTGTGCATTCCATTTCTCATTTCATAGAGGTGTAGCTTCTATAATTTATCATCTTGTAACTGGCCTCGGTGGCTGTGGGGTAAAGTTCTTGCCTCTTCCAAACTGAAGGTCGTAGGTCCTTTCTGTGCTGTTTTTGGGGATAATGGAGATGATTAAAAATAAATAAAAAATATATAAACTCCTTAACCATTCTAATCCTAATCCATAAAACTTGATATAATATAAGAGAAAAATTTTTTTTTTGTTCTGTCTTTATTATTTTTTTTTTTTTTTTAGTTTTTCCATTCTAATGCTGAGTCTTTAGTTGCTTGTCTATCTCAAATGGCATTGTTTGTTATCTTTCTCTGTTGTTATTTTGGATTATGTTGAAAATTCTTTAATTTTGGGGCTTTTGTTTTGTGATACTCTCAGCCAATCAACTCGTGAAATTTGTAAATAAGCTAAGTTTTAAGACTAGCCCTCTGCCTCTTATCATTAGCTTAGTTTAATGAATTCTCTTATGACTTAACTTTGAATTTTAAGTTTAACTGGTGGTGGATATGTATGTAATTTACAGCATAAGCATTTGTAAATTTTTCATATTATCTGTCTGTTGTCAGCCAAGGTATCTTACTATTCCAGCAAAATTTTAGCTGGCCTTGAAAATCCTTGTACCAGGTTTAGTTAGGTATTGCAAAAATTTCATGCACTGGTTATTTAGGAAAGCTCTTTCCTTACATCTTGCCTTAAAATTATATTTAACTAATAAATCCCTAGTGATAATAATTAGAATTTTCCCATGTGCATTGAATTTATACAGCGTTTTGAATGTTCAGCTTTTATTTAATTAGAATTTGATATCCACATTGTTGTCAATAACTGTTTGATAGTTAGAATAACATTAGAAGTACTTTAGAATGTGGGACTTTTCACTCGTGAGCATCTTTTAACTCTATTGATGAGAGTGAATATATTAACTTTGAAGAAGTGTTGTAAAAAATGTAATTTATGTAGGCATGGGAGAATGAAATTTTGGGATAGAACTGCTTTTGAATTGTTTTTATGTGGCTTCTGCAGTGTACATAACATGCTTCTGTAAAACAACATGTTTTGCCTGTTATATTTGTTCTTAAAGTAGTTTGTTGTATTTGTTTCAGTTTGTATAAAAACTTCTATTTTATCGTTAGTAATTGTAAATGTAACAATAATTATGTTTTATTGTTATTATTTCTGCATTAATTCAGCACCAGTTTATGTTTTAAATAATTTTAGTTGTACTCCTATTTCTGGATGAGGTATTAACGCTTTTCAAAATTTCAGGGGGGATGAGGAAGAGGCAACCAGAATTGCGCAAAGGTTAATGGAGTTGGAGGAGCGGGCTGAGGAACTTGATAAAATGCGTACTTCCACAATTTCCAGTATTAGCTACATTAATGACCGAAATAGAAAGAAAAATGTTGAGGAGGCTGAAAAGGCAATTATGGTAAGTTGTATTGCTCTTCTAAAATGTATATTCATGGTATGTGGTATAAGTGACCATTTCAGTCAACTCATTGCATGATGGGTTATTTATATTCGGGAATGAGGCTTCTTCAATACATGAAAATTACCAGTGCCACGTGTATTGTTGGATTGGAATCATTCTGTGATGGAAAGACTAATTTTCTGTTATATAATGTAATAGAAAGTTTCAGTGATGATCTATTTCTGGTGGTGTTTGGTAGCCTGGTGTAAGGAATTGGCCAAGTATCTAATTATGTGAAATGATACTTCTTCCTGATATTTTTCATTGATGATAATGAATATGCTGCTGGGTTTTTATTACAATGTTTAATACATATATCTAATTGAAGAAGACCTCATGAATAAAGTTGGGGTTTTTGCTCCTTAACTTGTAACTACAAGGGAGGTTTTTTTTTCAACCTCTGATCGCTCATCAAAAACACCATACAAGGGACAGGTGGATACTGCTTAGGTAGGGCGATTGCACATCCCCTCCGTACCACACCCTCAAGTAATTTCTGATCATAAGTTGCTATTTCAAGGTTAGTAGCAATCGCATTAACAACACTGCCTCAATTGATTCTCCCGCCAAGTGTGCACTGCGGAGAGACAGCCAGAAAACTCGTCGAATGGCTTCAACATTGACATGTCTTCACCTTTATGCCGATAAAAGAGAATTTTTAAAATGCACTATGGCTAGAGTGTGAAAGTGTTAAACATTATATCCATTCCCATTCAAAATAAAATAAGAAACATGCTGACCTCTGTAAGTGTTCTGATCCATGACAATGCCCATCATCTCAGCGCTTATGCAGCCTGAACTGCACCTTTAACAATTTCAATTGGACACTTCCTATCACCCGCCATGCAATGTTGACATAGCGGTGTGTGACTTCCATCTTAATACTGAAATGAAGAACTGGCTAGGAGGGAAGCGTTTTCAAATGGGTGATTAGCTTCAGGGCAAAGGCAAAATTCGTAGAAAGTCATTGGTGGCAACATCCTATGAAGAAGGTATAGTAAAGCTTGTCTACAGACTCAACCAATTCCTCAATTGCCGAGGTGATTATGTCGAAAGGATACCATAAGTGTGCTCAACATTTAAGCCTTGAAATAAATTTTAATCTATCACTTCGTCTTCTATTCATGACCCATCAAGGTTGGAAAAAAAAACGTTCCTCGTATATTACGACTAAATGTTAAGTGGGTGGAATTTTTTTCACTTGTAATCAAAAGTGTTAAAAAGGTTCTTTATAAAAATCTCTTAGCTTAACTTCTTGCTCAATGATAGATGGGGAAACCATGTCTAGCCTAGACAGAGATACCCTGCGGAAGAAATGACCTAATCATCATAGTCTTTACATACCTCTATGGCAACAGGCACACCTTTTTACATTTCATTGTGCAATATACAAGGTTATAACTGAAATTTAAAAGCTTTATCTTAATAGTTTATAAAAAAATTCACATTCTAGTGGGCTATGCTTGGCACTGATGAGGATAATACCGATCAATTATCCTGACTTGCAGTTGGTTCAGAGTGTTGGCTATTGCATCAGAATTTGTTTGTACTCAAACATTTTCATTCTGAAATTTTTTGTGGGAATGAAATATTTCAAGTAATCCAAATTCTGATCACAGTCGTGACACACAATGTTAAAAAGTGTAGACAGCGTAGCGTAGCGGACGACGCGGCTGGGGCCACTACAGCGCATTCTGCGGGCGTTTTCCGTAAACTAGCACCCTCCCCTACCGTACCCCCTCCCCTCCAGTCCCCATTCCACTTTTATTCTTGCTTTGCGTGTTGCATGCGGTAGGGATACTATGCGGGATATCATTTAAATAAAATCACAACATGTGCAAAGCAAATGCCTATTTATTTTAAAAAGTTCACATAAAAAGTCACTCACCTGCCAAATACAATGATTTGAGTAAATAAATAAACACAATACACAGGATGGCGAAAGCCTGACAAGAATCTCTCTATAAGCCTCACTTGTGTACGCATAAGTCCTCGTACCCACACACACAGCGAACTATAATTCCTTAGTGTCATCACAAATTACGGGATAAGAACACCACAAAGAAAATTCCTTTACCAGTGGCCACTTCACTGCACTGAATATGAGATTGTTGAAAAACAAAAATTCGTAAGCAAAATCAAGATCACCATACAAGCGTTAATGGGCTGAATATACGTGACTTTTTCGAAAATATAACGTTGTCAACCACTTCACACACCACACGCAGGCTTGAAAACTTGATGTAGAGAGAATTAAGTTAAAATATAATCAACAACTATATACAAACAACGCCTAAAAACCGTACATCGCGAGAACACAAGATCTAACCGGTCCACAGTAAGTAGATGTTTTCCTAACGATCAAAACTTTCGAAATGAGTAGACGAAATTTCATTGGCCGATTCATGATTGGTCAATGGGTGAGACAGAGGAAGCACACATATTTCATATTTCCTATTTATTATTAAAGATACCAACTGAGCGACATTACACAAGTTATGAAATAATTTTTTACGCAATAATATTTATTAATCAAAACTATCTTACGAAACGATAGCGTTAGTTCAGGAAAACGCCCGTCAGACTGTTGTGTCGCACGCTGTCAACAGTTCGCCCGCCCTGTGCCAAAGCCCTGATTCTGATCCCATAGCCAACCACTTTGAATGAACTGCTCTTGATGACAACCAATTGTACCTAATAATGCTCATTAGTTTCAGGCGCTCCCTCTGATGAAAAGTAAAAGAAATAATGCTGTACAAAACTTTTCCTTTTTTATATATGTATATTTCGTTAAGGGTTGAGAGAGTCAAATTATTTTTCTAATGACTGACATCGTTGCAGGCAGAAACTTGACAAGCCCATGTAAGAAGTGAAAATACCTCATGCATACATAGGTATTACTTTTTCATTTGCCATTTCAATTGCATTTGTTTTCCCAATTTCCTTTACAATATTTACCTCTCCAATTAGTAAAAATTTCATAACTCAACTCAATTCAATAAGGTGCAGCTTTCCTCTATCTATGAATTATTTCGATCGTAGGCGTTGAGAAAAGTTTGTACCTGATTCAAAATAATTAGAAACCTTTTCATATCATAATACAATTGGAATTTAAAAAAATTGTTTCCTTATCCTTTTGTATCTCTTCTGATAAAGCTTAGGCTTATTATACTTATGCTAAAAGTGAGATTTCATTATTTTAATCTACAGGAAGAAGTAAGAGCAAATAAGGGAAAGAAAATTGACGATCCATTCACTAGGAGAAGCACTAAGCCTCGAATGGTGTTTAAAGTTCATGGAGATGAAAATGAAGAAGCTGCTAATGCAGTTGCTGCAAACAACAGTGCCAGTGGAAATGCAAGTTTGCAGGTAAGCAACTTTGGTATTAGTTTTTGTATTTTTTTTTGTCAAGAGTGAATTAGCTATCTATCAAGGTTAATTATAATGGGATATTCCCTTTAAAAACATGCAGTAGACTTGTTATAGCAAACAATGTTACAGTATAATGTAAAATTTTAGGTTTTCCCGGCGTATAGATTGATGAAAAATTTCTCTGGATTCCCACCGGGTGTGGTATTGGGTTAATTCTCCCAACGTTTCAATGGCTGAGTCTGCCATCGTCTTCAGGGGTTTACTCTTAATGGTTCTTTTTATGGTACTTATTTATTTATTTATACATATCCCTGGTTGCCGTTATTGTGTTCGGATGTAACGATTAATTATGGCATTCCAGGCACTGCTCAGTTCGAAGCTTTTATCTTTGTTTAAGCTCTTCTCCTCAAGGCTAATAGCAATTGCCTCCTTTACAATATATAATTATTTATGCATTTATTCTGTTACTTTAAGCATGCTTCCCAGACTCATTGAGAGCTTTCTTTGCCAGTTCGCGATCTTTTTAAACATGGATGTACTCGTATTATTAATGCTCCATGGAAGGCCTGCTTTCGAAAACCACACATCTTGGCTGTGCGATCATGGATACAGAAAAGTGGTTTGCACGAATGCTTCAAAACCACAGCTCGATGTTGGAAACTACACTGTCAGGCACCACGCCAGGTAGCTGCGTTTCGCACAAATTGCCCAGGTTGCAACTGCTGTGCGGCATGTATCAAGGAGAGCAGTCGCACACTGCGAGACTTGGAAAACAGGAACATGGTGCTTCCATGTATGCAGCTAGCACGTGATCGTTTCCGTTATACGAAGGGGATTATAACGGAAATAATAAGCCTATTGTATCCTAGCATTAATGCTGTAAATCCGATGATTTTGCGTCCGATTTTTTTGTAAAGATCGCAGAAAAAATTGAGCTAGATAGAAAATCATGCACGGATAATCCGCAACCAGGATAAACCCCAACCGGATGATCGCGAGTCTGCTATATATGTAAAAAAATAAGTATCCTGAGCCTCAGTCTCAGCGGTACCAAATTAATGTTCTTATTATGAATTTCACAGCAAACAATTGATGTTTCACAAAATTAAGAGCTAGGTTTTTGGCTCCCTATGGATTAGGATTGAAAAGGAGAGGAAGTGCCCAAGGTCTTAGGGGTGAATTATAAAATGAAAATCAGGATGGGCCATTACATACTTCTTTCGGATGTATTCGAAATGATTTGACACAGCTGAAGTGTAATAGCCAAGGACAATGTGGGTTACTTACTCTTCATTCTCCCAGAATGAACTGTAAGTAACCCAAAAAGACTAGAGATGGAAGGGAATTCCCCTTGGCTAGATGAGCCCCTGTTATTGAGATTAATTATTGTATATGTATTTGCAATCAAGACAAAGGGTACAATGTTTATGCATGGGTAATAAATTATCTCTAGGAAGTTTCCTACTCTCGGATTGCTATCAATGAATTTTTCTTTATCCCCGGGCCCATTATTTTTTCTGGTAATTGGGTCTTAATCGGTCACTTTTTTCATTTTGAGGGAGCGGGATCTTTCTCTTGGTTTCTTCTTTCTTTAGTTTCAGTTTTACTGGTTCTCTGTCGTATAAGCCACTGCTGTTATTCCCTTCATTTAGTTGAAACATGTCCATGCTTCAAGTAATTTCCACATGGCGTAGCTTTCTACATCCTAAATATCAATTCCTGCTCTGTAAAAATGTGTAACACTGCTCTCAGTGTATGGCTGATATGGCAAAACATTCTATAATTCATGATGATGTGCTGAAAATTAGGTCTGTAATAAATGATAAAAGAATCTAACCTACTCTTGAGATTAAAGATTGGACATTAGATCATTCTTAGAACTACTTGAGCAAATCCTCATGTGTCTCTAACTACACCATTTAATGGGTATTCTGTGCTTGGAAGTACATGGGGCCAGGAAGAATTATTCTTTCTTGGTGGCCTGGAAGTAGAAATCATCACAGAGAACATCAGTTTATAGGAAGGTTTCAAGTTATACTCAAATTGGTTAAATTTTCATGTTACATTTTATTCCTTTTCTATGTCTTACGTAAAAGAGTCAAGAAATTGTGATGGGTACGAGAATGTTATCTACATTTTAAATGCATTATCACTTCAGGGAGACAGTGATGGAAAAGGATCAAATGCTTCTCCAGCTATTGGTGATATATCTCTTGAAAGTAATGGTGACCGCAGTAAAGACAAAAGGGATTCCTCTGGAAGTGGTGTAAGGAATAAAACAGATGATCTCTTCTCTGCCCACGACTTTGATATAAAAATTGACTTAGAAGTACCTTTACCAAGTAAGTATATTTAATTGCAACAACATTCCTATCGCTTGATGTTGTTTTCTTGACCACTTTATTACATGTATATTTATTTTCAGTTTGGTCTGTAAATAAGAGTCAGTTTGGTCTGAAAATACTTACCGAACTCTGATAATAGATGAAGGGATAAAAAAGCAAATATTCCTAAGATTTTTTTAGTATGCATTTCAAGTTGTGTAACTATTTATTGTATACATCTCAATTGATATTCATGGTAGCAAAATTTGTGAATCTGCGTGCTTGTAAAATCCAATTTTAAATGAATAGACTTTTATAAAAAACAATAAAATGGGAAATTTTGTGTTTTCATAATTTTTCCTGGGGTTTCAAACAATTTTGGAGGGAGTCGTCATAAAACTTTTTGTCACATTTCTTCTTGTTCACTCCATGCATTTTTATGAGTGAATGGTCGTAACTGGGCTTTTTAGTATATAGATAGGTACCCCCATAAGAAAGGTGTGTTGTCCTGTGTAAAATTTTCTGCGGGGAGTGCCCCAACTTGTCTCTTTTTGGGAATAGCCATGCATTTACATCTTTTTAATACATTTGGTAACATTAATTCTTTTATTTTTCATTGGTATTGCTACAGTTATAGCAGGGGCCAATTCAGGTTATTGTTTTGTGGGTGTTCTCTGGGCACCATGGGGTTATGCAATATCTATCAACGATTATGCTTCTGCTTAATTTACTTTTAGATATTCTCCGATCATCTCTTAAAATTGTTCTCCGAGCTACTTGCATTAGAGAGCCACCACAATGATTACCTACCATATTTTCTATTTTTAAAGGGATTGTAGGAACCCTTTGTGGCCTTTTTCAGGGATAGCTTCAGTAATAAGGATTCGCCTCCAAGGGCTTTTTTCATCGCCGACCAAGTTCCTTTTTATGTTCCTGAAAACCTTTATGCAATCACACTGGGTTGTAGCCAGAAATGTTTCAGGGGGATTATTTATTGGGAGGAATTGCATTTTTGGCTGTAAATTGGTGGACTCACACTTAAGACTGTGTCTTACAAACATTTGTTGGGGTTGAACTCAACAGCCATGAGTATTACAAATAAGGTTTTATCCAGTCTGCCACCAATTGTGCTGTCAACCACTGAATTTAAATTGTTTCAACTAGCATCGCTACAAATTTCTCGGAGAAGTGAGCAATAATTAGGGCTGCAAACCGAAGTTTACATTTACTATGATATGGTGATATCTTGTTATGGTTTCACTCTAATATCATGTTTGACTTATTTAAGTTCATCCATCTCATGTATTCAATTTGTTTAAAGAGCAAATGAGAGTTTTCTAGAAAATAGGACAAAAATTGCACGGACTTACAGAGTGAGAGATCTAATCCTGGTGTTTCTTTCAGATAACCCTGTCAGTGTTACTCCCAAGCCTATGAATCCAGTGAAAGACACAGGCCCTAGAAGATCATTGAATCTGGAAGATTATAAAAAAAAGAGAGGTCTTATTTGATTTTCCTGCATATAATTATGTTCACATTAGATCTTCATCGGTACGATGTATGTAATATACATCTTCATTTCATGTGAAATTTCGCGTTTGTGAATTTTCTTCCACTTCATTTATTGTACAGTCATTTGTCACCTGCTAAACTTAATGAAATACTCACATTTGGAGTTTTCTTGTGGAGTGCAGGAATTATGTATTCCATGTTTTCTATCATTGTGTGATTTTTTAAATAAATGCTCTAGGCTAATTACAACTGCCCATGGGCTTACGAGGTTGTTTTATTTTACCATAATAACTGATTTATCTCGCATTTCCACCTGTTAGCATTGTCCTCCGCAATTAGACATATACGGATCTAGTATGTGTCCTTCGCTTAATTATAAATATACCGGCCTCCCTCCTAAGAATTTGTCAAGATTCATTTCTTCAAGCCGAACATGACCACCATAAGAAATAAACATTTCATGGGAGGAAAATGTAGTGCTTAGTTTTCACACGAGAAACTACGTAGATGACATTCGTTAAACCCTCGGGTGCTCAAACCCACATTAAGAAGGATCCATTTCAAGATGCTGAATCCTACCGATAATATACCGGTACGCCCAACACGCACTCATGATAAATTTCATAAATGTGTGGCGGAGTTGAAATAATTCTTCAAATCCTTACACTGGTCACTCCATTCATCCCAGCACAAAACCAATAAAATATTGGTGTCGGTACGCCAGTAGTTTTCGAAGAATCACAACTCCTAGAGATCTCTCCTCCGTGATTCACAAAAATCATTTACGCAAAAATAAGATCCATCACTACTGCATACCATAAAAGGCAATATCCCTCGGGGCTTGGAGTTGATTGGCTCTTGGATTGCTCATCGGCAATGGAAATTAAAACTTAAAATATTGCTTCAACATCTGAATCGAGGGGTAAATAATTTTTTAGCTTATTTATTTGTAAATATATGTAATTTTTCAGATGGAACTTGTGAGAGGAAATGGTAACTAAACGATCCTATACGACGTGGAATGAAAATTACAACAAATTAGTTCCACCCGATGGAACAAAAAACTTTATTATTTCTCTTTAAGATCGTGATTCAGGAAGTTATATTTTTAGCCACTGTTACGATTAATGAACACTGCTTTGCAATGACAGAGATAAATTCTTAAAATTCAACTTTGAAGGAAATTCGTAGCTCATTGGAAAATTGCCGGCACTCATCTGTTCGCTGAGTTTCGACCAATAGCTGAGTACGTTACATCATGCTTCAGCTGTGCGCATTAATACAAAAATCTCCGTTTCCCCCCTTCACAGTAGTGAAACACCCTACTCACCGCAGGAATAAGTGCTGTTTGTGAAGGAAAGTGGTGTAAGGAATACAACAAAGGCACTAAGCTCAGGGGATATGGTCAGTGAAACTCTTTTATCTTTCACCTATTAACTCTTCTTGTTATTTTTTTCATTCTGATAAAATTTATATTGGTTAATTTGAGTGTTTTGTGATCCCTCCGGCGATGAACGTTGCCGGCAGCCGCCATTTTATCAAACCTTATAAATTGTGCCAAATGTAAACATGAATTTTGATTATTATTAAGAGTATTAGACAACCTCAACTGCCTCAGTGCATCGTCATCGGTCACATGGAGTGGCAGTGATTGGAGAACGTGTATTAGTTGTGGTTAACTTATGTACTACCGAATGTTCATAAGTATCCGGTTTCCTCGTATTAAGTGGTTATGATGATCCGCAGTCCTATTAAGAAGTGCTGTGGTCACGTTTTGGCTCATTTCACGTACCCTTAGTGCCTCCCACGTTTGGAAGTGCCTTATTCATCAAGACAACCGAATCCGGCATTGGATGCTGTATGTTGTTTTCATCAGTGTACACCCGTCAGTATATCTACTATCGTTATAGCATTGTGTTAAAGAGTTGGAGATGTGATGTATCTGAGTAATGGTTATTTAATCTCAATATTTGATGTCCTCGTCAGGTGACTTCGCAAATGTGAGCAGGGGTGGGGCAGGCAGGATATGACGTCATATTAGGCACCCTCGATGGAGTTTAAAACTGCAACTTTCCACCAACTGTCGGTGTTCTAAACGGAGCTTTCATTGTGCTTTATTTTAGTTTAATTTCGCCTGTAGAATCTTGCTTTCTTGTTCATTCTTTATTGAGTCGATCCAGTATTTAATATTTTCTCGCTAAATTCCAGCATAAGTTCTTGCTTTTTGTTACAGGTATTCGGTTCATTATGAGTTAACTTATCCCTTATTTGCGTTTAATCATCCGTGTTTATTTCAATTTGTCACGTTGGGAGTTGCTCTTTATTAATAAAGTTGGCGGAGTAACGTCATCGTGTGCGGCGAGAGAGTCAAGATGCTGGGCGTATATTTCGTGTGACAGGCCACGTATTTCAGCGATTATTTGCTGTCAGGGTGGCATGATGCTTTCGCTTCCCTCAATATTTGCAAGCCACGTAGTCTACAATTTTCATGTCGGAGGAACTGGGAACAGCGATGTGGCGTTGAATCAACCGACGCTTTAATTTCGCGCAGTCAATCGGAGTTTGCGACCAAAGGCTGTGCCGTTTAGATCAATACGGCGTCCAACACGGACTTGCCGATTAATTTTGCTATTGCTTGTAATTGCTACAGTGTTTTCAAGTTTAATCGTTTGAAAGCATTTGGTTCCTTGAATGGTTGTATAGGGTCGGCGTTTTTGTAGGGAGTGGACTGTACCAAAATAGCATTAGGTGGTCTCCCAACTCGCGTCACTTTCCCCGTCCCACGGAATACGCTATAAGCGCTCCCGTCTAGAATGACTGCCCGCATTGCCTATATGGCGGACTTGCTTGCGGCATCATCATGCTTCGACATTAATGGAATTAAGCACATTTTCGCAGCCTGTGGCGTTTTCCTCTCTTGGCTAGACATTTTTGCGGCGACAGTTAAAATATTATCTGTGGCTTATTTAGTACGCGTTCGGCATTGCTTTGTAACTGCACCCTTCTATGGCTCAGCAGCCTAGTTACGCCCTAGTTCTCAAAAGGGCAAATGCCATAGTTAATTCTCCGATTTTCAATTTTTTTAAAGAATCTACCTATCATTCCCAGTACACGGTGCCATATGGCTTAACGAAATATTTTTTGGCACACTGTTTGAGTAACCGTAAATAAGTGTCTTTTCGTATACATTTCGGTTGATTTTCCTTGCAGCTGGCGGCAAATGTGTGGACGACTCGTTTTATATGATGAAGTTTGGATGCGTGCCACTTGAGGATAGAACCGCTTCTTTTATAAGCTTCTTCGAAACGCATTGAGCAATGCCGGTAACTGGCAAAAAAATGCATGGTTTGTTTTTGTTTGATTTCCGTGCTCCGTTTTATCCCCATGTAAATTTTTATTTAGGTAGATTGTGTGTACTCATAACTTTTCGTTAAGTGTCATTAGCTCGTCCGGAAAACTTTGTGGGAATGAGGCACGGGTTTGGAGTCGATAATTGGCCTTTGCTCGTTCGCTTACCCGAGTTGACCACATTTTTAATTAATTTCCCCAATTGAGGTACCCTATTGAAGAGGCATGCTTTACATTATGGCATGTAATTTTGGGTGTAATAAAGTAAGGGTTGTTGACTCCGAGGCATGGTCCACGCGCATGCTCCGACCGGCTGCCCCCCACCAAATAACGCTTTCGTCGACGAATAGGAGGGGGTGGTGAGTGAGCGTATTTCAATGAGCCGGGTGTGTTTGTGTGTGTATGTTAGGAGTGAAAGTGACTGGGGGTTTTCTCGCTCCTTTGACTATATTTGGTAATGCCTTGTCTGCCATAATGCGGTGTCAAGGTGGTCGTAAAAACCAGAGGCTGAGCAGACGTAGAATCCTAGCCCTATAAATGCTTTCTTGTTCTTGATATGAGTGATGGATCCGCGTTCGTTAATTCTTTCCATCGAGATTAGATTTCTTCATCTCACTGTACAACTTGAGTGCGATCTTGCGATATAATTATTGGGAAAGTGCTCAAAACTCGCGTTGATGAATCACCGATGGCAATTTCCACCATGGGGTGAGAGCTATAAGTCACGCAGCTGTGAATTCATGCCCCCTGAAGAATTCAATGCTAATGTTCGTCTGGGACGCGTCAGACATTCTAAGTAAGGACGTTGTCGCTGTTGCATTCCATTATAATAGCTTATTATGTCGATTCCGGGGTATTTCGAGTATAGGTGTCTATCTAAGGTGCAGAGGCATGTATTACCCCCATTAAGTATTCATGGTGTCCGGCTTGGCAGCTACCCCGAAATCATCGTGTGGGTAGGTTTAAAATGACTCGAGTAATCGGGAAGATGGGCCTAGGCGTCGCCTCATCTCCGATAGATTCTATTTATTCATTCATGACTGTGGAAACAGTTTTCGGCGTCGTCTAGTGTTGTTCTTCAAGTTTGTCAACTTGGAGTAAAACTGGAGTTTGAAGTGTATTATTAAATTACATAATATTAACTGTAAAACTTAATTAATGAAGTACATAATTAACATTTGTTATAATGATTATTTATTATCATCGGCTAACGCGTTAGCTGGTTTTACGTTCTCATCAATCTCAAGAACGTTCACTAAGATGCCGTTTTGGCGGTATAATTTACCCTATATCCTCAACGCAAGTGGATATGCTTAGAAATACACTTGAGTGCAGCGGCCGCAAGGACCTTAGCGATATCATTTGTCATGTACTTATTCAGGTCTCTGGATTGTTTGGCGGAGGTTGTCTCCCCCGATATACACCATCTGTTTCACATTTGTTTTGAGAACCATGGTGGAGCACGTGCACTGTTAGCGTGACTTTAATCAAGTATGTACTAGGAGCTGCCGAATCAATATATTTTAACTTGATACAAACCAGTTCATTATAAACGAAATCCCATTACAATCACAACATCATAATTAAACGTTCAACCAGGAAGAATTGACTTAATAAAGTAAAAGCCACTGTTCAATTGGTTTATCAAGTAATTAATATAACATTTCTAAATACATCTACATAATACCCTGCGAGCCACCTCTAGGGTGTTTGGCAGGGGGGAAATACTCATTGGGCGTGATATTTCTAGTGACCTGTGCTCCTCTGACTCATTTCGTGAATGAGGGGCGTGGCTGCTGGAGTACACCTTTTTTGTTAGCATGAATGTATGATGAAAATCAGGCAAGTTCCTGTTACTATATAGATCTAGCGATGCCCTAATGGCCGCGAAGGTAATTGATATACTCCAGCGGCAGATGTAAGTCGTTACCGGCGCGTTCATACTATGTCGTCATAATTTCGGGTTTTGAGGAGTTAGCTATAATACTTGGAACATGTTAATCACATTTATTGCTCATGTCGAGTTCACGGCTTCGAGCTCGTTATCCCTCCGAGAGTCGCAATGGGTTGACGGCCCTCTCTTCGTGAGAAGGTAAATTGTGATGGCTAAATTACGATTTTTTTACGAGAATGTAATTAATGGAGGCTCCTAGCTTTTATCTCTTGATACTGTCGTATCTCCCAGCACTTCCGTACCGTCTAGTATTGGAAATTTAGGTGACACATCTCGAGAGATTGATTGCGGAAACGAAGGAAATCCATTTCTGTACAGATCAGTCTTATCATTTTACGAGTTTATTTAAATCTATAATTGCTCGCCTTAAATGCAATCGGGGTCCATTTATGCTATGCCCTGCTTGTCCCCTTTGAGTAGAAAATCAACTACACAACTCCACAATCGACTAATGCAAAGAATCGTGATTCTTTTGCGATCACATCGTTCCCGCGATTCGAGAAATTTACATCTCTAATTTTATTTCCACATTTTTATATTAATAATCGAAGTATCGTCTGGCAGAATGTTCTCGGCGATATCCGTAAATATTTCTTATCGTCTATGTTTAAAAGATCGAAGCGGCAATAAGGCAGTAGCGTGCTCACTTAAACTTTTTGGTGTCGTGAAAAATTTAGTTTCTATTGCCCTGATGAGGATTTTGGGGAAATAAAAGTTTGTTCACTATATTATATTCGCTTTCCCTTGCTTCAGAAGTGAGGGCTAAACCTTTATCGGATGGATTTTTGTGCATGTTTGAAATTCCCGCTTTTTCATAATTTTGATTAATACTAAAAATCATTTCAGACGACATGGCATTATCCTTTTGTAAATTTTGTTTTGCTTGCCCTGATTCATTCGTGAACGTGTTTTTTGATGTGGGGATGGATGCAAGTGGCTCTAGATTTACCTGAGTTGAACACAACCAATTATTCTGTCTGTTTCCTGTGTACTCGCTCACGTCGCAGGAAAATTCTCTCGCACTGGAATTCGGAGATTCGGTCATCGATAGCGCCAGCAAGTGACTCACTCCACAATGACTGTGCGGGTTCTCAGGAAAACGGCAGATAGAGCCTTGCATTAAGCCGGTTGCTGATAATAGTTGCTTTAAGCAGACACTTGCCTTTTTTTTAAACTGACTTATGTTACGCTGAATGTACTGTTCCCTAGTTTTTCCTCTAATTTTTTGCCTGCTCCAGCTTCATTGGAGTAGTATTAAGTGGCTTATGGACCTAAATATATACTTAATTCTGAAGTATGCCTAAGGAATTTAAGATTCTCTATTTTTCCTTCATTTAATCGATCGTAATATGTAACCCCCTGCCAAGCACCCTAGAGGTGGCTCGCGAGGTATTATGTAGATGTACTAGTATTCTTGATAGTAACGCTTAGTCATGCGTTTGTTCTCTAGTTTAATATTAAAACGGAACCAAGTAAAAAAAGTTCCCAACTTCAGCGTAAAAAATGTACAATTCAGAATCATTGTAGTAGCTATGTCTGTTTTCGCCCGCTAAGAAATTATATAAGCAGTCGTAATTCCCTAATTGAAAGAAATAAGCGGTACGGCTATAGATATACTTGATATTTACTTTTATAAAAAAAGGAAAGGTCGACTTTCCGGTCAACAGCTCTGATGGAGAAATATTAAATTGCATATAGTTGTGATTAAATAACCATGTCTGTGTTTAGACTTAATTACTTATATTTCCTCATTTCCTTAAGTTCATTAGCTGCGACTGGTAGGACGATTTTTCTTCAATGGTTACATGTGTTAAAGCCTCCGTCGTTTAAGAATTTTCGGAAGACGTCTAAGCACCCATGGGTTCGACTCGCTTATGAGCAAAGGTGCACTGTTCAAGCACTGGAGAGACGACCAAAAAGAAAGATGACCCCGTTCAATCGGCAGGCAGTTTCCTTACCGTAGATGGAGGTATGCCCTATCCAGTCGGAATGAAGTGCTCAACACAACCTCATTGCTCCGAATATCCCACTTCCCTTCAGCGGGCTGTAGAACTCGTTTCCCGTTGATTGATAATTCTTACTCCGAGCTGGAGCTGCTTTCATTTCTTTGATCGATGAGTCCTCTTCGGCATATGACAAATTATCACCTAATTTTTAATAGTATTCTACCAATTAAGGTAGGTTTCCATGGAGTATGCAAGAATTGATCTGGGAGCCTCCCTTTCCTTCCAGCACTGCCTTCTCTAACTCACAGTAAGGCCTACTCTCTTTCAATATATCTAAATTAGTGGTCGAATATTTTTTGACTTGATTTCCAGTCTATGGTCAGCGTAAGACCTCTGAAATCACTTCGTCGCCTTTTTCGGGAACTCTTATTAGCATCACCCCGCTCTGTGGCCATTGTGATATTTTTGTTTATCCCTCACCTCTCTGACATGCAAAGTTGTAATGTATACGCATTAAGAAATTCTAGTAGATACATCTGTTATAGTAATAATTGGTGAATTTATTTTGTTAGAATTTACTGGTTTTTTCCTTTAGAATGTTAAACTTGAAAATAATTTGTTAGACGATATTGTAATAGTTATGAACCAAGGACCCCTTTAGTTGGGGGACAATACGCATCCGTTTCGATAAGTAGTTGCCCCCGGTTTGCTCTTTTTTTCTCGTCGTTTGCTGCCATTTCTGTCTTAATTTTCAATGATTACTGGTGACTTTTGTTTTTGGATTGTAAAATTACGAACATCATGTGGTAAAGAATCCTGACAGCCTTCCTGCTTCTCTTACGCGTCAGTGCTATCGTGTTATCGCCTGGTAGCCATTAAATGTTAACTTCACCGCATCCTTGTTGGTTAGGCCGAGTTTATTTCCCGCAGTTTCCTTCCTTCCTTTCAGGCTTCAGACTACGTTCAGTGGTTTCTTTCTGCTCTTATTGACTAACAGCACATGCCAACCCATTGAATTTTGGTTAATCTGAGGTCTACTCAGCTAATGACCGAGCTGTCGTTGAGTGATTTATGAAATGAACTCTCAATTTTATAAATCACTGAAGAGGGTATGCAATAACATGTTGGTGCAGGAGTTTTCGTAAATTTGGAATTAAGCCTCGAAACTTATCATTTGACTGTGCTATCTAGTTCTTACTAAAGCAAATGAAGCGCGCCAGCCCAGACCTCCGGAAGTTGGTTCACTTAGGCGGCGGAGTTCCGTTACCGATATTCCTGATAGGCGTTCAAACATGACGCATATATGACCTCCACTCGTTCGCCTTTCTACCGTTCGCCGGTGCATGCCAACGGAGCAAAAGAATGCGGCCATTTCAAACCGCATTCGCTATTTATTAGCCCTCTTCTTCCTCTTTCGTTGGATTCAAATAGAAGTTGTCGCAGTAGAATTACGCTCTAGAAAATGTAGTCACCTGGAAAAATATATTGAGTATCCTGACCCGAGCATGGAGAAATGTATTTCGACTGAAGGATCCCGATTTCAAATCTTGAGTCAAGCATTCGGTCATCAGTAGGCGAATATCCCTGAAGTGCCCCTCACAAAATAACTTACCTCCTACCTTGTATGCGTGTCATTAGCTTAGTAAAGGTGAGCTATACCCTCACCTCCCCAAACCGATCTTCGTTTTGAAACACTGATTCAAGGTAGATCTGTGTGGTAAGTGGCCTGAATTTGGTTTTTAACATGGAAGGACATCATATACAAAGTTGATTTTTCGGAACAATGTAACCGAATATTTGAGTGGCGAAAAAGTTTGAATTGAGTAATGGGAGACCTTCGTAACTCGCCGTCCATGAAGTCTGTGATAGATCTCCATTTGGATGGCTAATCTTGCCACAAATGTCTTTGTAACCACAAGCCTACGTAACACTTGCCTGTGAGCCACTGGTACTCCAGCGTTATGAGGTCGTAGCGCGTTTAGTTCCACTTTTCCTAGTGAAGCATAAGTTAGTTGTCGTTTTGTCATGCTTTCCGTTACATATGAGATAATTGAACTTACGTAATGGTGTTTCGTCGACTATTTTCCTGAGCTAGCAAATCTTGTTGGAATTAGGGGATGTATCACGTATTCAGACACATTGTAATCAAGCCCCTTTTTACCCTACGCTTAAGGTTATTCGGCATTAGGATGCATGTTACCTAGCCTTGATTTAGCCTTTTTAAACGAAGCTCTTGAAATTCATGGGTTTTCATACACCAGCATAATATTCGAATACTCTCTCTACTTTTATACCTGTCAAAGGCCTGAATAACTTTTTGTAGCGGCGACTTACCAATGTGGTTCGTGCCTAAATTTGGACTTATTATGGCTGTGATGATGTAATAAAGAGGAAGATTTCGCTCGTATAAATGAAATTTCTCATTTGGAAGTTCATTAAGTATGACTTATCACTCCAAAATCAAATGGAAAGGGTAGAGAAAAGTTATTTTATATTCCAGTTAAAAATGCTTTCCCTCACTTGACGTTGAAAATGGTTCGTATATGCCGGGGAGGGATTTAGACGCTAAGTACTTTTTCGCTATTGGCTGTGAAATATAATGTATCTCGTGGAAAATAATTGTTTTTTGTCTACTTTTGTCGTCGCTTGTGGACTTGGCTTGGTTCAATGGTATTCCTTTCACCGCTTGTATTTAATGGATCTATTTGTGGATTGCTGCGCGTGTATTTCGCGAAGTATGTTATGATGAGTTACGGTTTCGGGAGTTCCTCCGTATTTTGCTCGTAATTGGGTTGTACTACAGTTAATTGACTTAGTGAGAATATTTTTCTGGCATGGTCCTGATTGAGTATCCTCAAACTCTTCGACTTTGATACGTCACGCCCGCCAAAATTTCCCGGCGAGGCCACATAACATTCGTAATGATTACGGCCCCATTTGCCCTAGTCGTAACGTTAAGTATTGGATTGAAATAGTGCCTTTGCATTAGCAATTTAAAAACGCGCTTGTCTCGGAGTGGACGCCGAATTAATTCCATTGTATTGAGTGTTTTTTCCCGCGTCAACGTAATTTCTCATGGAAATGAAGACATGTCTTGTGCGCGGAATTCTGTGAAGAGAATTTCTGCACTTAAACGTGTCGCGGTTTTTTTTATACAAGGCAACGTCTCGGGTGCCGTCGGTAAGGATACGGCTAGACACCCCGCTGCGTGTCGCTAACCCGCGGCGATGAAACTAGACGATCGGCCTTCTTTCATGTACTCGGCAAGCAGCTTCCTTGACGGAAGTCGAGGTCGTCCTTGATACGCAAGGTTGCCCTGTCGTACGCATCCAATGTTCTTAGTCATCTTTAGGCGAAAGATTCAAGTCGCCACCGGCTCATTATTTCGAAGTATTCATTCTCATATGCAAGACTCCTCTTATACGCTAGAAGCTTGTTTGCCACCTCGTTATCTTACTTTTTCGAAAAGGAAAGTGTTTTTCATTTTGAAATCATTGATTTTTTTATGTCATTTGCATTTTTTTCAAAATGCAATCTCGAGGGATGTATTTCCTTCAAATTTACCTAAATCACATTCTTAATTTAGCAATTCTTATCTCGTGGACTCCAGTGCTTTCTGCTTGTGAGTCATTGTTATATTAAATGAATTGATGATTGTTCATTTGAAGCCCTCCATTGTGAGCATCTTATAAATTGGTATATTATTATGTACTTTCATTTGTGTGAGCTGCACATGGCATGAGATGAATTATTCTGGAGTTTCCCATTAGATACGGCTGCAGAGGATCTGACCCAGCTGTAAACCTGTGAGGAAAATATCTTATTTGATCGCTGGGAAAGATCTTTATGAACACATCATTTGTGTGCGTTCAGTGCAATGCTATTACATTTTTATTATGGCTAAGCATAGTTAAGTTAACTATTTGTTGCTGTGCAACAGGTGTGAAATACTGATTTAATGCTAGGGGAAAGATGAACTCACCCTCCCCCCCCCCCCCCCAAGTCCCCATTGTGCTACAGACCATAGAGACCAGGCAGACCTTAGCATCAACGAACCACGTCAAAGTGTTCTACAATAACTGTGAACCCTCATTATTCCCATCTCGTACAGTAAGATCATTAAAATGGACGTCATGTAATATAGTTAATGAAGCTCTTGAAATATTCTTTTTAATGTATAAATTGATTATCGCTTGAACTCTTTCTTGAAAACTGAGAGCCACATACAATATTATACTCAGATTTGTTAAATCTTGACGTTAATGTGAAAAGTATAGGTATTAATCTTTGTAAAAGAGGGCCGAGACACTGCAAGAGTTACAGGATTAATTAGTGAAAATTTCTTTCATTGTTTCTTTATACATCCATTTCCTGTACTTATTCTGGCACTACTATTCTCTTTCCTTTTTGAAATTCTTTTACAAAAAGGGTGTTAAACCCACATGTTGCCCGCCGGTTAATTTCTTGAGGCCCCTAAAGGCTAAAGGAAATATAGAATTGTGGACCACAATATAATATATATCGAAACACTCGTCAAAGATGAAAAATATAAAAAATCACATTGATTGATTGAACTTTTTAACCAATCAAGATTATTGCACATTGAATTAAAAAAAATGTAATGTTAAAGTAACATGGAGCATTGTGGCCCTCCTGAAAATGTGAAATTGATTTTTGGCCTTTTCATTAAATCAATGTTGAAGACCCCTGTTGGGAAACTGGGTGGTTGGTGTTTTTTTTAATAAAGTTAGAAACACATGGGGAAAAGTGCAGGTATTAGTAAGGAATGAGTTAAATAAGTAATTAATTTAAAAAAATTCTTTAGCTAATTAAACTCATAAAAAATTTCTATGATTATGAATACTTTCCATTATTTTCTCATTAAGTAATTAATAAAGTAGACTGGGGAAATGAATGAAATGTCCTCAAGTGCCAATTTTTTACTCTCGTAAGGCCAAAATACTCGTGCAGATCCCTGTTTTGTACCTTGGTGTTACTATTTCGTTATGTCAATGTAAAAAATTGTTTCTTGATTTTGTAAAAAAAATTTGATAGTTTTTCGAGAAAAATAATCCATCCATTCAAATTTTATAAATCAAGTATTGCATAATGCTCAGTCATCTTTTAGGAAGATAGTCAATATATTGAAAAGTTGAAGTTCCCGAGAATAAGTTACCGGTGCTTCACTAATTTAGCAATGCAATTGTTACTTATCTTACACTTCAAGCTCTGAATCTCTCAAGCTCTTAAATTGGTTCATGGTAAGAAACCAAAATTGCTAACGGACAAAATTGGAAATAATGTATTCAAAGGAGCACTAAGGGTGCGATTGCAGTTCCCATGAATTAATGGCTGCTTTCGTGAAAAAAACAATGTGAAACTTTGGCTTTTGCAGTTTCATTAATATTAATTTTCGTGTGTTTGATAAAATTATAACCTCCATCACAGCAAAAATTTTCCCTCGTAATCCCTGATTCACTGATTATTTAAAGTAATTGTATATGGCAGATTAACTTGTTCTACTCAGCCTTTGCTTGCAGTGAAATCTTCATTTGCTACAAGTTTTCCTACTATCAATTCTTTCTGCAATCTTCTTGCCTGGACTCTTTAGATGAGTCTTTATCTCATTCTTTAATAGTTCATATCTACATACTACCCAGCAAACTGCCTCAATAGGCGTGTGTCAAGGGTAGGTAGGATACTAGTTGTTAACACATAAAAAGGAAATGCTCAATATGAGTTCTGCAAAACTTAAACCCTTTCCACTCAACTAGTTCATTCCCCTGTATTCATTTTTGGTCAATTTTTGTGTTGGAAGTATCCTGTGAAAAAGGATTTATGCTGAAATTGTCACAAGCCAGTATCAACCTGTGTTGGAACTCTTTTAATTGCTGAACTAAGTGACAGAGTAAGACTCAAAATTTTTCGAAATTATTGAGTTCAATTGTATTGATTGATGATGCATTTCTACGGCCTTTGTGTTAATGGTCTCTTACTTTTGTAAGTTTCTATTAACTATTCAGTCAGAATATCAGCATAGAGTAAGTCTTAAAAGTTGCAATTTGAGAAGTTATGGCCTTTGAAGAAGCTAGCAATGCCAGAATACTATAGCATGTGTCGGTAATAACCATAGCCTTGGATCACCTCAGCATACCTTTATATAGCTATATATGAAGAACTTATGTTGAGAAACACTTAGGATGGGAAAGAGCATTGAGAAGGTATAATACCAACTTGATTAAATAGTATTAGGTGCGCAACTAAGTTCCCACTGTTTGTTAACAGATGACTCTAGCAGTGATTGCAGGTCGATTTCGACTTATCGGAAACATCATGAACCAAGCTTAGACGTTTGATAAACAAACCGCTTCACAACAATGGTGAGTTTGTGTTGGCATCAAATCCTTATTGTTGCCTGAAAATGTCTGAGTTATTGCCAAGTGACCATCATTTGTGGGAAGAGTTGATTTTCTTCTTTAAATCGAATGAAACTGGTCGAAGCGCATCGAGGGCTCCAAAAAGTTTTTGGAGATGCTGTTATAAGTTAAAGAACGTGCCATCGCTTCAAAGACTGTCATTGTAACGTTGACGACATTCGGCATAAAGGAAGACAAAAGCTTTTGAAGACTCTGAAATGTAAGCATTGCTCTATGAAGATCCATGCCAAACTCAAGAAGAGCTTGCTTCAGCATTAGGAGTTATTCGCCTAGCCATTTCCAAGTGGTTGCATGTGATAGGAATGATTCAAAAGTAAGGGTTCCTTATGATTTGAAGCCAAGGGATGATGAGCTGTGTTTTGTCACCTATGAAAAACAGCTCCATCATCAAGAAAATGAGAAAGGTTTTCTTCATTGCATCATGACTAGTGATGAAAAATGGATTTATTACAGAAACTTAAAGAGAAGAAAGTCTTCGGGACTGCGTAGTCATAGCTCTATGTCATCGGCTCAGCCGATATTCACACTGCGAAGGTTATGCTGTGTGTTTATACCATTTTTCCGAACTGACGGCGGCTGGGTGGAAAAAGATGAGAAGCGCTGCCCCTTCCACCTCTCCGTTCCCCTCCATCCCCTTCCCTTTCCCCTCTGCCCGGCCGACCGGCGTTGCCATCCTTGGGAATAACGGTACTTTCGGGGGCGACAGAACGAGCGCTGTACGATCTCCAAAGATTCGGCTTGGCAACACTGCTAGCTGGAGAGCGATGTGCACTGCTCGGAGTTCGCAGAGAGACTGCGAGCTCTATCACACTTTCTCCTGTCGCTCTTCTGTGATTGGCTGGAAGAGTGGGTGGGTTTCGAGCACACTCGAGGTCAGCCGCCGTCAGTTCAGAAAAATGGTATAGTGGGACCAGGTCGGTATTATTTGCTATGAACTGTTGAAACGAAACAAAAGCATTACTGGGGAATGTAATGGACTCTAATTGATATGGTTGAGCTGAGTACCATGCGAAAAATGGCCACAATACGAGCAGAGGCATGACAAAGTGATTCCACAGCATGACAACGTGATTCCACAGCATGACAACGCTCGACCTCATGTTGCCAAACGCGGTAAAACCTATCTGGAAAAACTCAAATGGGAAGTCTTAAACCACCCGCTATATTTATCAGATTTTGTGCTGTCCGATTATCCCTTGTTCAGTTTGATAGCACATGGACAGGCTGATTAGCAGTTTCACTCACATGAAGACTTAAAAAAATGGCTTGATTAGTGGATAGCCTCATAAGGTGAACTCCTTTTCCTGTAACGGTATTCAAGCTCTGCTAGAAAGATTGGAAAAATTTGTAGCTAGCTATAGAAAACTTGAAAATAATTCATTTGTAGCTATTTAAAAAAATAAAGTTGTGATTTCATTAATAAAACGGCGAGAACTTAGTTGCACACCTAATAATATATTATTATAACTGTTGTTTTCAATCAGTTTCATCTACTAAATGTTTTTCTATTTGTAGTTGTGAAACTCATTTAATTTGAAACATAATTTTGACTTTATTAGTGTCTTGTTTTGGGCTAGTCAAGCCTCGTGATGGTTCCAGGTCTCAAGTATAAATATTTGATCGCCTGTTGCTATTTTATTTTGAACAATTTCTCTAACCTGTCTATACTCAAGGAATGTAGATTATTGCTACTCATTTTTATGGTCTTGAAAGATGTTCTTCAGTCTCGTTTAAGAATGGTGAAACAAATACTAGTATACCTATCTTCTTATGCTGATGGCCCAAGTATTTGATGAGTTATTACATTATTCACTTAAATCAGTCATGCAATTGTTGACACTGTTGGAATCAGTGGCATTTATAGTGTGATCTTGGTGAATGTGCAAGATTCTTTTTCTAATAAGAAGTTTTCTCCTCTTGGCATGCGGAGCATTTAATATTATGTGTACCTAGTAGGCAGTGGTGGTGGATACTAATCGATCACTGGTTCACTGAACTGGTATAGTGTAAGCATTGATTCAACACTCACTCATTTTTTAAGTTCTACTTCTCTGTACGGTAGTTCTTCGTGAGCTTTTCTGTAAATTCAAAAATTGCTCAAATTTAGACATCTATCATCTTTTAAACAATTTAGGTATGACCCTCATTAAAATGCTAGTGGCAAATTTTATGGATCAAACCACGTTTTTTTAATCACATGCCACTGCTGACATTGAGAGTGGTAGCTAGGCGATTCAAGTTTGCACCAATTTAGTGTTTCCTACAGTTAACCTTTTCAAGATTTCATTTGAAAAGTGTTTCATGTGTGACATTGAGGTTTGAGGAATGTTCATCCCGTCTGCTCTGTAACGAAATGAATTTAAACTCTGGTTTGCCTGGATGAAACTGTTTGATTGGTCCCACTGTATTTTGCATCTAGTTCTGTCACCCTATGACATTTGTCTTTTGGCATTTTACTCCTGAATTAATCTGCATTACACTGTTGTTGTATGTCTGCCAATTAAAGAACTGGTTATTTGTTGATTTTGTCCAAACCTTGTACCGTTGTAATTTACATTGTAACATATTTATAAAATAATTGTACTCTATGTATCGTAGCTAATACTTATAATTTTTTCCATAGGCTTCGGGAGTAACAGTGTCTGATGTGTGCAAGACCACATATGAAGAGATAAAGAAGGACAAGAAGCATCGATATGTGATATTCTTCATTAGGGATGAAAAACAGATTGATGTTGAAGTTATAGGTGAGATCAAAGATTCTTCCTATAGAACTTTTATTTGGCAGCCGTCGTTCGGGTGAAACATAGTGTTGTTGACTGTTGATGATAAAAATTATTTTTGTGGAGCCAGATGTAATTTCATAGGCTGTCTAAACAAGTGCATTGATCCATTTTCTAATTATGATGGTCAATTCTGTTATCTGCCTTATGATTTTCTAACTTTCAATTCTCGCAAATTGATGTGATATTTGTGTGGGGCATTGTTTCTTTGGTCATTGTCTTGTCATTGAAGTATTCAGTCTAAATATTGCATTGGTGTTGCATTTCAGAAGAGGAAATCATAATAAAACTGAAATTTGGGCACTTTGTTACAGGGTTTCTGGTGTCTCATTGCCTTTAAGCCTAATTTACCACTTCTTTAATGGAGATGGGTTGTTTGAACAAACATTTGAAAGAAACATGAGACTTGTATATAGTGATAATATATTGAAATTATTAGCCCTTTGATATCTCTCATTCATTGCACCAAAAGACCCCAATTTTGTATTGTGCGCTTACATATTATATATTTAGTCCATTTTAGTTGTGTTAGTTATTTTGTTATGGCATTTGTCGTCACTAAGCTTAGATTTAATCATTTAGAGCTAACTGTGGAATGTTTTACTTCGATTGTGTGCCCTTTATAAATATCTTTTGCAAGCTTAAACTTTGATTGTGTAAGTTTTATGGATTTTTTTTCATTTGCTGACTTATTGCCATAAAGTAGAAATTTGGATTGGGTTATTGAACTGCCCACTTCTTTAAAATTGATGAATGTCAGTATCGGGTAATTTCCTCGAGGCATCATTGCCGATATTTAGCAGTGCATTGAAGTGCAACTACCATCTGTAATTCTTGAAGAAACTTCATTACTTCAAAAATAGAGTCATGCAGCGGAGTTTAATGGAAAATTCTGTGCAGTGATTGAACCATTTGAATCCCTTGCCACTGGCAATGTCCTTATGTTTGGCTGACAAAAGTAAAATTGCGCATTAATTCTAAATTGCTAGAGATTTTGGCTCTTTGTTATTAGTTATGGTTGTTTACCCTTCGGATTCAAATGTATCTGCTGCCAATGCTCAGCTCGTAGTTCTGACCCCGTGTGCGTAGCTAAGAAAATGCTTCATATAGCCTTCTTTTGTACCTCATGAACTTGGGAGTGTAAGTAGTGAATCTTCCCATGTTACATTTACTTCTTGATGAAAAGTGTATAATTTTTAAAGTAATTTATCGGTTTTTTCTTTGATTTCTATGGAAGAAAATTACCAGTTTTTGTGAGAAGCAGGAAAAAATATTAAAGACTGTTGTTATCTAGTTAATATATAGAAACAAAATTTAATAAATGGTCAGTCTATAAAAAATAGAAATTCATCACCGAGATCTTTGTTGCTGACTCCTTTCACTCATTGCTGTTCCTCCAGATTTTGGTGTCTTTGGACTGTCTGTTGTCCTTATCAATTAAAGTTTTCAGAAAAATGACATCATGACAATATCTTTTCAATGCCCACAACATTTGAGGATTCCCTTCCAATTCTAGGCTACAATATTTCCTGGTGTTCTTCTGGAATGGAATAGATTTATTTTGGAAACCATATAAATACTCCACTATTTTTAGGTTATTTGTATTTTTTGTCAAGCAATTTTGGTATAATTCTTCCCTTCTATTTTTTTAACTAAACCATTTTGCATGTAGGGTTGGTACATCTGGCACTTGGTTAGTACCTTGGTTATTTAAAAAAAAACAATATGATACTGTAATGGAAGGTAAAGGTTTTATTATGATGTAAATTTTCATTTTCTGTCAAAGGTAGTATTTCATTTGTTTTTGTTCATGTTTCAAAAATTTCAGTTCAAGTTTGTTTGATTTGAGTGAGATCTTGCAATTGAACATTCAAATTTGGTAATTGGGGATTGTGTGCCAGACTGCCATACATAATGGTAACATTTTTTTGGAACTGCTTTCTCATCCCTCCAATTGTATACTCAAATTTACATCATTCAAGCTTTTCAAAATGGAACAAAAAGAAGCTGATGGCAATTATTAAGGTGTTCTCCAGCCTCAAAGTGTTGGCCTTGAGTTAAGTCATTAGAAAGGTTGAATAGTTTGTGCAGTGTGTCAAAATTTGTTACCCATGAGGGATATTAGGGCCATCAGGGAAAGGTCAGAGGACTTGAAATGGGAAAGGTCTGGGAAAATGTATTTAATGATTCATGAAGCAAAATACCACCACACTGTTGGCTGGCTGAGAGTTGGTGTGTCTATAGCATGACACAGGGCCGGCCTTAGGGTGGGGCGACCGCCCCGGGCCCCGCACTTTCGGGGGCCCTGCGTTCGTGAAAAAATAAATTAAAATGTACGATAGTTTTGAAAACGCAATTTCAACTATTACTGTATTGTTAAGTCCTTGCCAGACAAAAAATAATATTATGAAAAAGGAATAGTAATGCAGCAATTTTTATTGTGCAATTGCGTTTGTCAGTACAGTACTGTGTCGTGTGAGTGATAACGAGTGATAGAACTTGACATGAGTGAAAGCGGGCACGGCTAGGTAGTTGAAGGCGTAGTGTGGCGAGGGGAGGAGTGATGATTCATCGCAAAGTTTATTTTTATTGATTTATTACCATTTTGCCCGACATGTGAAATTAAAACTATCTTTTTTCATTTTACAGTAATTGATTTAGGCTTACAACTAATTAACTTTCATAATCTAACTTATAGAAATACGTACCTATTGAAAAATCGCGCTTTTTATGTTTATTTTACGCTATAATGTTATGAATAAATATAATAATAAATTTTATTTGTATTATACTATTTTGAACTCAAATGCGTGATGGTATCATAATGGCATAATTACGAAGTCTGAATTTGGGAGGGGAACACATGCTTAGCCAGTGAGTGGTAGGGATTCAAAATGCTCGAGTTTGTAGATGGGGTATAGAGTTTAATATTTTAAGTGAAGGGCCCCGCACTGAAGATTCGCCCCTAGCCCCGCACCTGCTAGGGTCGGCCCTGGCATGACATATAAAAATGTGGTCAATTTTTCCTCTGAACATATGTTAACATCCTTTAGAAATGAACAATTTTAAGTTATTTTTAAATATGCTTCTTTTTTCGTGGGCTTGTACAAAAATATTCTGTATTGATCGAAAGATAAGTGTGAATGAGTTTCTGGAAGATTTATGTCTGGGAAAAGTTTGGGAACAGTCTGGGAGATAAAATTTAGTAACCTTATAACCACCTTGTTGTGTAATCTGTTCCTTAATGTTTCTTCATTGAACAGGGGACAGAAATGCATCCTATGACCAATTCTTAGAAGACCTCCAGAAGGGTGGTACTGGTGAATGTCGATATGGCCTTTTTGACTTTGAGTACACTCATCAGTGTCAAGGAACATCCGAGGTAAGTTGAATTTCTTTGTGGATATCATTGTCTCTCTTGGAATTAAGGCATCAAAATTTTGGAATCCCTTAATATTTGTTATCTTAATTATGAAGCTACCAAAGCGTAAAAATCTTTTAAACCAAGTTGTCAACCTTAATAAGTTTGATGGCTTTTGTGCCTATTACAATCAGGCTCCATGAAACTGCTTCACCAAGTTTTTGGAGTGTTATGAGTGACATCTCATTGCACAGAATCAGGAGATAAGTTGCTGCGAACAGTAGCAGGAAGTTAATCGGCAGTTAGCCTAATTTGATTGCACTGTGGAACACATTTTGATAACATTTGGCTGAGTGAATTTGGTGAATGAAGCTAGACTTCATTTAAAGGCTAAAACTTCTAGCATAGTTGGTATCTTGCATTCATGACAATATGGGAGGAGGACTTAATCCATGAGTTGTGCAGTACTTGGTACTCCCCTTATTCATGAAATATTCCTCCCCACCTCCACTTATTTTGCGACAAATATCCAATAGCTCCTCATAATGTGATAAGAATGCAAGATATTTACTCTTCTCAAAGTTTTAGTTTATCTGATGACGTGAAAATATCATCAGAGCTGGTCACAATAATTATGTGGAAAGTTATTTTGGTTTGTCTTTCAACATATCATGATTCTTTATGTTTACTGCATAGTTTGTATGGCCTTCCATTTAGTAAGTATGACATGAATTATACTAGAATTTAAAGTGTCATATAAACATCATTAATGCGAAAAATCCACAGGGAAAAAATCATTCGCCTTGACTGGGATTCGAACCCGGATCCCTCGATTTTCCGGCCGAGTGCTTTAGCCAGTTAAGCTACCGAGGCGTCATTCTCCCCTGTGGAAATTTGTGGACTATACTGGACATGGTGGTATGGACTGCCGAACATCGAGGGATCCGGGTTCGAATCCCGGTCAAGGCGAATGATTTTTTCCCTGTGGATTTTTCGCACAATTGTGCATTGCGGGTGACTCCCGTAAAGTTATCACCGTGGCTAGTTCCGGTATACTTAAAACATCATTAATGTTCAGCATTTTCACTCTTGCAATTTCCCTGTGAATCAAGTCCACAAATTTCCACAAGGGAGAATGACGCCTCGGTAGCTTAACTGGCTAAAGCACTCGGCCGGAAATCGAGGGATCCGGGTTCGAATCCCGGTCAAGGCGAATGATTTTTTTCTCTGTGGATTTTTCGCACAGTATTTTCTAATGTTGGAAATAGAAAAAATGTTGTAGTTAAAATTGGCGAAGAAAAATTTTAATTCAATATAATAATGATATGGGTTTTTCTTAATGTATTGGGATAAAATTTTTAAATGAATATTTTAGCAGTAAATAAATAAAATTGTGTCTTTAATCAATTTGTCATCTGTTTAAAAAATCAATATTTTGTCGAAAACGTACTCTGAAATTACAGTTAAAGTATCTCTGAAAATATTTGAGTGCAAATTGGATACTGAATCACGGAGAGGCAATAAAAGAATTGGTAATAATGCTTTGTTTACTGGTATCAAGATTGAAAACTCTCCTAATTGGTTTTCACTTGTTTACAGGCTTCTAAGAAGCAGAAATTGTTCTTGATGTCCTGGTGCCCAGATACTGCCAAAGTTAAGAAGAAGATGCTTTACTCATCCAGCTTTGATGCCTTGAAGAAGTCATTGGTTGGTGTTCAGAAATATATACAGGTGGGTACCGACCTTATATTAGAAATTCCATGCTTTTATTTTAAACCTCTTGAATTTTCCAGCCTATGATGAAGTCATGAAGAAATACTGTCGATCTCTTGGGAAATTCTTTGTTCTATATAAAATAGTATTTTGCCTCTGAATTGTTTCGAATTCCAGGCCATAGTGTATATTTGAACCTGGAATTCTTCTCTTAATGTTAATTAGATTTTAAGGATGGACCCACACTTATATGAAGTGTCTCTGAAATGAACCTGGGGAATGATATGGAATTAAAAAATTTCCAATCGTAAAGTGCTTCTCAATTAGAATCCATGGAAGCAAGAGAAAAAAATGGAAAACTTTGGGCTTTCCTGTGCTGGAAGTAAATTTAGTATTCTTAGATTCAGTTTGGAGGTTAGAGTATCATCTCTTGCCCCACCTTACACCAAGGATTTTTTGTGGATTGTTGTTAGGCTTAACTGTGGATTTAAATCTAAGACACTTGGACCATTACCCAATGCTCGACCCACTGGGCCAACACACTGCACCATTATGTTTGGAACGAAGTAGTATTGGTATTGGTCTCTCTCAATTATATTAAAGTAAGGTTTAGTAAATTCACTTGTGGCAGTCTGGGGTGTGTCCGCTAATTACACTGCTAGATATCCTGCTATGGGCTTAAAGTTTGAAAAAAAGATTATCAGGTTACTTAACACCTAGTAAAAGCTGATGTTTTATGAAACTATTAAGTTTTTAATTTTTTTATCAATGTTATTTCCAGTATTTTTTGTCTTTGATGAATCATTGTTTAAAGTATGGGTGGGATGTTTTTAACAGCCTCTATTGGGGATAGTTGTTGGTGAAGTATTTGGATAAGCTTGTGAGTAGGGAGTATGAAGAATTGTGTGGGTATTTACACATATTTTGTTTGCCAATGCTTGGGAGAAATGACTTAAAAGAGATAGTTTGTGTGTAGTTTCCCTTACATTTCTTATTACATAGATTCTTATGACATTCAGTTGATGAGTAAAGATAGAATATGTGCTAGGGAAAAGTAATTCAGATCTCATTGATTTTACTAAGGGATTTGGTTGCAGTGTAAGGTTGAGTTACTGTGAAATACATAATTTAAATATTTATTTGTCAAGCATTTTTAATGGTCCTGCAGGTGGGGTGGGAACTTGAGATCTTAAACCTTGCTCTGTAAACTCAGTATGAAGTTTGCCTTGGTGGAAGGTGGGTTGGTATTGTAACTGGTTGCAAACAGGTTGCTGATTTACGAAAAATATTGGGGGGGCCAAACCAGTGATCTATCCCCGGAAAATTTTATAAGTAGTGAGTTTTAAGTTTTTAAAGCATTTTAGAAGAGCCATATGAACAACATTTGAACCTCGACTTAACTCGAATCTCGATATCTGTACACTCAGGGAAAATCGACAAGCCTGACATTTTTTCCTCACATTCATTATGAATTTTTGAGGGGGCTCGGGCCCCATGGAGTCGGCGCCACTGGTTACGAAGCTGAGTGCCATCAAGAAATTTGGGTCTGAATCCCTGCTGAGCCAAATGATATTTTCATTGCAAATATCACTTGGCTATTTAAATTGCTTGACTTGTAAATGGCTAAGATTTCCCATCCTCCTTGTTACCTTTGCTGCATTTCCATCTACAGTAATCGTGTAAGATTAACCTTGAATTTTGTAAAATTTCCCTGGAGAACCTGGAATTGTGAATGAATTTTTCTGCTTCGATTGGCTGGACTAATTTGCTGGATGGCAATGTAATCAACAGGTTGGCCCCTTGCGAGGACGCTAGTGCAAATTTTAATCAATTGTCGTGTTCTTCTTTCAGGCTACGGACTTGGCAGAAGCATCTCAAGAGGCGGTGGAAGAGAAGCTGAGAGCAACTGACCGACAGTAATTGGAAAGAGGGGCTTATAATAAAATTAACATTAAAGAAAGAAAAAAGCCAAAAAAAGTCCTGCTTCAGCCTTGATGCATCATAGTGTGTGTGTCATCTACTTGTCCAAGTTGGAACGGTGAGGAGCTGGGTGGGGGGCTCGAGTGAACAAAGAAAGAAACGAACTCCGCAGCATTCTCCCTCTTTATATTATCCCTCTCTCTCTCTCATACTCCACTGTGAAGAGGTGAAGCTGTGGAACGACTCAATTTTAAAGAAATACGAAAAAGTCAAGCCATCTAATCCTGCCTGGTAACGCCTCCCACCCCATGAAAGCACCCCCTGTTCGACTGGGAAGTGAATCGTGTTTTTCAGAAGTCTGATTATAGATGGCTATAATTGTTCAGGAGTTGAATTTCTTTGATTCTTGTGTCATAATGTAAAAGAGAGGCGGAAAATTTTTTTGCATTATCGATGATTGGATAGAATGCTCTGGTAAATCATTTTAAGAAATGTTTATTCATCCTGATGTGAAAATTTTTGTATTTTGTTCTGTAGAAGTATTGTCACAGGCTGGATATGTATTAAATTCATTTCTATGAAAGTATCCGAATTCTTCATCATATTTAAAACTTATGACTGTTAAAGAACCTTACTTTTCCGTATTCCATTGCTGAAATGATGTTTAAGCCTCTTATCAAGTATTTTATGCCTGCAGTTGTGGGATCTTTCCATTGGATTTCAGTATTCAGTTTCGTGCATGAATTACAAGATGGTGGATATGGAAATGAATGGATTGTGATTGTCTGATAAATTTATTATCGTAATGCACAAGAAGTGATTGAATCTTGGTTTGTTTGGCTGGAATCTACAAATCTACAATTTTTTTGTTTCCTCTCGAAATTGCATTGCTATAAATCCCTTAAGCTGTAATGAAATTTACTAACTTTTGAGGCCCTTATTTTAAAGTAAATACGTGCATTTTTCATTCATTATCATCTCTTAAGATTACGTACTTGTCATTATTGCAAAGTTGACTGGTCTTGTGTATGTGGTCTTATTGCCACTTTAATGCGTGAAAAGTGTGCTGCAAATATCTTGAGGGGTGCTTCATTGTGGTTAATTTTCCATGATTATAATTTAGAATATCTATTTTGGATTCCAGACCTGGAAGTTCATGCATGAGGAAACAAATATGAAAGGCCACATGTTATTTTATCTGTATATCCTGGCTATTTTTTAATGCTAACATTTTTGTTATGGAAAATGCCAGTCATTAAAAGCAATAGTCATGGACCAAGACAAGGAACGTACATATGATAGACGTTTCTTTCTACAATATCAGGAATGGATAACATTAAGTCCATGTCATAGAGTGGTGTCAAATCATTGGCTGAACGATCACGGTTGATGGAGGTATTTGAAAGGATTGATATTCTGTCAGTGCTCTCTCTCTCCAATTTTTAGATGCCCTGATTTCCAGTTTCAAAACATAACTTAAGCAGTTATTACTTTCAGCAAAGTATGAATTCAGGTATGAGGTTGTAAAAAATGTATAACATTTACGTTAGCCTGTCATTTTAGCCCTGGAATTGCGAGCATTCTCTAATATTTTGTTTTTGTAAGTGGGTTGGTGCCGTTATTTTTTATGAATTCAGTGAAGCTTAGATGAAGTTTGTGTTTCTGTTGGAAATGAGATTAATGTGATAGGAATAAGTATTTTTCTTTGAAACGCACAGTCAAAAGGATCTGTATTGGTTATTGCAGTTGTGTAGAAGTATTTACTGCGGTGGACTTAAACAGATGAATAATAACTTAAAATAAGAGCCAATAAGATGAGAGGATATTTTATCATTTTCATCCTAAATCCTTGTAAATGGCTTAAAAATAATATTGCTCAAAGTTGATCTTCCTTTCTCATATTCAGTGCATATTTATTGTGTTTTGCATTTAACTGTGTAAAAAAAAGAACATTCAAAACTTAGTAATGTATAAAGCATGAATTGTGTTCCCTTTTTGAAGTATTATCCTTGCAGCCCTGTGCTATGGTTTTATTTCTACTAAATGCCTTATAAAGTTTAATTTACAACAGAAATTCATAATTGAATGAGTGCTCCAAATTAAATTTTTTAGTGAAAATGTCTATTCATTTCATTAATAAGGAAGTGACAAGCAGTAGTGTTGGTTTGGAAATGTGTGAATATGATCTTATATTTGGTGGTATATAAAGATGCACAGACTAAAGGCATGGAGTTCTTATTCCTGGGAACTTAAATAGGATTATTATTTAACTGAAATATTCAAGAGACTTCATGCAGGGTCCCTTCAGTTAATGGTAGTTGCATTTCTTGAGTGATGCAGTTGGAATCTGTGTACATGGAATTTAGTGTGTTTATATCATCCTTTGTATTGCTTACCTAGTAATTGAGGAATCAATTGTCACATGAGCGAGAGGTGCTTGCAAATAGCGATCATTAGTAGTAAAATTAAATGTAGGATTTTTTGGACTTGAATCATGTAAACTATTCAATCCTGTTCTATGAGCGTGCAAGACTTTAAATTTCTTAGTAAGCGTTGGCCTTCAAGTATTTATTTTATATTTTTTGTTTAATCTCTCTGATTCTCTTTTAATTTATTCTATCTATTACCTTCATTATGCAATCTTTCATGTATTTAAGTTGTTCTCTCCCTTCTCAATTCTCTAATTTAATCTTTTCTTGTTGCCCTATTGTTTTTCTTTTATCGTTCTTCTACTTTAGCCTCCCATGTATCTTTGACTCAGCTTAACTTTTGTCATCACTACAAATACAATTTTATTATTTTGTCTACACTCGTAATTCATTCCCCTGGTTGTATAGGATCCAAATGAATGAAAAATTATCAGAAATCATGTCAGTTCTCAGATTGGGAGTCTTTAGTTCTCAAATCTTTTTATAGCCTACTTTTTTTTTGCTTGCTGTCGTTCTCTTTTCGTCATCGATACGATTTTTTTCTATTAATGAAAGGCTCTGTGACACTATAATGAACATGTTGTGATACTTCTTCGTTTGTGTTTCTCATTGTCCAGGTTCTTTTTTTCCAACTATCATTTATCTCCAGCCTACTGTAAACCATTGATTAATAAAATGCTAAATGCTGTGACTCCTGAATGCAGTTATTAATTAAAAATAAACACCTCCCTTTCTTGAGTCCTGTTTTTCCCTAGCTTCTTACATAATTATTTTTATGAATTTGGATTAGGCAAAGTCTGCCGATAAGGTTTTTTCCTATCTTGAGAAGTTCCCTCTGATTTTGCAATTTCTAATGAAAGTGTTCTTGTAGCAAAGATTGTATTTTTTATTCTCTGCCCAGTTGTAGATCTTCTGAGAATTCTTCCTGATAGCTAAGTAGCAAACTGTATGTTAGTCTGCCATCACTGAGAGAATCAATTGCTTCTTCAGGCAGAAATCCTTCCACTAATTGTAAATTAGTCAATTTTTCCAATCTTGTACTGGGCTACCAATGAAATTAATCCATACTATCAAGGTTTAGGCTTTCCTTCCATCTAAAGTACTTAAATTTGAGGTGTGTATTTCAAAATTGTACATTAGAGGCACTACTGACCATAGATGATAGATATGTACACCGTCCATAACAGCTTAGAAATGTGAATGATTAACTGTGGCAGGTGGAGAATTAGTTTGAATTGGTGAGGTTGAAGACGTCTGAAGGAAGGGAGAAGGTGCAGTAATGGTGGATGAAGTAACTGGTGGAAGATCTTCATTATAATTGCAATAGGCACAAAATATTGGGCCTAAGGTTCTGTACTCAGAAAAGAAGGATTCCAAATTCTGAAGGCTAGTAAGAAAGTGTAGGGGTTGCTGAAGAGTTTTCGAAGTATTGGTTGGTGGCTGTTGATTTAATTCATTGCAAGTACAGAAATGAATAAATGTATGGGTGGTAGAGTTTTTGGTGTACCCTCTTTGCATGAACAACCCATAACCCTGAAGTGCATTCCCCCATCATGCTATAAACATACTTTTAAAAATTTTATACCCTGGCGGTGATTTAATGTTTATAATTTTCATCTCCATGTCATTAAATGCGTATGAATGTTGTCTATGAGAGCAGTGACAGCTCACATAATCAGTTTTCCCAGGAATAGATTGGGAAGGGAAGATGTACGAAGAGTTGTCTAGGGAACTGGAAAACTTAGAAATTGATAGATAATAGGGTAGTTTCCTTCATCAAAGAAAACGAAAGGCATTGATTGAGATTCGTTACCCACCATTAGTGTATTCATAATATACAAATTATTTCGTTTTAGAAATACCAGTTTAGACGAATTTCAATAGTCCATTTTTATCCTCATTTGAAAACGGCCAGATTGGCGCTCACGCGATGCCACTCCTCGTGACGTCACAGGGACCTAGTTTCTATATGAGTAGATAGGAGTTATACATCGTCTGGGATTACCAATGCATGCATGAGGCGCAGAGCTCAGGGAAACATATCTTAATAATCACTTATTAAAACTGGCCAAGGTATGAAAGATTTCTTTGTTTGATAAGGTATTAATAATCCTTATTTAAGCCAAGCGCTTCCTGCTAGCAGGGTATTCTGCTACCTCAGCCTGCGTCGTATCAGCGCTCAAGCCTCCCTCAAGGTCACCTCGCAGGGCGGCAGCGGGAACGAGAAATACGGCAGACGGAGAGATTTCCCGGCATTCATACTTACCCGTCGTATTTTCGCGCGCTTGAAATTTTTCACTTTTCATTTAATCGCAAAAAATAGATATAGTCATTTAAAAATCTACATGCGTGAAATACGTAATCCTGCAGTAATAATCTTTCGATTTAGGCAATAAAAAAATAATAGGAAACCACCCTATCCTGCAGATGGTTAATATAACTACTGACAATCATTGCCCTAATTCATTTTCGAAATGAATCCTTTTTTCACTTATCGCAATGAAATTTCAAACTTGAGTTCTAGCGTAAATATCTGTGGAGTTGAGTTCCAAATCAGTTGATATGGAATAGAAATATACTAAATCCATCAATATGAACATAATAACTTTGAGATATGAAGTGGAACACTTTTCACTTTCCACATAAAAATTATTAAACTACAGTCGACATGTTTCGCTGATGTCTTGATTATGCAGCAGTGCAGTGAAACATGTTGACCGTACTTTAATAAATTTTTATGTGGAAAGTGAAAAGTGTTTCACTTCATATCTCATAATGGATCTCCACCAAGTATCTACCTCATCCATTCGATTTATTCTTAGAACTTTGGTTAAAATTTCCTCGTGCTCAGATGAACGTGGAATTCATTTGATGTATTCAAAAGTTGCTACTATTTCAGCAGCTACTATATTTGATAAATAGCTATTTCATTCAGTTGACCGTGGATTTGTGCTGTGAAGGAGTCAGTGAATCCTTGTAGGGTCTCGAACAGTGGCTGAGGAAAGGGATTGATGTCCTGAGTTGGGTGCTAGCTACCCTCCGTCAACAAGAGAGAGCTTCCTACAGGAGTGTGCCAATAATTTTCATGGGACTTGTAAGGGTGAAGAATTTCCCTACGATGGGGCTCTGGCATGAAAGGGTTGATGGGTGGAAGTGCTGCAGTGGTGGTTACTTGGTGATGTTGATTGTCGGAGTGGGCAGGTACAATGTGGTATCTGCTCGATCCTGATGGAACTGGTAATGGTCATAGTGGTATACTTGGTAAATATGTAGACTATATTTTGTACCCACATGTAGGCCTCTGGCTAGCAAGTATGTTTGGGAAAAAGTAAGATGGAATGGTTATGGGGCCATCATCAGGTGCCCACATGCCAAAGACTTCTTGATCCACTGCAGCAACTACCTACATCTTAGCATGGATTTGACAGGAGATTTTGGGTTTTTTGTTAGGAGCCAACATAGTCTTCACTTTCTCTCAAGAGCTGATTTGACAAAGTGGAAGGCCCTTGGTCTAAGAAGAAGTGTTGAGAAAAAAATTGTCGAGGATGCTAGTTTAACCTGAAGCTTTAATCTAAGAACTAATTTTTTCCCATACGAGACCAATTATCATTTACATAAGCTGTGCTTATCAATGAATGGGAAAGTAATAGCTTGATAGTCATCATTAACTATCACATGATCATTTGTCTTGCAATATGGTAATTTTATTTCCAAACTCTCAATTCTAAGTGCTAATTATTTTGAGTAGTAGACTGCTTTCTGGCTGCATTAGAGATAAACCAAAAGAATTTCTCTGATTATGGAAGTTAATATCATAAAATCTGTGTACCATCTAAGCACAGGCCTTAATGAATGAAAACTGATACCCACTGTCCTCTCACATCAGTGGAAAATGTCTTTCTTTAGCAATGATTGTACCTTAATCAGTTATTTTTCATGGGCAGACTCACATCCAGCATGCTCAAATGAAGAATAAATTTGAAACTTTTTTTCTTCATGCACCTCATGAATTCCTGGAGTTGTACTCCATGTGCTCATGTTTTATTGATATACTCTTCATTGGAAGAAATTGATCCGTTAAAGATCCCTATAGGAACACTTTCGTTGATGATCTGGCTTGATTAAGATTTTCCTGTCTAAGCCACTAGGATAAATCTGGTGATTTTATTGACCTAATGAAATGTTCTGGAAATTTTATCTGACGTTCCAGAAACAATTATAGTGTGTACCTTGACTTGCATCTAACACCCCTCTTGCAAGTACTTGTCTAGAATTATTCTCCCATCACCATGTCCAATTATTTGTCTTCTATATTTCGAAGCCCTTCTGTCACTACAGCCGTAATGTGTGTGTTATTGGTGTCAGCTTATTATGTAATGGGTAAAATGTGGAATTATTACATGGTGATCCCCTTAGGGTGCAAATTATTTTTATTCATTGGTGTACCTCTAACTATAGTTTACACTTTCGTTGGGGATATGGAGGAAAAATATCACCGAATTAAGCTTTCTCTAGGTCACGGACGTCCTCATACTGGCATGAGACATAGTGCTGAATTTGGAAAGACCACTTACATTATCTTGATGCTTGCAGCATTCTAAGCCCACATTGGAAATAAAGAAATAAAACTAGGTTCACTATTATTTTAATATGGGCGCGACTCTGGCTTCGTAATGTGGTTCCATCGTCAGGGCTGACCTGACAATGTAACCACGTTACGAAACTCGGGTCGTGCCCATATTAAAATAATTGTGAACCTAGTTTTATTTTTTATTTCCAGTATGAAGAGGTTTCACAAAGTAAAGCCTGGAGTTATCAGTTACAGCAGACCCCTGATTATCCTGCTGCAGTTTATCCGGGTTGCAGATTATCCGTGCATGATTTTCACTCTCGCTCAATTTTTTCTGCGATCTTTATTTAAAAAAACTGATGCAAAATCATCAGAATTACGACATTAATGTTAGGATACACGGTACTTATTATTTCCGTTGGAATCCCCTTCGTAAAACAGAAGCTATCACGCGATAGCTGCATTCACGGGAGCGCCATGTTCCTGGTTTCCAAGCCTCGCAGTGCACGACAGGGCTCCGTGATCACGGATACACGTCCCGCAGCAGTTGCAACCTGGGCAACTTGTGTGAGACGCGACTATGTGGTGTGGTGCCTGGTGTAGTTTCTGATGCCGAGCAGTGGTTTTGAAGCATTCGTGCAAACCACTTATCTGTATCCGTGATCACACAGCCACAGATGTGTGGTTTTCGAAACCAGGCCTTACATAGAGCATTAATAATACGAGTGCAACAGTGTTATCACCGTTAAAAAGATCGAGAACTGTTGAAGAAAGCTCGCAATGAGCCCGGTAAGCACTCTTAAATAACAGAATAACTGCATAAATAATAATATGTACATATATTGTTTGTTTTACGTAAATTATGAACATTACAAGACATTTAAATGAAAGTTTGCATTATCCGTGCTTTCCGATTATTCGTGCTCTCTCTCCCCATCATTAGCCCGGATAATCGGGAGTGTACTGTATTTCTCAGCTCACATAATTACACAAATGGAAACAAAATAAGAAAAGAAAATTGAATTGCAAATGGCAAAGATTTTATTCCACAAGCTATCATTTGAATTACTTGCAATTAGCACAATCACTTATCTACACATACAAAACAGCAAGATGCTGTTAAGCTTATAAATTTTGTACAATTGGCCATGCTTTTCTGGCAGATATGACACATGTTTTCATGAAAACCAAAAATTCAAGTCAAATGAAATTTCATTCCAGAGGCTACTGCCATGTATCCGACAAAAGTTTCGTCACCTCTGGTTTCTATCAATTTCACATCATCACAGAATCAGCATGATTCCTTTCAAAATAATGTTTTTTTTTTCGGTATCAGAGAAAACTATGGTTCAAATTTACATACAAGGCAAGCATTGACCAGCTACGTTTGAACAGGTGATTTGAGACAAACTAGCTAGTGGCTACTAAACTTTATACTTGAAGTTAAAATTCAGCAGATATCTAATATTAATCTTCACCAAACTTATTATACACATCACTGGGCACATGAAGTTGACCATAGAGGTTTAATGGACCACAATTAACAATATTTCGTTTATAACTGAAGTGCAGTTTGGCAAAAATAAACAAATGCAATTGAACTCAACCCTTGGAGCAAATCTAACAGGAACACATTTCTATGGCAAAATATAACAAATTTTATCACAAAATAATTATGGCCAGCTGATAATCTTGCTTTTCAAAATGTCATAAAAATGGCCTCAATAATACACAGGAAGGTAGTCAGAAGTGTTACTTGGCTAATTAAAATGAACTAACGCATGACCTAACCCCATCAACAAAGCATCAAAATGTGCTTCCATTAAAAATCACAGCAACAGCTCTAAGAAATCATACAGTATAAGCATATAGTTACTCCATCTATTCCAGTGGAGGAAGCACAAGTTTCACAGCTTTTTTGGATAATTACCTCCATCAATGTTATACACTTGGGATTTGCAGAATTGAGGAGGATGCAGCATTTTAATTTCCATTCAACTTTCTCTTGAGGCACGTTGGAATAGCGTGGAAAATCAACTATGCAGAAATTTCCCCTGACAAATGTGCAAGCAGTAAATGGAGAGGGAGTGTTATCAAATGGCTCTCTAGTAACTGTTAAAGAGATGCTTCTCAAACACAATGACATAATTTTCCTTCAAAAGATACCTTTTCTTGCATACAAATCAGGCAAAAATGACGGCAACAAATACAAGCAAGGCAAAAATTCTTTTTTTCCAAAATATAGCAAAACCTACCTTCAGTTCTTATTAACTAGGTACTTAAATACTAGATTGACTAGGTAATATTTATGAGGGCATCATTGATATGGAAACATCAACTTCATTGAGACTAAATTCTGATAAAAGGAGGCAAACTTCATCCAATGTCAGTATTATCCAATCATAGCCTTTTGAATTCAATATAAATTCACCAATGCACCCCTTGACTTTCACTATGCATTTGAATGAGGTCACATGATATATATCGATAAATTTAAGCCATCCAAAAACTGAATGATGCAAAAAAAATATTATTAACTACATACATAATTGGCAAAAAATACAGCATTGTCATAAAATTTGGATTTTAAGGAATAATTGGGTAATTTTTCCATTCACACCTGGTGTGAATACAGATTTGAGTTTCAATCCAAGACTAGGCAAATGATTTTTCCTCTGTGAAATTTTTGCACATTTGATATGAAGGCAGATGTTGAATGATCGATGGCTTGATATGTTTGGTGTCAAAGCTTAAGGATAAACAGAGACGCTATGAATATCCTAATTAATTGAATGTGACGATAACCATTCTTACCAGCAAAAGATGCTGGAGAACGTTGAGAGAAATACATCAGGAAACTGAGCATTTCCAGGCAGAGAGAGCTTCATGATTCAATTTTAACCTCCTAATTTTGCCGTCCCTCATGAGCCTTTAACCGTACAATGAAAACATCAGTTTTTCTCTGAATCAGATCGAACCTGCCTTAGGAAGATGCATTCTTCCGATTTAACTGATCCTTTATGGTGAAAAATAACTTGATTAAAAACTAGCGCTATCCTCTGGAAATTACCAGGATTTAAAAAATAGACTCCATGGCCACCATTTGCCTGTATCTCAAAATTGAAAATTTTACCTAGGTATTTTCCTAGATACAAAATTGTTTTCCTCATGAAACAGAAAAATGTGTACAAGGGTCCACAATATATATGTAATATATGTAAATTTCAAGAAGATAGCCACAGTGTTAAAGAATTAATGGCTCACCTATAGACAAAAATTGTTATTGTTTGAGTGGGAAGGGATTCATCTTCTTAATCCTAGGATTACAATAAGATTCTATCTTGGTACAAGCACATCGCCATCGAGGATGCTTTTTATATTAGGGGGTGTTTTAGGTGCAACTATTACTGGCGGATCTGGAGGGTATAGAAAACCCACCAAGGTCAGCGAGAGGTGCCGGGGCCCTCCCCAGAATCCTTTTTTGATAAATGGTTCAAAACGGTGAGTTTTACAGCTGTGTGAATAGTTAGGTATGTTTTGTTTGTGAGTCATCCTAGAGTCATTTAATACGAATGCTGCTTCCCGGGGGCTTTTCCGAAATGATTTTGAGCATTAGTCAAGTGTTGCAAGTTTCCCTGTGAACGGGCCAAGTTAACGCAACAGACTTAGAGCTAAAAACATTTTTTTAACAGTTAATAACACAAATAGGCAACGACTGAATGCTTATAATTTTGACTACATTAACTGCTATACAAAACCACAATGTCCAACATTTCTGACGTTAAAACGTCAAAATTAGAAAAGTCATTGAAAAAAATCCACGTAAACATGCTCCGATAAACCCTATGTAGATTCATTAAGAAAATGTCTTTCCGTCAAGCAATTTTGATACTTACTTACGCAGTTATGTTGAATTTGTTTCCTTATTTTATTATAATAAGTCAAATATGATTGAAAACAGTACAGCTGCTCTTGATTTATAAATGGTGTAACTTAACTCTTCATCGGCTGTAAGGCGGTACGAAGTTCGCCGGGTCAGCTAGTATATATACATATATATAACAGCATATGCATTTCCATACAACTGCATCTTAGTGCATAGGTGCATTTCATGCTCTCAAAGCCCATAGTGCTACTTGTGGTGGTGTCAGACGCATCGTTTGTGTCATTTTTCTCATTACCGATCGTTATTTCAAGTCATATAACTTCAGTGATTCAACATCCTGAGGGGTAGGCACACCTCTTAACACGCTCAAAGGGCAAAGGATTCTACACTTAACTATTAATCCTCCTCGTGCAAACTTTTTTGCTGGGGTATACGCTCATATGACGTTTTTGGTCTGTGCACAATGGGACACAACGATCAATGCTTTGGTCAGCTAGTTTGATTATATTTTTGGTTTTCTGACACCAGGGAAGTGAAAAAAAATAATACCGGTACAAAAAGGCAACCCACATTTCACCAAAGAACCAAGAAACAAATTTCCCCAAGAAGCAAATTTCTGGCCACGTGCCAATCTTGATCCCTTCTACATGGTTTTGATTTCAGGCAAGGTATGCTCTTAATTCTAGGAAAAATTGATGTGAAAAAGATAATATTAAATCAAAAAAATTGAAAGGACCAGAATGACTACAATTTGCATCAAACAGCATATGGATGGCTCAATTCAATACCTACTACTCACAGAGACATACATGAAATCATTATCACTGCAAGATCCGGACAAACAGATAAGAGGCTAAAAATCCTTGTGACTTCAATCAATATCAGTGATATTTTCACCCTTGTAGAGAGACCTTAATCTTTGTTTTAAGTGGCAAGTTTTTACCACCAAATCATAAATTTAAGGCCTCGAGATATTACTCTATTTTTCCTGGTATAACACCAACCAAAAAACCTTGACCCCCTTCCAAAAAATGAGGTTCACACCTTCTTGACAACTACATGGCCTTGAGACACTCTCACAGACATACCCCATGAAATAATATTACTACACTCTGGCAATTATACACATACAACACATGCAAAGTGACTGTTACAAGCGGAAGAACAAGAAAAATACAAATAAATTACAATCTTTTCGATTCACTCCTCCTCCAATATGTTTCCCAATGCAAACACATGAGTATTTAACACACTTAAGTACATTATCAAAACACCTCATGGTAAGAAAATTCACATCACAGTGTTAGCAATTAGAATTTAAAAAATCTGTGTCACCATAAAGAAATAATCAATATTTTCAACAATCTGCATTTGATGCACACTTAAAAATTTACTGGGATCACAATCCACATGAAGAAAGGATAACATTCATGCAAAACATTGAAAAATTGGGGAGGTGGGGAAATGATCACTATGTGACTACTGCAGAAGGATTAAAAGGACAGGGGTGGTGGCGTTAAAGGTTAAGGATGTGAAGAATTTTTTCCGAGTAGTTTCCAAATATCAGCGGGTGGGCCTGCGGAGAACCTCACTGGGAGCGCCCAGTGCAGAGGCAAAGTGGGGATTATTTCCACATCACCTCAACCCCCGGGAAGACGCAGCGACGGGAACGGACGAGGGCTCGCACAGGGGGTGGTCCGAGGTGGGGACGAAGGGTGTGGTCGCAGGATGGGCAGGCAGGGGCAAAGGGGGTCTCTGCTCGGAGGCATTCGGCTTGGATGACGAGGAAGCCCCTGAGGTGGAGGGCCCGCCCTTCTGCGGAGGCGGCTGAGTATCGCGGCAGATCCGGGACGTCATCTCAGCGAGGGGCTCTAGCTCCTTAGGACTCACCAAATCGAACTCCCTCACAAAGTAGTAGTAGTGCTTGTAGCATGTGTTCACATGGGCTTCCTACGATAACAATAAATAGAAGTAAAAATGAGATAAGTTTTTACCCAAATGATTCCCACAAACCTCTAGCCTATAGCTGGAGCCATTGTAGAGTGCAGCCAAGCATTTATTTTGAACTGTTTCTTATTTATACATTCGGTCCAAAATAGGATATAAGCAAAAGATTATAAAAACATGATGTTTCTTTTCTTGACCAGTACCATTACTTTTACTTCATTATCAGAGGTTTAGTGGAGATTGTTTGAATTGCTCTCAATTGATTGTAGCATGGAATGATACTGAACACTTACTTACTGATACTTAATTCTTTGACGAGTCTTTGATAAGTTCTGGAATTAATCTTGAATGATTCAAGCATGCCTCCCTTTATCATACAATTTTTTATAAGTTAAATATTTATCTTTCTGTCATTTTCATTTTATTAGTACCCTGAAGCCTAAAGAAACTTTTTATACCATCAGTGACTTTAATGTATGTATTCCAAAGTGGAGTAGCTGTTGAGCGTTTACACATTAGAGAATGAACGTAAGGGATGGATACATGGAAGAACTTTATCAAGAAATGGAACCTAGAACTCAGACACAGAACCAAGCTTGCCATATAATGTCACAACGTATATAAATAGTTTACCCCAAAAAAATCCGGGCTTATCAGAAAATAGCAATTCCATGAGTTTTTTTAGAACTAAAGATTTCTAATTAAAGTATTCTGAGACTAGCCACGGAGCTAACTTTCAGGAGTCACCAGCAATGCATAAATTGTGCAAAAAATACACTGAGGAAAAAATCATTTGCCTTGCCCGGGATTTGAACCTATATCCCGGGTAAAGGTGAATGATTTGTTGGCAGAGGATTTTTGCACTAAAAATTTCTCTTAATTTTTCATGCCCTAAGTGTATCTGGATACAAGCCTACGTTGTGAAGAGGAAAAAAATGGACATTTAAAAATACTTACTGCTCCAATTGCCACAATCCGGTCAAAATGATGGATGTAAACATGAACAAACACCCTGAATAGCCGAGTCAGAATCTTTCTGCAATGGCTCACAAAAGACTTGGGAAAAGGCACATCTGAAATAAAACAAGTAAAACATCTCTTACTTTAAGGTCACAATAAACCTCTAGCCTAGAGCTGGAGCCATTGTAGACTGCAGCCAAGCAGTTATTTTCAACTGTTTCTTATTTTGTATCATCGGTCCTAAATAGCTGATTGGCAATCTCCTTCTTTTGATAATCCTTCCAGCTCCTTAGAAACTATTCCAGACTGTTTGAACTACCTGCATACCTAAGAGCCCCAGTTTATTTAGTCTCAATTATGTCTCCTCTTCTAAGTCATCTTAGCCTTACATAACCTTCCCTAAGGTGTAACTTAAATTTTACAAACATCCATCCCAACAACCTCTGACTACTCCCTGCCTCATGCTAAAACATGAGAGGAATGATGAACTACGACAAGAGATCAACTAACTGGGCCACCTTTTGTGTGAGACTGAATTTTCAAACTCCCGAGGACATTCGTGATTGAAGAAATACTGTTTCAATGTTGAAATGATCTTCATGCCACCAAAAGTGAGGGCATGAAAGTAAAATAAGTGTTGTTTGAATAAACAAAGTTGGCACATAAAATATATTGTCTAAATCAGTGGATGGGAATAGTAAGTAAGAGAAATAATTTGATGAAAAACCTCTCTGTTAACATTTTCAAAGTCAACTGCATTCAGGAAAATATCTTCCACGATTAGACTTAAAGCTTTCCTGGCATACAATTGGGTTAAGCTTCCTCAGTTACACTACCAGGTGCACTGTTAAGATGTAGATGATGCTTCAATGATCAACTGTAACATCATCTTTAAGGCATTAACACTCGAAAGAATTATTCATCGCAACATACACCAACACATGGTGGCATTACCGAAAAAACTTCATCCATCTTCTTGATTTTTAGATGTGTGGAGAAGAATAAGCATAATTCTGTTGGTGGGGAAAAATAAGAAGGAACTGAAATATTTTTTTCTAAACAGCTGCTTTTTCAGGATGACTTAGGAGTCCATATTAGTGCTGTGCGAGTGTGTCGTCTCAGCGGTCGAGATGAGAACTTCATTTCTCAGCATTGTCGGGACGTGACTCTCGGCACGGCAAGAGTCTCGCCTGGGTCGAGATTCTTGATGAGACTCGAAAAATCTCGACCAATCAAGAATTCTCAACACCTGTCAAGACTCTCGGGTCGGGTCTAGTGCCTGGATCCAGTTCAGTGCAACTACTATTATTGCCACAAATACACAATTCCCTCATAGGTTTTTTTTCTTCATTCTACACATGAACGTAGTCATTAATTCCTTTTTTCTTCTTTCCCTAACATGCTTGCTACACATGTTTGTCTACATCACAATTTGGTTTTAAACAACCCCTCTCAACTTAGTACCCATTCCATCTATACTCTGTCTCCTCATCTCAAGCAGTTGGCATTCCTTTCCCACCATGTCTATCAACTATCAGTTCCCTTTGGCACTTAAGATTCCATAACATTCACATCAGGTAAGATTTTCCAAATCTCCTTCCAACATTCAAACGAGCGACATGTCCACTGCCCTTAGAGATTCAGGAATCCAAACAAAATACAGGATTATAATTTGGATTCCTGTATCCTTCAGGACAATAGGCAAGTCCCTCATCAACAACAACATTGTATCTCTGTTCCTTTTTCTCTCCATCCATCCAAACACCTCCACTCCATTCTCATCTACTCAACAACTTCTACACATGAACATGCCGCCGTTAATGTTAATACCTCCTTGGTATTCACATTAAAGGAGGTTCACAACAGCAATCAAAAATATATATTGTGTATGCCGCTAAAAAATGATATAATAGAAAAGACCAAGCAAGGCCAAAAAGCAAATGGGGCACGTACAATGTGGATAATTCAATCCTTAAGCCATGTTTACACGATGCTTTTACCCATCCAAATATGAGGCTGGAAAAATGCTGGCATAGGTGCATGAAATGAAAAAGGGATTATTTCCTGGACATGCTTTTAGCATTTACGTTATTTTTGGAGTTAACATGCAATTTTGATGGTGAATGTGTTTACACATCTAACCCCATAAATGATTGTATTGTGTAAACAGGCCTTTGTATATTCAACTCACTTCTTTTTCCAACTATTTGAGCCAACCACTGCAACAAGTTTATGAAACTGATCTGATTTGACTTCAGCTTTATGACAGTGATTTCTATATTTTGTTTTTTTTTATCTTAGTTTGTATGGTATAATGAACATTATATGAGGAAATTTTGTCCAAATGACTAAGTATACATGATAGCTGTAGTTAATAATTTTCATACACTGAAATAAGTATTGCCGTAGGAGCCTACACTAAAAAGTGGATATTCAAAGTCCTAAAGGTCTGGCAAATAGATTCATCTACCCATACGAGTTAATGTGTTAATGTATGAATGATCAATGAATATAAAATGCTCTGGGTTATCACCCAACTTGTGTTAATGCATGAACAGAAAATAGAATTTGATTCTTCCTATTTGATTAATGCATATGTATATGTTACGGTCCACCAAAATCGTTTATTCATTTGCACATTAACATGCAAGTGGTGATTTGTCATGTAACTATGTATTTATATTTTTTAACTGAGTATTTTGATACTACATATTTATAATAATGAGCTGTTGATGAGAAAAAAACACTTGAACTTGTTTGAGACTGATTATATACCTACGAATACAAAATTAGAAATAATGCTGCCTTGGGTAAGTCCCTATCATAAACTACATATTTGAAATTGTTGAATCATTAAATTTTCTAACTCTAACATAAGATTTTGTGATTTCTTGGCAAATTATAATAATAAATAATGCTCGGGTTTCTATTAGAGTGAGAAAAATTTTGGCTAACGTTTTATTGGATCACTCTTCTATCGTCCTCAGAGCAGTAATTACTGTTCCATTGTCTTTGGAACAGTCCACAGAACAGTAATTACTGCTCTGAGGACGTGGATGGAGGAGTGTCCCATAGAAACATCTACTAAACCCTAAAATACCTAGTTACATGACACATCACTGCTTACATGTTAATGTGCAAATGAAGAAGAGATTTTGGTGGACCGTAACACATAAATATGCATGACTCAAACAGGAAGAAATTCTATTTTCTGTTCATGCATTAACGCAAGTTGGGTGATAACCCAGAGCATTTTATATTCATTCATTATTCATAAATTTACATATTAACTTGCATGGGTAGATGAATCTATTTACCAGACCTCGAAGACCTCATCGCCCAAAGCATATCATGGGTGGGAAGGATTCCTTGAGCCCCTTCACTCCTCTGCCACCCCAAGCTCACTTTGGCTTTGAGTATTATAGCTTAGCAAATACATTTTAAAACATATACACATTGACAATTAACTACTGCAGTATGCTACAAAAAAACGTTCAAACCACGATATCTCTTGCCCACAAGCACCATTAAAAACTTGTTATTATCTATAGAATTAGCACCACTTACACGTAATTCCAATTGGAAATCTATCAATAAAATAGTACTCCACAAAAACGGTTGAAATACGGCATATGTCAATCAGGTGAACTAAATACTACCTATCCATTGACCAGGCTTCCTTTATAACTCTGATACTTACAATTCCCAAGATATTTAACTAGCAATACGAAATGGACTAACCAGTTGATACAGGAAAGAGACTGTCATCGTTAATCTGGCCCTCCGCCCAGTCCATAAGCAGGGAGACGTATTGAGGTGCAGGTAGTGCAGTTGGCTTGCGGTATCGCACCCCGTCTGCCCAAAGGTATTCAAATCTTGGTCCTCCACTCATAGTTGGACAAGATGTTTCCGTGCAATAATCACACACGGTACCGTATATCAAATTGATACGATTGAAGAAGTCAACAACTGTAAGGCAAATAAGAAATTAAAATTCAATCTACTCGAACTGAAAACTTCTACACCTAGCAATAACAAATACAGATCTGGGCACATACACATTGTGTAGCCGATAATTGAAAACCTACGGTAACATTTATGATAAAAGGAATACACAAAATGCCCTTTAAGTACACACCATGTACGGCGATCCAGTCATTAAGATCTTCTCCAGGAGGCAACTGAACAACAGTTCTTAGATTAATACCTGAGCTAAGCGACGCTTGGGCATGTTTATGCAGAGAATATCTCAGCGTACCAGGCTCGAACTTTTTCTTGGGCCTGAAGGTCTGTTGCGGTCCAAAATTAAAGGATTTTAGAGACTTCATTCTCTCTTTGTGAATTGTTTTGAAGCAACAACTTGACACCAATGATTGCCAACAATGGGTTAAGATCACATAATACCAACAACTACTTCTCAATTACGACAAATGCTTACTTTGCCTTTTTGAAAAAACTCCACAAACCCACTCAATGCCATAACAAAAGGCCTTTCCGTATACCGGTTACGACATTGACTCATTTAGAATTACATGGGACCTTCAATTCCGATAAACTCAATGGCGGCGTTGCCTAATCACTCATTGTGCGCAGAAGAATAGCGATATTTTAATGGCATTGGCGCCAGCTGATTGTTTGTGCTGTATTCTGCCGGTATATTGAATTGATGTGCGATTACTTAATAACTTAACGATAAAGCGCTATTAAATAGAGTTATGGCCAGGCTTTGAAATTTAGGGAATGGAACCTAATACCTTGGGATGACGTTAGTGATACAACTTCGGTTTTTGTCAGTTTTTAATGATTCATTTCCCTAAATTCGAGCAGTGCACAACTAATGCCTCAAGCAAGGATTTATTTCTTGGAGCCCAGATAGCCACTATCATAAAATCTCAATTGTTCAAATTGGATATTTTTTAATTTCCATGCAATTAACAGCACCAAAGTTCTCGAGGGATGATTCAAGGACCAACCATGTGCTCTTGCATATCATTAAATCCATGAAAAAATCCTCGCACGTTCCTTAATAACGATTTATGCAGTCTAAACTGAAGAAATCATCTTATAATTGCTTTGGCAACACCGGGATTAAAGCGGAAGTTGTGCGGTTTCCTTCGTGTCGGCCATTTCCGGTTAGCAAAAGGAACCACACAACTCGTCGGTAGATGTCTCTGGAGTCGGCCGGTTAAAATCTTCTGGGCTGCACGTTTTCGTGGTACGTGTAAGTATCATGTGTGAATTTTAAATCTTTGCTGAAATGTGGCATCCATCCACTTATAACCACTCTTTACGTTTAAATGTGTATATTATGTTATAAGTCGATTATATATCTGTGTAATTTTAAGTTTTAATTTGTGTAAGTTGTATTCACGGTGATTAATAGTTGACGTATTTTCACTAGGCATTACATTAGGATAAAATGGCTATAACCCCGGTTTATAAACCTAAAATTGTGAAGAAGAGGACGAAGAAGTTCATTCGCCATCAAAGTGACCGATATGTGAAGCTAAGGGTGAGTAAAATCTTTCATTACTCTACCTTATGTGATGTAACGTGGTGTGCTTTGGTTCATGTGTTTATGCATTGGTTTACAGAGGAACTGGAGAAAGCCCAAGGGTATTGACAACCGTGTGAGGAGGAGGTTTAAGGGACAATATTTAATGCCATCAATTGGTTACGGTAGCTGTAAGAAAACGAAGCACATGCTGCCGAATGGTTTCCGCAAAGTTCTTGTCCACAACGTTAAGGTTAGTATTTTTTTAAATTTGGAGCTCGTGGATTTTAATATGTTCTTTGTGTCTAACCCTGGTTCTATCGCAGGGTCACAATGATAATTTAGTGGAATTAGTGGTGCAGGCTGGTTAAGAGCTGCTTCATTTGTGTACTTGTTTTAGTCTCATTTCATTTGTTTAGTGCTCAGACCTTCGAACGAGCATAACAGGTGAAAGTAATGACACTTAGAAGTGCGTATTCGTGTGGTTTGATGGGTATTGTGAAGAACTCACATGGATAATATCATAGCTGTCGCCATTCAATAGTCTAAACATTATCGCCGTCGTATGCTACTTCCGCTGAACTTAAAGACTTAAGTTTACAGATTTCTGACGAATGTCTCGTATCACTCGGAAACGTCTGTCTGCCACTTTTTCTTACCACACTCTTCTATTCGTTTAGTTATTTACACCTTTATTGTTACGTGAGAAATTGGGTTAATCGCCTTAGAGCTAATTTTTTATGGGGAGCGTTTTTCATGTACAAATTTTTACAATACTTGCGCAGGTTTTGCCCCCTATACAAGGTTTATGGCTGCAAGTAGTCGTGTATTCTCTCTACAATATCCACGATTCACAACCATTAGTATAATCCATACAGTTATCTTCTGTTTGTGATATATGAGATTGTATACCTATAGGTTGACCTTTCTATGTTGAGATCGTCTGATCAGGTTATTCCCTCATCCAGCATTCGTTGTTCTCGTGTATGCGTTTGTAGCATGATCCTAAGTAGCAGACTTCTGAACTGAGTCATGTGTATATAGTTTCCTGACGCATCCTTAACGTAAGTGCTTTTGTTCAACTCATCATACTCAGTCTCTTTTTATTTTTGTTCATTCTCTATTCTTCTGTAATCGGTGATAATAGGGTCTTGTACCAAAATTCTACCAGAAGTGAGCAACTGAGTAAAGATGGTGCATGAGTTGGGAAATTTTTATCACCCATAATATTACTTCATTTCGAAATTAATTGAGAAATATTTTGGTGTAATTATTTAAATAACTGCAAGCATGTAATAAATAAACTAAATTTGTTGTGCAAAGATTTTAATTATTCAAGGAAATGCATGTAATGGCCGAATGGTAGAGACAAGGTAATGGTGGTGACCCATTCGTAATCTGTTTTCAAGAATTTAACTCATTGGCTTGTACATTTCCTGTGACAATGTTGGTGGTTTTTATTCATGAACGTAATATTGAGTCGTGCCACTTAGAAAAGAAAGTGTTTCATAATTGTATTTCACTCTTTTTTAAAGGCATTCAGCCTTGGTGACTTCTTCAGTCAAGATTCGTGCTGAATCAATCTCTCTTGGTGTCCATTGCCCCAAGAAATCCCCCTGAACTCAGTTCCTCTGTGGTCGGTCACAGTGACCCTCTACAATGACCCAGGAAGCTACATTTCCAGTCATCATGACCAATGGTGGTCAATCTTTATCTCATGATTTGGATTCTTGGTTGGCTACATAGATTCTCTATCATGACAAATCATTTAAGCAGTGCTAGTGTCTTGACCATCCTAATTTGTTACTTAAAATTTTAAACCTACTGCCAATATAATACTCTACGAGCGTGATGCGCCCGCTCCCAGTGGGCTTCCTCCGCTCTTTTCAATGCAGGTCCACAGAGGGATAGGTGCGTTTCTAAATTAAAAATTAGAAAAAAAGGCAGGGTTTTACGTACAAATTTAATGGAATGTTCATGTACAAATTGAGGTTAGAAGACCTCTTTAAACACAACATTGGAAGTAATTACACTATCCTCTGTTAAACGCACATGATGACTCATAATTATGTATCATCAGGAGACTTGAATGTGGAATCAGTCGCATTTGGATAAAAGTTATTTAAGGAATGTGAGATATTGTTAAAAATGAACAAATGTATCAGTTTGTGCGCAGTTAACGTCAGGAATATTTACCGGGTTTTGTTTTTTTTTCTTTTTTTTATTATTTTAAAACCAGTTTTAGGAAACAATAGCAATATTTAGGTAGTAAGATATGCCGTCGCATGTTCTCTGATAAATTCTGCGCATTTTGGTATCTCATTTGTAGAGTTTGGTTGCGTATAAGTTGAGAAAAAGGTATCTATACAGAAGAAATAATATTGAAAATTGTGTAGGGTTTTCAGTTGTGGAAAGTGTCTTGTATCACCTGTGGCTGAGTGGGCTGGGTAGTTAGTTTTTCATGACTTTGTGAATGGAAGTATAGATATAAGCTTGAATTGTAACAGCTTTGAAGCATAAACTGAAGACACTCTAAATACAATTCATGACAAGAGTATGTAAAAGTGCATTTGTCTGCATGATTAAAAATAATAATTGTTGGCATATAATGATTTTCCAGAAACTTAGTGTTAATATCAGGTGACATCTTTTAAAATGGCCAAGGAAATAAAATTTTAATCATTATAATTTTTAATGACTTGTTTCCTGGGAAAATAATTTATGGCTGTTGAACATAATTATATTTCAGAAGTCTCCTTAGGCTGTCTGGCCAGTGTTGTGTTTTCAGTCTTTTCGTTTGAGTTGTTGCTTAGCTGTAAAATAAACTTTCGGAGTGAAGGTATAATTTTCAAAACTCCACTGTAAATTGTCTTGAATTGGTTGTGTTTGTGAACGAGTGAATAGGTCTCCTCTATTCAGAATCTTAATGTGTTCCGTTTGTTTTTATTAAGAAGGGTGGTTTGGGAAAGCTCATGAAATATCATTTGTAATAAGACCACTTGCTAATTAGGAACCTAATACATAAGTGTGAGTAATGTGGTGAGGCGTACATTTCAACTGTCAGAAACTGCTTTCAATCGTTTTAAATGCAATTTTTTTTAGTAAGATTAGGCTATACATTACTCTAAATGTTTACCTTATTTAGCCAATATATACTCCATTATTTCCTGAAATTGTGCAAATACGTTTTTACTTCAATAAATTGTCAAAATATGACAATCCGTTTAATTATGATGAACTTATTTTTCCTAATTATTGTTTTTAATTGTATTTACTCATAAAAATCATATACATTAGCTTCTTCTTGTGGTTCTAGTCAGATAGAAGCAATAATCTTGGAATAAATGAATACCTATGAGAAATGGGAAGATCTGGTTCATGTATGTCTTCAGTTGGGGAGGATTGGGTAGGGGTAGGACAGTAGAGATTTCACTTTTCGGATAATATATTTCTATTTTGTATTTTCATTACAATTTGGGTATCAATAGCTTCACAACCCAGAATAAAAGTATTTTATCCATGGCATTGAAAGCAAATGATACACAGTGTATGATTTTGTGCAAAGAAAAGTTTATGATACTAATCCAAAAATATTTACTTCAAACATTTTGGGAACTTTTCATATGTGACTTTCCATCTTCTATATTATTTCTACAGTATAGATACCTTTTTCTCAACTTATACGCAACCAAACTCTACAAAGATCTGCTGATTGGTCTGGGGTGACCCCAAGGTAGTTTTTGGGTTTAACACTTCATCTAGGGTGAATGGGTGCATTAAACCCCACTGCTCAGTGGTCACATTATTATGACATTATAACCACTCGCTGAGAGCCCACTCCTTGCAATGGTAATCAGCATAGCTATCACTTGCTTTCATCCATTAAATTCAATGTAATTATTCCCTTGAAAAAGTGACCAGCAGTCGGTCGCGAAACGTCGGGGCTATCTCCTTTACGACTTGTGCCATACACCCGTGAGTTATGTTTAATCAAAGATTTCCTTGATCATTAAACCAGTGAACGATTAGTATTTTGGCGTCACCCTGCTCACTGATTATAGGTAATATTCCGGTGCAACTGAATGCTCCCAGTGATTCCTGCTAAAATTTAAATATTTTGAAGATCTAGAACAGTATCTATTAGGAAGTGACCAGGGTCGCATTTCTGTGCATTTCCCCACTGCTCAATATCAGGGTTCACACTCAACCTTGAAAACCTTAAAACCGTGAGTAAGCCGTGGATTTCGTATACCGTGAAAAAAACCTGGAAAAAGCCGTGAATTTCGTCATAAAGCCTTAAAAATCTCTCAATCTTGATTTTACGATCGTGGAACTATGAATGACAGATAAAAAGAAAATTGGATATTTCGATCATATTTCAAGGTCAGTCACACGCAGACATGGCCAGGGGTTTATCTGGACACGTATATTTGAAGCACAATTATTGGTCCGTGTGTCATAATGACACGTTGACCTTAAGCCAGAACCAAAGCCGGAAAACTGGTAACCAAAGTGTTCATTAACACTTGAGAAAATTCAGACATTTCTTAATTTCCCTGGCACCCTGGTACCTCCATTTTCCTGCTCTCAACCTTTAGCGGGAGCTGAATTTTGCAAACTATATGTCACGCCAGGAGAGATAGCACTTTCATTGCTGCGTTTGCATTCACTGTCTGTCACGTTTGTTAAATTTTAAGTTAACGTGCGGCCGATGATTGTTACTATTTCTGTCTAAAATGGTTTATCTATAAACCGTGAATTTGAAGGCATTTAGACCGTGAAAACCTGGAAAAAACTGTGAATTTTATAATTTAGATTGAGTGGGAGCCCTGAAAATGACAAGCTATTAGTATTGGCAATTTGTGAAATTTTGTTTCATGGTTTCATTTTTTCTATTGCAGGAGTTAGAAATTTTGATGATGCAGAATCGCAAGTATTGTGCAGAAATTGCTCATGCAGTCTCGTCAAAGAAGAGGAAATCTATTGTTGAAAGAGCCCAGCAGCTATCCATAAGAGTGACAAACGCTAATGCTAGGCTACGTTCTGAGGAAAATGAGTAAACTTAAAATTGTAACGATTCAAAGAAAAATAAATTTATAAAAATTTGATTTCTTTGTGAGTTATCCTTTTTCTTGTTTGATCTTCATTGACTCACTTTCATGTGAAAGACATGGTTACATTATAGTGGACTAATTTCCTAGATTATCTTTAATCTTTCATAGCATATAGTGGTAACTTAAATTTTATAAACCCACTGGTAGAATTGAATAAATAGTGCCATCACTGAATGTCTGCCTGCTTAACTGTGTAAAGGAAAGACAAGCGCTTCTCCCTGAAGTAGATTTCTATGTACTGACAGTATGCTTAGCTGAAGTAAGCATCATTTGAAGTTGATTCCTTAACGGTGTAAATTTGTTATGACAAACTTTCATGGAATTATCAAAGGCATTTATTCAGATGTTAGAAATAATTTAAGAGATAAGTTCTTATCAGTCTTCAGTTATGTTCAAACATTTTTTTTATTTTTTCATATTGCTTTACTCCTAAATTATTGGGTCCATTGACAACTTCCGAAGGTTTTTGTTCTCACACCAATTATTATCCAATTTAGGGTCCAGTGATTTTACTTCACCATTTTGAAGAAAATATTGTTTAAATGAAGTTAAAAGTTTTCAGGGGATGTTTCAGGTGAAAGGCAGCTTTCACCTAACATGACGGCGAGGAGTTAATTATCCCTTATTGCATTTCATACTACTTGGATATTTTGATGATAATTGGGGTCAGTTGTGTCAAATACCATAGCGTGAACCGTACAAATCTCGCTCACTGAACAGTCTGACTCTCGTGTCATCAAAACAGTTACTTTTGGCTTCCATCATTTATGCAGAAGGAATTACCTGTGAGTGCCTGAGGAACACCTATTGATGGCATTTTACAACTTGTGTACTGGTTGCTGCCTTGTCGTATACATTGTACAGTATCAATGATACCATAAAAAATACATTATTCTACAACATTAGTGCAAATTCAGCAATGTTGATATTTCTTATGGGATCATAGCCGGAAGAAAGATTTCGTGCTTTCCCGGCGGATGGACTTAGTGAAGAGTTCTCGGGATCGCCACCGGGTCAGAAACTCCATATCTGCCGACTTTTCGATGTCCGACTCGGTCATCGTCCTCCGGGCTGTGAACTTCAAGTTCCTACCTTCAAGTCGCTAAGGTAGAACTTCCTTTATGAAAGTAGTTTCGGAACTATCCACACCTTGTATTGAGATTGGAAATGTCATTCAACCATTGCGACCTCTTCCTTCATTAGGCAAAGATGGCAGATAATAGTTTTCATTAATTCAGTATATGTAATGAAAGCTAAACTACATATAGTTCCTCAAGGTCCTTCAAGTACATCTGTGGATGCTAGGAAGGTAATTGGAGAAAAAGGGGCCCAAATCGTAGCCATATAGGAGACAGCTATAGTAGTGTCACATTATCATGCTGTCCATTTCTATGTTATCATGATTTTATCCAATGAAACTCACAAAAACATGTTTTGAGGTGCTACTGGGTTCCTTAACATTTATTTTAACAATCCAGGAGGCTAGCTTTTATTTGGCATAATATTCTTTTTCTGCATCTATTAATGTTTGCTAGTTACAAATTTTTCCTTGCGCTATGCCGAACTACATCAGATGTCAACTAACTTATATGTAAATATACTTTTTGTATAAAATTTTCACTACTTAAAAATTTTATGAACGGAAAGGCCAATTGGTCAATGACTGTTGGTGGTCTTGATAGGCATGTGGCTTACCCCAATCATATGTTTTCAATGCTGGCGCTCTGTGAAAAAGAAAAATATCGCATTATATACTTAAATTTTCATAATGTATGATTCGAATGTTTCACATAGTTTTGTAGGTCTAAGTGAGGCAGCGGTCTATTGAGTTACCTCTTCTTGTCTGACTCGCTTTTCTCATATGACCTTAACCTCAAGTAGTAGTAATACTACTAATGACATATGTGAAATGTTTTGGTCAGCAATTGATTTGAAACTTTTTTGCCCCATGTCACATCAGCATCTACATTGGTGTCTTCAGTTAAAAGCAATTAGAGGTCTTGCTTCTAAATTAATTGCTGGCTAATTTTTTTCTTCAAGTAATTAATGAGATAAAGAGCTGTTACTAGACTGCTAAAAGTAGTTGTTCCAAAAATTGCTGTCAGTTTTTTGTCATTCATTTGATATTCAAGGCAACCATAGGAAATCCTACGTAATCTCTCTGTGATCCTAAGTTATTCACTATTTTTGGACAGCTGGATTTGTTGATTCAAAAATCACTTCTGAAATTAATTACTTCAGGTAAGTGGTCTACAATGATGCATTTTCATCTCTATGTAGCCAAAATCATTGTTCTAGGGGTTTATTTTCACCAACATCCTTGTGTGCAGAATATTTAAAGATCCTTGAAAATGATGATTAATCACTTTCTTTAAATGCACAATCACTGGAAGGAAATACTTAGTTGTAGTACCCATGCTTTGTAGAAGCTATGAACATCTTATGTTCAAGGTGTGGTGTAATCCATGTGATATTTGTTAATTTGGTGAAATTAAATAGATCTCAAATGAAATGCACATTTGACATTAAAGTGGTTGAGAAATCACATTTGGTTGTACAGAAGTGTTGTGTTTTGGAAGTATTTAAAAGTTAATCTTTCAGAACCTAGTGTAATGTAGGAATTATTAAACATTTTGTGGACAACTCAATAATATGCAATTTATGCAACGTGGCACTATTCTTTTAACATTAATGTGGCTGGCTACTGCTGATCCATCTTAAAAGGTGTGTGCCTTAGGCAGCAAAACACTGATTGCCTTTAGTAAGCTGTTGTAAATGTATGCAGATGAAAGAGTTTCTGGAGGAAGACTGAAAACTGAATGCAAGGTAAAGGAGCCGTGTGTAAACGTGGGAACTTGAAGGGAAATGGTTTGGTACAGCGAGAATGTTTTCGTGGTTCCCTCATATATGAAGTACCATTTTATTGATAGTGACAGTTGAAGGTGCACTTCATGTACCAATCTGCAATTAATGGGTTCATCTCTCACTAATTTGTATTGACAGTTCACTCTTGTGTTATGCTGGGCTATTATGTCTCATTAGACGCTTCACTGGATAACCAAGTGAGGTTTGGTGTCCCTACGGGTAGGGAAAAAGAGTATACCCGTAGTATCCCTGCTTGTCGTAAGAGGCGACTAAAAGGGTCTAGAACTTATTTCCTTGATGTCCTGTTGCATTCTACCTTGAGGCATGCCACTGATAATGCCAGTTGTGCAGAGCCTCAGTGAGTACCAATCCAGTTGATGGCCTCATGAGCAAAAAAAATCAGCTTCATTTCTGTGGTGTGAATGCCAATTTTTGAATAATTTTGAGGGCAAGAGTGTAGTATACTAGTGATTCTTCCGATCAATGCCCCCATTGATGAAAAGGGGAGCTAGGCTCCTAGGGCATTTAGATCTGAGGGTCCATTGTGCCCACTACCAATAGTTCATCACCCATACAGGCCAATGTCTCGGATGGAAATGCAAGCTTGACAAACGTGTGGAGATGTGCTCATTTCCAATCCCAGAAAATTAATTATAAATATAAGCCATTTTCATCCCTGCTTACGTTCAATGGATTGAAAATATGAGGAGGAGAAGCAAAGTGCAGATATTAAGATAAAATTCCTTAATCAACGAGGGCAACTATGCAGGAATAAAATTAAATGTAGGGTAACCTGCCCAGTAATGGTCACCCTTAGGGAAATTTTAACTTAATTTTTTTGCAGGTCCCCTTTTATCATTAAAAAAATTTTGATAATCGATATTGATAACTAATGACTTTTCTCGTTAAGTCTGCATATCTTGTTTTTCAGGCAGATTCATATTTTTTCTGTATTTGCATATTTGTAAAATTATCTCAGTATTGCCAGTAATGGACAGAGCGAAACAAGTGGTGGACAGCCCAAAATTTGGACACTGGTTAGGAGAATAAGAGAGGGTTTTGATAGAAGAAATAGTAGCTTTATTAACTCTCAATTCCACTGATATGACACAAGAAAAAGAAACTATCAACCTTGAAGTCCTCTGATTTTAAGTACATACATAATGAACATGTTAACTTTAAAGTCATATTTTATTGATACTGAATTCCTCAGAAGTAGTGCCGACCTCTAACAATCTGATATGGTTGAATAATTTGTAAAATTCGACTAAACTTCATACGTTGAACATCTTCAACGTTTGGAAAAACGTAAACATTGTCAACCTTGGTGGACTTAATCAAAAATTTTGCTGTCACTAGACCTGCTTTTATATCCATCACCTATCCAATGAACACTTTCTTGGTTTCTCTTTTTGTTTTTTCATTGAATAAAAATTCAGCAACGATAAAATTGCCTTTCTCTTCCTGTCCATTAAAGGGTTTAGAAGATGCCGCTTCATCTTCTTCTGTAGTCCAAAGCTTGGAAATATCAGATACGTCATGTACTGAAAAAGATTCATCTTCGTCACTCTCTTCAATCATCATTTTCTTCTCTTCCTTAAATTTAACTGCCTTTCTATTTTCTCTTTCCTGCCTTCTCATCAGTGTTTCTATTTCCCTTTCCTCTTTTTCTTGTCTTTTCTTCTCTAGAAAAATCTTGAATTAATCTGATATAACTACGGAAGGAAGGTTTGGGCTCAGTCTCCTTCTAACCTTTCTTTCTTCAATTTTAGGGTAGAAAAAGCATTTCTTAAACTGAGAGGGAGTTCCAATGGCTTTGAATTTTTGTAATTCCTCTGATTCACTCATTGTAGTTTCCCACATAGCACAAAATATCTTCTAGATGTCTAGAATATATCTAGAATGTCTTCAGCTTATGTCTAGAAGATATCTTGTAATATCTTCTAGATATTTTGTAGATATCTGAATGTCCGCTTTTCTGATATCTACAAGATATCTTCTCAAAGATATCTTGTAGATATCTTGAAAGAGGACATTCAGGTATCTACTAAATATCTAGAAGATATCTACAAGATATCTTCTCAAAGCTTAACATGTTAACTTTAAACTGCCCCCTTGCCCCCCATAGAGTGCCCCCCCCAGATGGTTCAAAATTAGGCAAGAATTTCAATGCAGTTTATCATTATGGTTGTTTTATTTTGTGTATTACAGAGCCTCAATCAGTGGAATAGCGAGTGGGTGGGTCTGGGGGGTCCGGTTCCCCCACAATTTCCCCCCCCCCAAATTAAAAACACAATTACTTCGCATCATTAAAGAAAACAAATTATTGAAAAATCATTAACTTGCAAGATTCCTTTGAAAAATGAAATATTTTCCATTATAAAAGTGTTAAAATTATTGTAACCCTTGAGTGCGGGAACATTTCCATATGTTTTGCACGCTGATAGCGGCATTTTCCCACAATTTTTATTCCTGTATATGTGATGTATGAGTGCTTCAAAAGTTCCTCACGGTGTATGTGTATATTACAAATTGGGAATCTGAATACTCATATACATAGAATACACTTATGTATGCGATGGAATACGCGATAGTATAATGTCTGAATACGTGACATAATGGAGCTTAGTTAGTCCCTTAATTATGATGAAGTACATGTGCCTATTACATATTGTAAATCTGAAAACCTGTACCTATATGAAACGAGGTGTGAAGCAAAGGTATATACACGTGATTTTTTTTCTCAACAGTCAGGAGCGGAAATGAGGTAAAGAAAATAAGTAAGATCAACTAGATATCTATCAGTGCATATGAAGTTCCACTCAATATCCCCATATCATGGAGTCCTTAAGGCAAAATTGCATCCGTACTGTTCCATTTTTACGGCTGAGCTCACTGCCATTAGGATTGCTCTCCGATCCATTAAAAACAGTGTTGCGTCATTTATGATCTGTACAGATTCTTACAGTGCTCTCCAATCCATATCTCTTTATTCTCCTTGTCACCCCATTGTTCAGGACATACAAAGCACTCTGTTATCCCTGAGTAAAAAAGGGACCACTATAAGCTTCGCTTGGGTCCCTGGACATGTGGGCATACCAGGGAATGAGAAAGCAGACTCGGCAGCCAAAGATGCGCTCAGGTCTCCGGATACAGATTTTCAGTTAATGCCAGCGGAAGATTTAGGGAATGCCATGAGGGGTATGATTAGACAAAATTGGAAGACGCAATGGCTCGAAATCCAAAATAACAAACTTCGGGAAATAAAGCCCGTAATAACTGCGTGGCAGACCTCTATAAGAAATGTCCGCAGGGAGGAAGTGGTTTTAACACGCTTAAGAATTGGTCACTGCTTATTAACCCATTCATACCTCTTCACCGAAGAGAGAATACAGCCCCAATGCTTAAATTGCGATTGTCCACTAACAGTGCGACATATCCTGACGGACTGTGCAAGATATCGTACTGCACGGGTGAATCACAACCTCGGAGTCAACCTAGCTGAGGTACTAGGAGACACTCCCGAAAACATTTCCCGACTGATAGCATTCCTACACTCAACTCGACTTTTCAATAAAATATAAATGATACTCTTGTAAATTATTGACACGTTAATTTCAGAACGGGCCTAATCCCCTTTATCAATACCAGTCAGTGAGTGGTGCAAAATGGCCTTAGCCGCCGACGCACCCTATAAAATAAACACTACTACTACTACTCAATGTCAGCACAGAACAGAGACACACTCGAATCTCTTGGCCGAAAAGATTTTGTTAGTTCATTCTATAAATTTTTTTATACCTAACTCTGCTCGGAAAAAATCACTTGTACCTCTTGGCTTCCCACCCCCTCAAATATACAGTGTATCTTCAGGACGTTAAACATGTTAAATATATATTAATTTTATAGCCCATGTCCATTTAATATGCATGTTCACAATTAAGTACACCTATGCAAAGTTTTAGAAGTTAAAATATTTAATTTTTAAATTTAGAGGGAATTTGCTGTTAAAATTGATCTAAATTTTCATGCATCTCAGAAATAGGCATATAAAATTATGTCATTTGCCCTTAGATTCAGCATCAGAAGGAATGTATAACACGTCTATTTGGTATCTGTTCAATTTGCTTAAAAGCATCTTTAGCTAAAAAAACGGCACAGCACAATTAAAAGCACTGCCTGAAAAAGCATGGTATTTGATGCTGACAGAAATGGGATACAAACTCAATTGCATTGACAATATGGAAGAATAAAGAGATGAAAACTAGAACATATTGATAGTAAAACATTTATTTTAGTAGGAAAAATAAAATCATTTGTATAAGCATAATTTATGTTTCTGCTGACAGACCTAAATATCATACATTGTGCAACAAGGAATAAGCAATATGGCCATGGTGCCCTTTCAGGTAATGTGGAATGCAGCAATACTTGGAGATTACTTCACTTAATGGCCATGCTTTTGTGCTAGACATTTTTCTTACAAAATATACCCCTGAGCTGCTAGATAGACATGGGTTTGAAAATACATTGCTCTTCCTTAAAAACTCTCTTCCAATCACATAGACAATCTGATCAGTGCTGGAGATTATATTCTCAACTTTAATCATTTCACCACTCTGTAAACCAAATACACTATCTCCCTTTTTAGTGACATCCAGTTTATACACCCCATTTATGTATGCTTTTCTGTACTGATAACAAACTAAGAGATCAAGAATAGGCCCATTGGAATGTTCACAGTTTTTAATGACACTGCTTTTAACTGACCTAATTAAACCTGTTTGCTTCATTCCAATATTTTCAGCATACCTTCTACTTAGCTGCTGCAGAGGTTTATCACTTTTCCTAATTTTTTTAAGATATGTGAATGGTTCTCAAATTTAAATCCACTGAAACTGTCCAAATTGCCGTGATTATGCACATCTTCTGCAAGGTGTAACATTCCATGAATATTATGTGACATATAGTGGGTGCCATATATTATTTTAAAAGTTTTCACAAAATATTCTAAAAGGGAGTTTGAATATTTTAGTAGAGAAGGTTCTATACTACTGCTGCACAGGATTCTTATATAGCACCTTGAAGACTAAGGACATTTTTTAAGATTCTGGAATCAACCACGTTGAACAAAACTACATAGCCTGTGTACAACAAAAACTGTCTGAATTCAGTGGCCTTCCATAATTTCACATATCGAAGTGATCTTGGTTGCCTTGAAAACTCACTAGGAGTATATTTCTTCAGACTTTCTAATGTCTGAGACATCTCTTCAATTTTTCGTGAGGGGAGGCGAAATTTCAAATCTCCTGATATCCACAGCATTAATAGTTTTTTCATGACACCTAAGCAGACTAAATGCATATAATCAAATGGTATGTTAAGAACCATATCAAAATTAGGAAGGGACGTTAATATACTCTGCCCAGGCAGGTGGTATTCATCATCTACTTGTTCCCTGAAATCCTCATCAGTTCTTTTACCGTCTATTACTTTTTCATCAGGAAAACATACCCTGCCATTTAAATATGAACCGACAATTTTGCACCGAGGACAGCTGGAATAACCTGAATGACCTTTTATATTTAACACAAAAGCTTTAGCCGGTGCATCACAAATAATATTTTTTATTCTCAGGGTGAAATGCTTTCCATTATAGTCTATTCCCTTATGAAACAAGTCCAAGAATTCAGTCACGAAAGGGCGTAGAAATTCATTAACATCCTGAGGTTTAGTACACCCATAAAATGCACCAATTACAAAAACTTCATCATGATTAACCAATGAACAAAGGATAGGCCATAATGAACAACCTGATGATTTGGTTAGTGGTAAACCATCAATATTCACACTAAGATCAATTTGAGTATTAATCTGATATGATCCATAGAATTCAAGCAAAGGGAGCAGTCCATTACAGATGCCGAAATGTGCATAGTGACCTGGTGATACAGGAATAGTAACGGTGGATCTGGGTGTGTGTAGTAACGAACGACTATCACTAGGCAAATTAGAAAAACACTCAAGTTTCTTCAATTTTTTCAACAATTTGGTACACTGAATATGAGTAATACCACACTCAATTGCCCATTCTGCTAATTCAGTCCTAATATCAAAAGTAATGGAACTGCTATCTTCATCACACTTTTACACATCCGTTACTTTCGTTGCACAATGAACTTGCATCAAAAGAAATGATGTCAATATCACTTTCACTACTAGAACTAGACTTTGTCTCTTCATCAAAATTTTCTGGATCTTTAGCATCGATTGTAGAAACATGATCACCTTCACTGACAATTGCATTCTGGGGCTTTGTGGATGCCTCTGCATTAATTTCCATGGATATCAACCTACGCAAATGTCTGCCTCTAACTTCCACAATTCTTTTCCGCTTCAGCATGCTGGAATTCAGAGAGGCCTAAACATTACCCTTATATGCATTTTGGTTCTCAATTGTGATTTTGATGAAATGGAATGTACTACTGAGAATTATGCAATCAAATTTTCTGCGACACTTCTATTGGTTGGAGCAATTATTGGAGTGGGATCAAATCTCTTGGAGTTAGTGGGGTGGACAGTAAATTTAACAGCAAAAACAGTCTCAGTGTTCTCTAAAAGCATTGTGGAAAAGGCAGAACATCAGAAGTGGCACAGCAAGGGAGGGGTTTTGGGGGATAACCCCCCCCCCCCAAGAGCTTAGAGAAATTTTTAAGGTTAATCCTTTTTTCTTAATTAGATTTACTTAATAATATTACCCACAGAATAGTTCAAAGATTAATAAAATATTCCTGTGAAAGCCGTAAAACTCATCATTTCGAACCATTTATCTAAAAATATTTTCAGGGGGAGGTCCCCAGACCTCCCAGTATTAGTTGCACCTAAACCCCCCCTAGCCTTAATTGTTCCTAGCTGCGCCCCTAAATGTCAGTAATTGTAAACCTCTGCGTGCCGACAGTGTCACGAAAAAAAATGAAATCCACGATATCGAGGAAAGGTTAAGTTCACGACTCATGAGGCTTACAGGGTCTCTGCTCTGTCATATTAACAAGTTTTGAGGTGATTAAAGGCCTTCAATGAGGGCCGGGAAGACGTTCACGTCCAAAAAGGCAAGAATAAGCAAATAAATGAAATCAATGCTCATTGACTTTTTCGACAGCAAAGAAGTGGTCCCTAAGGCATTTTCTTATCAAGGACAGGCCAACAGATTTGGCAGGGGGCGACAATTTATTCACAATAAGGGTATATAATAGCGTACACCTACCTTTAAAACTTTCGGCGAAATCTGGCGGAGGAGTCCAGCAAATGCGTCACACAGGATGAACTGTAGTGACAGCAGTAAAATTCACTCGCGAAAAACGAAGTGAAAATCACTCACGAAAAACGAATGTGAAAATCACATACAGCAATTCACGAAAGTGAAAACGAGATTATACAAATGATACGTGACGGATGGCAACGATCTAATTGCAGATGGAAGTGGAATGAAATGGAAGGTGAAAAACACGAATGGTGATAATGGTGATAAGTGGCGAAACAGGTGAGGATGTATTGTAATATAACCACACTGCCTTACTCTGATAAATATAGTTTTGTCGCACTAGCCTCAACTGACACTCGCAAAGACACTAGTTTCGAAAAACGTGGTCACCCAGATGTCAAGTCAAAAGTAAAACCAGTAAAACTGAGAAAAAATTCGCAGTTTTATTTGTCCGCACCCACTTTTAGCACCCCCCCGAAATCCGAAGTATGAAAACACATTCACTTTACCTCATAAAGGATAACTTTTTTAAACCATCAATTTTTATATTTCGGGGGGTTCCAGTGAGACCGGGTCCCCTCCCCCCGAAATATATAAAAACGCATTTCTTGCCTATTATTATAACAGAGATATTTAAATTAAAGTATCCAAGACATTGAAGATATCTTCTAGACATCTAGCAGATATCTAAAATATCCAAGACATTGAAGATATTTTCTAGATATCTAGAAGATGTTTTGTGCTATGTGGGTTGAGTACTGGTCCCAAAAGTACAATCATTGGAAGAAGAAACTGAGACTTCCTTTTTCCCATCAGTCTCAGAAGCACTCTCACCCATTTGTTGTTTGCTGTCCACTTTTTTTAATCTCCAGAGGTTGTACAGTAACATTGCATCTTCCTTCCCTTGCCAATTGTTTGGAAACACTCATTGTATCTACATAACAATTCATTGTCGATACTTTTCTCTAATTCTGTCGAGAAATAAACACCCAATTGCTCTTCTACCACTTGATCCTGGACACTGTCTTCACGGCATCGAACTTCAAGGCATTTTGGTGTAGTCCATTGCATTGGCATCAAATGGACAAAGTTCACATTTCCTAAATCCATTAATAATGTTTTCCTTAGCGGTTATTTTGGAAAACCGTGGACAAAAGATGAGTAAAAGTGTGTCTGGTAACTTCTTGAGGGAAATTGACATACTTCCATTCCTTCACAACCTTTGACCAGCCTGCCTTGAGAGGTTGGAATACACTTAAATCAGCAGGTTGCACAATGTGGGTGCTGTTTGGGTAGAGACTCACAAGAGTTACTCCCAAGTTTCGGCACAGTTCACTAGTGTGTAGTGTTGAATGTGAATGGTGTCCATCAATGATGAGGACAGGAAACATAACGCCTTCTTTTTTCAAAGAGGGTACAAAGTGATTCCCGAGGTACTCATAGAAAATCTCCCCTGTCATCCAACCGGATGGAGTGGCACCAATACCCCAAGCTGGTGGATGATTATGGGCAATGGTATTGGGGATCCGCACATATGGGAACCGCACCATTGGTGGAACAATCCAACCAGCAGCTGAAAAAGCAGCCATTACTGTAAACTGTTCCTTGATGTTGTTTTGCACTCCACACTCCAAAAATCACCTTTACCTTTAGGTCCAATAACTTTTCCATTCTTTGGACAAAGTAGAAACCCAGACTCATCCGCATTGGAGACACGACTAGGGTCCTCTAAAATATGAGGTTGGCCTTCTTCTTTTTAGTAAGATTCAAGGTCATTGAACCAACTTCATATACCTGCCTCTGTGACCTCGGCTCGCGAGCCTGCAAGGGCTTCCGCAGTTTTATCTTTTAACTCATTGTGCCGAGACATGAACAACTTCCACCACTTATCACCAGGCATGTTCAGCCAATCCATATGTGCCGGATGTTACATTTTCACTATAAAACTGCAAATATTGTCTTCAAATATTATCAGTAATACATTTTAAGACTTTCAGGGGGTAAATAAGATTCACTTTGATTATCAGTGCAAGTTTGGTCACAATTCATAAATTAATGAACGAGTTATAAATTGTTTTGGCGTGTAACGGATGTTACACAAAGGGGAACAGCCTACTTTAGTTCATGGATATCTAACTAAAATTCAGCCCACCTAAGATACCAGTGGAAATATTAAATATTTGTTAGCTTTATATAATGTATATACTTTACTTTGAGCTACAAATTACAACTCTTAAAATATTAGAAATAACTAATAAAAATTATTTTCCTTTGTAACGGATGTTACATCGATTTTGTAACGGATGTTACATCGATTTTGTAACGGATGTTACATCGATTTTGTAACGGATGTTACACAATTTTCCCCCTTGGTAAAATAGCCTATAAAATGAACCCCTTTGAAAATTTTCAGATTTAAAACACAAATTAAGGTATATAATAAAGAATGCAGATGATTTTTATGAAATAAATTATTTATTTATTGATTTGTCATCATATAAAATTCACTTACTCTTACATAAATAAAGTTAAATCATACGTTGAACCACATTAGGCTTATTATTTTTTTATACAAACTGAATAACTCAAGTATAGCCTATATAACATCTCATAAACTTAAATTACTTACTTTTACAAACATTAAACCAAAATATCAAAGCAATATTATAAAATAACATCAATGAAATCTAGACTTAAATTATTTTTCTTTAGGCTTTACGCTATTTATTTATAGTCTTCTTATACAAATTGTATAAGTTAGGTATAGAGCCTATAATTCCTCTCCTGAAATTTCATTAGTTAATTGACAAACTTAAATCAAAATATCAAAGCAATACTATAATGCAACTCCATTTAAAACTGTTCCTCTAAAGAATTATCGTTCTAGCTCATGTTTTAACATACCTACGATAAGTTACTTATTTACAAGGATTGGGTATGGATACTTATAATGTACCCTGTCCTGCACACGTTATATCAGGGTTTGGTAGAATTTTTACTATTTGTTCAAAATCAACATACTTTTCACCATCTTCATTGATTTTAAAAAGACAGCCTTCGTTACCAACTGCAGTAAGAAACAAAACACCAACTTCTCCATCATCACAAACCGGAGTTTGACACACTGCCGCATATGTAAAACTGTTTCTACTCGTATTGTACTTCACCAGCACATGTGTGTCAGGGACGATTTGACTTTCTTCAATTACTTGTTCTTCTGCACACTCATCTCCAACAAGTTCATTCTCCAGTTGCCAAAGAGCCCCAACTCCGCTGATACAAGAACTGACTGATTCGCTGGATTCCGAGTCACCGGAATATACATCGGAATATCGAAGGGGGGTTTGCTTCGTCTTCTTTTTTTTCTCCCCAGGACTGACAACAACTTGATGTTTATTCATCGAAGATCGGTTGGTGAAAGCAGCAAGAATATGCTTTTCATCAAACTTTTTAAAGTGATGATACTTTTGGATTCCTATAACTTCTGCTGCGTTCTCCCATCGTTGTTGTAGCATTTTTCCAGTCTCGACTACATCTTGTTTTGGAACGAACAATACTTGGACAGATTCACAGGTTTTCTCACAGACATCAAAAAACTCCTGTGCTGTGTTTATTATCACAGAGCGGGATTTGATCTTAATCCAGATCTGTCGCTTGAGTTGGCCTCCGATTGCATCGACAGCACCTTTCCCATGACCAGGTGCAAATGAGCTCCATTCAACATTCTCTACATTCAAATCGTTAGCAAGGAAACAGATATTTGAAGTAGTGAATTTGCTCTTAAATTGAGCAGAACAGTTGTCTGAGAATATTAGCAGGTTTGTCAAATCCTCATAACAAAATGCCTTGAAATGGCTGATAATAGTTTTCAAGAAAACCCAGCTTGATTCTTTAGAATGAGTTAAATCATCACTTACTACAACATAGGACTTAACTCCATTCTCATACCAAATACAAGCTGTAAATAAAGTTACTTGTCTGTGGCCCCAGTGTCCACTCTGTATCTCATCTTGAGGCGTAAGAGAAACGTTTTCAGCATAGTCGATTTGTATGATAGCTGTACCCTTGTTGATCTTACTCTTAACATGATCAAAGTATGCTGATTGCACCTTCTGGACAAAACAATGGAATTTAAAACTTGGTAGCATTTCATTAATTTCTTTAACAACTGTTTGTAATGCAGTTGTTTTTTCAACTACTTGGTATTTACCTTCAATTTTCTGCCAAGTTTTCCACTTTGTAATTGCTGACAAATCAATGTTTTCCTTCAACACAGTTTTGATATCTTGAGTACAAGTTTTGCATTTATTAGTCATGCAACTTTCGCTCATAGTGTTGCAGCACACTAAGTCCAACAAGCTGCGATGGTTAAAATTTGATCCTAAACCAGCAGCAGTCTTTAACCCCTCTACCAAGAAAGCAAAATTTGCATGTTTCACACACACACAAACATTGTGTGGTGTGTTAGCCACTGGTAGAACATGTTTAGGTCTCAAATCAAAAAACTTTGATCTGGATACAGAAACATTGTATTTTTCCTGAAACAATTCTCTTGCTTCGTCTATAGTCATGACTAAAAATCTTTTTTGTTTTTGAATTTTCTTCTGTGTTTCAGGATCATATATTTTACACAGTCCCTTTTCCCCGGGGCTTGCCAGCTGATATCATCGGTTTCGTACCATTTTATAACTTGTTCGTTCATTTCCTCACAAAACTTTTTTCTAGGTATGGTGTTTTGTTTTAGTTGGACTAAGTCTGAATCAGTTAACTTCTCAACTTTCAATAATTGCCGGATGACAGCTTTTTTCTTTTTAGGGCTGAAAGGCAGCGACTTCCGCACTTTAAACACCGCCTTCTTAAGAGTGCTTTCTTTCTTGTAAGAGCCTAAAACTTTAGTAGGAGTAGACTCACTATGGTGCGTTTGAGCAGGTCTTTGCTTTGCCCGCCAAGCTTTTACTCTTAAGCGGGTCTCTTCTTTTTTCTTTAATTTTTGTTCATCAGTCATTTCTTCTTTTGCTTTATTCCGGTTACCTTTGTTCCTTTTTGCGTCCTTTTCGAGATGTTCTTTCCATTTCTGTTCATTTTTTTTCTTGTTATACCGATATTTTGCCATCCTATTCTTAAACACAGGTGGGTTTTCAGAAGCATCTTCGTGACTTGCCATTGACAGGTCCTGTAACAAAACCACTCTTTGTAGCCAAACAAACTAAGACTCAAATTGGTTGTACAAAGTTATACAAATTAATGGCAAATTTGTATCAACTTAAATCTTTACTTTTATTTGTTAATCAGGCCTAGGCCTAATTAAAATAGTAGACACAAACAATTTAGGCCAACATTTCTTTTGAAATTTGTATAAATAAAAACGGTCGGGATGTAGGCTAAAATAAAGCTATTTATATTAATTAATAGGTATTAATGATTAAATACCATTCAGAAGTATTTGGTAACTTGTTCAAATCCTAAACAGTGAAAATAGTGATAGTAAAGATAAAAATATGTGTGGTAAATGTTGTAAATAAGGTTATAACTAATAGGTTGATGCTTGTAACATCCGTTACGTAACGGATGTTACAAGATTTAAAACTGTTATAAAAGTGTAATTTGACATTAATATGTAAATTTAAAGGGATATACCAACAGATGCATACCTTAACCTTACTTTTGGAAACTTTCATTGTTTTCCTTAAAACCATTCATATAAATAAATAACTTTTTCATGTTTTTGTGTAACGGATGTTACATGCAACCTTCTTTTGTATAACATTTAAAAAATGCATAAAGAATCTTACCTGATCTTTCATTTTTGTGATGTCACTTGAACATAACCTCTTCTTCAATCTAATCACAGTTTAGTGAATTGTGCCTCCACCACAGAGCTCAAAACTTAAACATTTTTACACAGAGCAATCCGGACCTTAAATGATGCAACTTCAAATCATTCAAAAAAGTGGGAAAAAATAAAAATATTAAAATTTACTCTTTTGATTCATTAAATTAAACTTATACTTTACAGTTGAACATAAATTATTTATTTCTCGTATTAAATCTAATTTTTTTCTCAAATTCCCCTTTTATGTGGATTGGCTGTAAAACTCATCATTTTGAACCATTTATCTAAAAATATTTTCAGGGGGAGGGCCCCAGACCTCCCAGTATTAGTTGCACCTAAACCCCCCCTAGCCTTAATTGTTCCTAGCTGCGCCCCTAATGTCAGTAATTGTAAACCTCTGCGTGCCGACTGTCACGAAAAAAAATGAAATCCACGATATCGAGGAAAGGATAAGTTCACGACTCATGAGGCTCTGCTCTGTCACATTAACAAGTTTTGAGGTGATTAAAGGACTTCAATGAGGGCCGGGAAGACGTTCACGTCCAAAAAGGCAAGAATAAGCAAATAAAAAATGAAATAAATGCTCATTGACTTTTTCGACAGCAAAGAAGTGGTCCCTAAGGCATTTTCTTATCAAGGACAGGCCAACAGATTTGGCAGGAGGCGACAATTTATTCACAATAAGGGTATATAATAGCGTACACTTACCTTTAAAAACTTCCGGCGAAATCTGGTGGAGGAGTCCAGCAAATGCGTCACACAGAATGAACTGTAGTGACAGCAGTAAAATTCACTCGCGAAAAACGAAGTGAAAATCACTCACGAAAAACGAATGTGAAAATCACATACAGCAATTCACGAAAGTGAAAACGAGATTATACAAATGATACGTGACGGATGGCAACGATCTAATTGCAGATGGAAGTGGAATGAAATGGAAGGTGAAAAACACGAATGGTGATAATGGTGATAAGTGGCGAAACAGGTGAGGTTGTATTGTAATATAACCACACTGCCTTACTCTGATAAATATAGTTTTGTCGCACTAGCCTCAACTGACACTCGCAAAGACACTAGTTTCGAAAAACGTGGTCACCCAGATGTCAAGTCAAAAGTAAAACCAGTAAAACTGCGAAAAAATTCGCAGTTTTACTGGTCCGCACCCACTTTTAGCCCCCCCCCCTCCCCCCCCGAAATCCGAAGTATGAAAACACATTCACTTTACCTCATAAAAGGATAAATTTTTTAAACCATCTATTTTAATTTTTTTTTTATTCATATAGACGGCAATACACCTTTTTACAATTTGAAGATGATACAATAATACCAAATGACGGATAAACTATTTCAAGCACAAAATATCAATAATATAACGAGAATCTACAACCATCAAAATGTAAGCTAAATAACAGCAAATGCAACTAATCAATAAATCAATTGGAGACAAGTATATAAAGCAGAGCAAAACCCTGAGTCAGTCAAACATAAACCCCTCTAAGAAGCAGTTTAAGACATTCCCTCTTGTAGGCTTCGTAGCTGGTCCCGAAGATCTCGATCTCAACGCGCACCCTGTTTCCAGTCCTCATCAGGCGAGGTATTGCACTGTGGTAGGAGTAGTTTGTCAGGCAGTGTTGTCTGGAAAACAGCTGAGGATAACGAACTCCACGAGGCACGTTCAGGTATATCTTGTGCAGAATGTCCGGGCAATCTATCATACCGTTCATTATTTTATATAGGAACATCAGGTCAAACAAAGTTCTTCTAGCTTGCAGGGGGGGAAGGCGTAGGAGCAGCTCCATCTCTTTTATGTCAACTTCCAGTTATGGATGACCTAGTTTCACACCAACCATTCGCAGTAAACGCTTCTGTATGTTGTCTAGAGCCGTGCAATGTCCGACCTGATACGGGGACCAGGCCGAGACAGAGAATTCCAACAACGGACGGACCAGGGCAACGTAAAGGGTTCTGATGGACCAGATGGAAAGTCCAAGACGACTAGTACGGCTAACGAGCCTCAGAATCCTGGAGGCCCTGTTGCAGATCTTTTGAATATGATCTCCAGGGTCAAGGTTAGATGTCAGTTGAACTCCAAGGTCACGCACATTATCGACTCTCCTAAGGGAATGTCCATGAAGCAAGCATTGGTGTTGTATAACCTTTTGTTTTTTTGCAAAAGAGATCACTAAACACTTATTAGGGTTGAGGTCCATCTGGTTGACTAAACACCATTCTTCCACACGCTTCAGGTCTTCTTGCAGCTCCAAAGAATGATGCAGTGAGGATACCCTCCTAAACACCTTTACATCATCGGCGAAGATCAGAAAGCGTCCGCTTATATATTCCTTTATATCGTTTATGAACAAGGTGAAGAGGAAAGGGCCGAGATGGGAGATATTTCGGGGGGTTCCAGTGAGACCGGGTCCCCTCCCCCCGAAATGTATAAAAACACATTTCTTGCCTATTATTATAATAGAGATATTTAAATTAAAGTATCCAAGACAATGAAGATATTTTCTAGATATCTAGAAGATATTTTGTGCTATGTGGGTGGAGTACTGGTCCCAAAAGTGCAATCATTGGAAGAAGAAACTGAGACTTCCTTTTTCCCATCAGTCTCAGAAGCACTCTCACCCATTTGTTGTTTGCTGTCCACTTTTTTTAATCTCCAGAGGTTGTATAGTAACATTGCATCTTCCTTCCCTTGCCAATTGTTTGGAAAACACTCATTGTATCTACATAACAATTCATTGTTGATACTTTTCTCTAGTTCTGTCAAGAAATAAACACCCAATTGCTCTTCTACCACTTGATCCTGGACAATGTCTTCACGGCATCGAACTTCAAGGCATTTGGTGTAGTCCATTGCATTGGCATCATATGGACAAAGTTCACATTTCCTAAATCCATTAATAATGCTTTCCTTAGCGGTTTTTTTGGAGAACCGTGGACAAAAGATGAGTAAAAGTGTCTGGTAACTTCTTGAGGGAAATTGACATACTTCCATTCCTTCACAACCTTTGACCAGCCTGCCTTGAGAGGTTGGAATACACTTAAATCAGCAGGTTGCAGAATGTGGGTGCTTTTTGGGTAGAGACTCACAAGAGTTACTCCCAAGTTTCGGCACAGTTCACTAGTGTGTAGTGTTGAATGTAAATGGTGTCCATCAATGAAGAGGACAGGAAACATAACGCCATCTTTTTTCAAAGAGGGTATCCCTTACAGAAAATTAATACTGGTGGCCAGTATTTTTAATACTGAAATACAGTATTAAAAATACTGGATTCCGTGATTTTCAGTATTAAAATCACTGAGAGCCAGTATTTTTAATACTAGTTCCCTGTATTAAAAATACTGGCTGTAGTGTTTGTCAGTATTAAAATCACTGACAACCAGTATTTTCAATACTGGAAGAGTGGCTTTAATAGTGGATCTCGGTATTGAAAAAACTGGCATCAATGATTTTAGGGAAATTTATTATTAGGCAAGTGACTTCACTGCTGGCCACCATTTAGCATTAAAAATTTTGGAATCTGGGGTGCTAAGGAAAAAAATGCTGCCTCCATTTTTGTCACAAAAAACTTTTATCTCAACTGGATCATGCATTTCATGTCATATACTGTAAAATGTTTCGTGATGTGTCATAAATTAGATTACCCACTTGTATGAAGAGAGGTGTATCACCAAAACTGGATGCATAAGTTATTGAAAACAATGACATTATTTATTGACCATTTTAAGTACTTTTCGTCCCTTTCCAAAGAGTTAACCAGAGGAAATATACACAATTTATTCTCAAATGGAATCAAAACACACTTGTTGCACAACATTTCTGGAAATACAGCAATACATTCAGGAGTTAATTCAGAAATATATGGGAAGGCATTGGAAGTAATACCAATTGATTTTTCTCGGAAAAGTGTTTCATTGGTTTGGTGTAGCTTCACTCCTAAAATAATGCATGTCATTTTATTGGAGCTCACAGTTTTAACTTTGAGAGCATGCGTAATAAAAATCAATTGCTTATTTTGGAGCTGCACGACAATTAACTCGTTTCGTCATACGTGTATAGCTTTGAACGTGAAAGAGAACATTTTTATAAATAAATCTCTGGAATGAAATTGCATTGTTCCAATATACTTCCTCACCAACTAAATTTTCAGCCGTCACTTTCTGAGCCAAAGTCAAGGATACAATGTCTGGAGCACCAAACAATCTCACATAATCACTATGATTTTTGCATAAACTTGATCTATGCTTAGCATAAGTAAGCTTCCCATATAATAACTTTGCACAGTTGGATTGAGATGTTTCCATAATTTCAGAGGCCTTTTCCCTAAGTGCCTGTAACCTTAAATACGACTTGCATATTTGATGTGGTACTGCTTGTGAGCTTTGGAACATTCGGGCCAGGACCCCATTGTTGTGCTCATAAGGGAAGGCTGATACTCCCCACAGAGATCCAAAATTTTGTACACTTTTTGGGATGTGCAATAACAAGTGACAATTAAATTTCAATAATTGTGGGGTATTGTAAACATCCTCCATTGATAGCACAAACTTCCTCAGACCTTTCTCAGCCAAAGAGAACTCTTTCGGGCTGATATGTTCTTGAAGGAATATTTTAATGCTATACACCAAAAGGGACCAATGGTCAAGGTATTTCATTGGAAAATTAACAGCTTTTAAAGAAATTACAGAATAGTACAACAAAAAATTTTTCCACTCTGATGCCTTCCATAATTTTATGTCACTTAATGAGCGAGGTGTTCTAGTGATTTCACTTGGTGGTTTCACAGACTGAAGGACATTATCAATTATTTTACCTTTTTTATTGCTACCGATGTAAAAGGGCTGACTTTGATTCATGGGAGAAAGCCACCAACACACCAGAGTCTTCACTACACCAAGTAGCACACAGTGCATGTATTCTGGGACGAAGGACACAATGATATTGAAAACTTTCAGAAGCAAAAGCACCGAGGGTCCTTTAATTCCATTTATGCTCTTCCCCGTCCTTTGCACCTCTCGTGTGTCACGCAGGTGCTGTTCCTGCGTTCTCGGAAGTCCTACATCTCCCCTGTACATTCGTGCTTGGCCACAAAGTGATTCCCGAGGCACTCATAGAAAATTTCCCATGTCATCCAACCGGATGGAGTGGCACCAATACCCCAAGCTGGTGGATGATTTTGGGCAATGGTATTGGGGATCCGCACATATGGGTACAATACCATTGGTGGAACAATCCAACCAGCAGCTGAAAAAGCAGCCATTACTGTAAACTGTTCCTTGATGTTGTTTTGCACTCCACACTCTAAAAATCACCTTTACCTTTAGGTCCAATAACTTTTCCATTCTTTGGACAAAGTAGAAACCCAAACTCATCCGCATTGGAAACACACTAAAATACGGAGTTGGCCTTCTTCTTTTTAGTAAGATTCAAGGTCATATAACCAACTTCATATAGCTGCCTCTGTGACCTCGGCTCGCGAGCCTGCAAGGGCTTCCGCAGTTTTATCTTTTTACTCATTGTGCCGAGACATGAACAACTTCTGTCGCGACCCGGCCCCGGATAAGCCGGGACTCGAATCCGAACTAGTTTTACGTGGGCTCTTGCCCTTGGCGTCGGGTATCAATGATAGCACATGGATTGCATTTAAATAAATGAAAAAAAATAACTCTACCTTTGGTTTCGGCTGGCACGAATCACCCCTGGGAGGCAGGAGAAGGCTAGCGTACGCGGCGACGGCGATCGACGGACTGGCAAATACTGGCCTAGCAACGGATAATGCGCGAGGAATTTCCCAAGTTCCCAGAGGGGGAAGGGAATATGAATTCGGAATTTCGCAATCAGCGGAAGTTACAGCTAATGTCACCCACAAGAGAGGGCCCAAAAGCAAGGAACGCAAAGAGTGAAAATAAAAGCCAACAGTGCCCGGGAAGCGGGTATTTGACGAGCCAAGTAGGCGCGAGACAAGAGTTGACGGTAATCAAGACGGGCACAATCACGCCCTTCGCGATTAAAACTTCACCCCGAAGTAGTGGAAGACTCGAAGTAGGAGGCCCGAAGTATATGCCAGTTTACCTTTATATAGTGTCTCTCGAATGACGTAGAGACGTTCAAAAATCCCAGTTGGGGGTATTCCGCGACAACATATCTTTTAAACTAACCCCCCCCCCCACCTACGTAAAGCTAGAACCCGTGAGCGTTCCATTAATGGTGTTTATTCCTATTTGCCAGTCTTTCGGTCATCGCCTTTCCTTCTCTATGCTTCTGGATCTCCCATTTTATGACAAACAGGGCTGTTTGTGCATTGTCCTCTGCCTCGCAAACAGCCCTGTCCTTCGCGAAATATTTTGCAAATGGCCCCCGAATTTCGGGCCATTACACTTCCACCACTGATCACCAGGCATGTTGTCCTTGAACAATTGTTTAGGGGAATGAGGAAGTTATTTCTCCTTGAAATATGATTTTATGCTTTCCTGGCGAATAATGTGGGTAAACTTTTCTCGGGATTCCCACCGGGTTAATGTTTTTTAACGGCCATCCTTGTCATTCAGAAGGGATTTCAAATTTCCTCCTGGCCTCTTTCTTTGACATTCCATTTCTCAGTGCTTCTACGGCTCTGTTCATGTTTTTCTCCGTAAAGCGAAAGAAAACCCTTTTTGCTTGATTTTTATCCATTTTTTCTGAAGTAAAACTAAAAACAGAAGGTTATTAACAGAATGAAAAGGTTTTCCAAGGGTGACCATTGCTGGAATTCCAGTTAAACTAGGCTGCCAGTAGTGGACACCCCCATAAAGTGCTTCAAATTCACAACTTTGGAAATGTGAATCAAACAGAACAGCAAGCCCTTCACGCGGTGACGGCCATGTTTAATATTTTTGGTCACATTTGTGCCAACTTAACTTAATAAAATTCTATCATTTTACAAACCGCATGTATCGCAGTATATCTTGGCGCAAAATTCAAACCAAAAGCAGTAAAACTAGTGATTTTTGTGAGCCGTTTTGTCCCCCTGTGTCCATTACTGGCTGGGTGCCCATTACTGGCTGGGTGCCCATTACTGGCTGGGTGCCCATTACTGGGCAGGTTGCCTTATATGGCATGAATCGTTAATCCAAAAAAGAGCACTTAAGTCGTCTATGACCAGAGCGTGTCTTGTGATACACACGTTTTGTTATAAAGCACTCGCTGTATAGTTAATGAATAGAGATGAAAATGCCTTCCTTCTTAGTTAGCTTCTAGTCTGCTAGATCGATAGGGTTTTGTCAACAGCGGTCTGACGGCGGTCGACCAAGGACTGGGTTGACTTTTACTCTCAGGTTATTCGAGAAGAAATCCTCGGCCATCTTCAGTCAGTCTTCCCGGTCATCCTCCTTAACGTCATAAATCAACACGCAGTTCCTTCTTGAGTACTGCTTCAGAGCATCAAGGCGATCATTAAAGTCATCAGACTTCTCCAATGCCCCATGATCCTGGCAGCTTTTTGCTTGGTATCTCACCGCCAGTCCTGCCAACCCTGCCAATACATATTCCTCTGATATTGTCAAAAAAAGACTAAAGACAATGCTATTAGATTAGTGTAAGCACAATATTACCTAAGCCCACTTTTCTGCTGTTTTCGTTGCTCCACTGGAGCAGGCGTTCAGCCTTGACGTTAGTTGTGCCCACAGCTGCTGCTTCTGGGCAGCAGCTTGCGGGCCAATTATTTTATTGGTGGCTAACCCCGGGTGCTCCACCATAAAATTAAAGAGCTCCTCTTTCTGCTCCTATGACACCCTGGGTGTCACCCGCGCTGCTGTAAGGCTTTCGCCAGTATCTATTGTGAATTTGGATAACTTCAGTTATAGCAAAAATATGATATTACAAATATACAGGATTTAAATTAGCTTAGGTCACCAGGAAATATCCATCAACATATTAAAACTATCAAGGAAAAAACCGTTAGTGAAAGTAGTCTTGTGCAGTATCGTATGTGAAAGTTTTATTAGTTTGCAGCAACTTAGCTTTGCATTGTAAGGAACAATGTTACAATAATTAACAATCGTAAGAAATAATTGATCACCTGTAAATACGCCGTATCAATGTCGCAGTGAGAATAACTGGCATTTAGTTAAGCTTTGGATTTTATTATTGTTTATGTTTACCATCGATATTTACGCTTACTTGTCAGTATTTAAAAGTGAAATTACCCTAGGTATACCAACGTAAAATTAGGCGATTTCGCTACTCACGAATAAAACCGATGCTGTGAGAATTGTTCAGTATAGTTACCCGCGACCTAAAACAATAATATTTATTAAAAATTAACATATTTTCACTTACCTCTTCCACGTTCCATATTCAAAGGTATGATAAACAATTGCCGGACGATAATCAGCCATTGGCTCCGAGAAGATACGTCATTCAATGTGTGACGAAGCTCTTAGTAACTTCGGTAATCTCCGCCTCTTCTGCCCAACAAGGGGGGAGGGAGGGGAATATATTCCGAGAAGCATAGTGGTTAGCATAACAACGCTTCCGAGTGAACGAAACTGAATCGGAGACGGAAAGTTCGATTCCGAAATCACGGAAACGAGGAGACTAAGTTACTGAATAGGGCTCCAGTGGGCTGGCCTTTAAAGCAAAGGAGATGCCTCTGACGCCAAGAGATCGGCGCAGAGGCAGTAAGCAATTGGAGTTCTGTTTATTTTCGAAAATTAATTTCCTTAGACTAAATTGCTGGACTTAAAAAAATTTCGAAAAATTTTCGAAACGCACGCTCCGAGCCGGTGCGATACTGCATACGCGTAGGGTGATTTCCGATCTTTCAGTTCAAGTTCAGTTCAAAATACGTTTTTTTATGAGATTGATACTGGCCCGGCATTTGCCCTAAGGAGGTGGGAAACCCGTAAAACCACCGTCGGGCCACCACAGATTATTAACCTATAAACAATAAACTGAAAAACAGTAGTCACCAACGTGCCAAGGTAAGTTACGTTGGTAACTTAACAATATCTAGACTGAATAATCTCTACAACAGTACTATATACTCTGAATAAATATATAAATATCGCTGGATTGGTCTGAGACCCGTCACTGGATGTAACTGCTTCAGTTCAAGAATGTTTATTTCGCGAGATTAACAATATATAAAAAATAAAATACAACTGGTAACAGGATACCAATCTATATATCTCGCGAAGCTGCTTATGCTTGCACCTCTTCAGCACTACTGGGGTTGAACACTGCTACGGCAGTGGTATTGGCCTGTCATTTACCGTAAGGACGACGGGAAACCTGTTAAACCGCCGTCAGGCCACCACGGTACAATAAACTAACGTATTAACGTGAAATATTAACGTGCCACGGATAAAATACGTTAATATAATTACAAGTACAGACACATTCACAAATAAATAGTCTGTGCCCCTTCACTGGTATTGAGTCTATGACTGGGGGTTGGGGGGTTACTAGGACGCTGTCGTCCTCAGTGGGTTGGGGTGGGGATTCAATGATTTGTTCCGTTTCTGCCTTTGGTATTTCCGTCTTAGCGGGAGTCCCGGGGTGACGGTCATCCACGGGGGGGGGGGGGGGGGGTTGGAGGAGAGCGGGAATCACTGGTCCGATCGATGACGTCGGAGGCAGTTTCATGTTGGGGTGGAACAGGTGTAGGTGGTCGCCGATGAATCCGGGGGGTGGAGTAAAGCTTCCTTTTGATGGATCTGGTGATGACTCCGTTCCCAGGAAGCATGATGTCATTGAAAAGCCGCGGGTTGTGCTCTGCGATCCTCGCTGCGGCGTTGCTCCGTAGCCGGAATAATCTGTGGAGGAGAGGCTCAACATTAGTAATGTGGTATACTTTCTTTCTGTTGGTGCGAGGTTGCAACATGAAGGTTTGTCTTTCAAACGAGGCGTATCGTTCAAGGGAGTTGTTGTACGGGAGCACAGTAAGTGCCGCGTACTCCATGACCCGCCTATTTAAAGACCTGTATAGGAGCAGGCCGCACCTCTCTGACACCCCGCGCCCTCTAGCTCTAACGGCGCCAATGAGGTTACTCCTTCTGTTGCACCTCGCCATGATATTTGCGACATGCTTCCTGAAAGTTAAATTTTGGTCTATTGGAACCCCCAGGTAGGTCGCCGTGGTGGACTGGTGCACCCTTTTGTTCCATTGGGTCACTTGCTGCTGCTGGAAGTGCTTCCCAAGAAGATTCATGGCGATAAGTTGAGTCTTCGGGTTTGGTCGTACTCTCCAGTCCTTGAACCATCTCTCCAGGCGCGACAGCAAGTTCTGGATGTTGTCCACCGCCTTCCTCGGGGTGAGGGCTGTGCTCCAGAGGGCAGTGTCATCAGCGTATTGGATTACTTCCATGGACCTTTTCGTCTTGGTGTCCGTGAGTATGTCGTGGCAGTGCAACTACTAGTCACCGGACTCTGCCCAGGGTCAATGAACTCCCTCTCCACCCCCTTCCCAATAGGGTGAATGACCCCTCTCTTTCTCTTTTTGGCACTTCAGAACCCGCCCCACTATACCTCCCCCCTTCTCACTCCCCCCTCCCATTTTCCTTTGAAATGATTACTAACTATTTTGCTCTTCAGATTTTATAATGTCCACATAGTCATGAATTAGTTTGCATAAAAAGCCGCTCGTACAATTTTCACATGTGTGATATGTACAGGAGGTGTTACTTGTGTTGTTTTCAAGTTTATTCTTGCACTCTTCACACGTGTTGCATGTGCAGCGTTCACTTGAATCTGACACCGAGAGTTCGATCGACAGCAAGAGACTTCATTGGCTGCCGGACAGTAGTACAGTAGTTGGGGGAGGTCTGTGACCCTTACGCCATTGGGACTTAAGAACGAGGGGGTGAGGAGCAGGGGGAAGGGGGTGAGACTGATTGTCGCCCAGACTAGAACCGGGGGGACGAGGGAGAATACCTCACCTGTGCTATGGAGACGAAGTGGGATGTCCTAGGGGGTGGGGACCCCCGCCTCCCCCTTGTTCTATGGAACCGAGATGGTGTTTTCGCCCTCTTAAGTGATTTTGGAGCCGGGGGGTGGTTGAGGGGAATTTATTGCCCTCTAAGCAAGTGTCACTTCTAGGTGCTATTCGGTAATCGGTCGTTATTTTCCCGTTGGAAGAGTATGGGAAAACTGTCGAAGGGTGTATGGGAGTTGGGTACGATGGTGTTGAGAAACAAACACAGAAAGCAGAGTTCTTTTCACAGAACTTTATTTTGCTTTTATTACAACTCAGCTAATTCCTCGTAATTAGCTATTATATCTGTGAAAATTTCGGCGCTACATCTGTCGCAAAGAGTGCACGCGCAAGTACGGGTGATGCTAACACTCTATACTGTAAAAGCGCAGGCTTGGCTATCGGTTGAAAGTTGCGGGTATCTTTCGTGGAAGGAAAGGGAAGTGAGGAGAGGTGAGGTGAGATTCGGGCTTCCCGGCCACGTGGCCCGATGACGTCCACCCGTCCGCCCCTTCTCCTTGGCGTGGGGGGTGGACGGTGACGCAGGGGAGGTTAGTGGGGGGGGGGTCCACGTGGTCGTCCTTAGTGCCGGGAGATTTGAATTTCTTGGCGCGGGCTTTGGCCATGTTGGTGGCGCACATCAGGTTCGACATTAGTGATATGATATACTTGCTTCCTGTTGGTGCGAGGGTACAACATGAAGTTCTGTCGTAGGACGTCTTTCAAACGAGGCGTATCTCTCAAGGGAGTCGTTGTAGGGAGCACAGCAAGTGCGGCGTACTCCATGACCGGTCTAATGAAAGACTTGTATAGGAGTAGGCCGCACCTCTCTGATACCCCGCGCCCTCTTGCTCTGACGGGAGAGGGCCGCCTTTTTATTTCCAAAGTTGAGAAAATATATACAAACAAGGTAATATATACAGGTCGCCAGAGGCGATTGATCCCCTCCATAGTTTGGAGGGGATATTCCCTAAGTGTCTCTTATAAAAATAGAATATCACAAATGATGTCACACACTGTTCCACAAATCCACAAAGTTCGACTTGGTAAGAAATACTACATCACAAATATTGTCACTACTTACACTGCCCTCTTTACACTATTCCACAAATCCATAAAGGTCCTCTCAGAAAAAACACATCACTGAGAAAAAGAAATCTTGATATGGAAAAACATTATTACAACTATTTAACATAAAGTTCGACTTGGTTAGGAGTACAACATCACACTTATTGTCACGTTGTCCCCCCTACCTCAGTGTGCCTATTGGACTACTTGCCCGCAGATAAGCAGAATAGCCCAACGAGTGTGTGTGTGCCCCATGGCTGGAGAACTCACCGCACGTTACGTGAATGCCGTTATTGTTTGTGTTTGGGAGTTTCCTTCGGATGCAAACGAGTACGTTAGCGTGCAATGTCCAAAAAAGTACTCGATAAGCAAGGAGAATAACCGCCGACGATGCCTTCGCGGCTGCCCTCAGCAGCGCAGGCGCTGCCTGCGGATGTCCTCCTTGTGTGGCGCTGTCTCCGGCAGTTGGTTGTCCTCTCTTTGGCTTCAAAGGCTGCTACTCCTCGATGGTGGCTTCGGCGGTGTCCTCCGTGAGGCCCTGATAAGGGCTTAGTTGCCAAGCAGAGGAGGCTTCGTCCTGAGAAGGACTAAGCGTAAGCACGGAGAAGAGAAGCAAAAGCCCTAATAAGGACTGTTGCTTTAAGTCCAAAAAGGACTCGATAAGCAAGGAGAATAACCGCCGACGATGCCTTCGCGGCTGCCCTCAGCAGCGCAGGCGCTGCCTGCGGATGTCCTCCTTGTGTGGCGCTGTCTCCGGCAGTTGGTTGTCCTCTCTTTGGCTTCAAAGGCTGCTACTCCTCGATGGTGGTTTCGGCGGTGTCCTCCGGTGCGTGGCGGCGCTGTCTCCGGCTGTTGGTTGTCCTCCCTTTGGCGTCAACGGCTGCTACTCCTCGATGGTGGCTGCTGTCCCCTGCGGAAAAAAGGATGCGAGTCTTGCCCTGAGAAGGGCGGTGTTCTCGCTAAGGCCCTGGAAAGGGCTTAGTCCCAAGCAAAGGAGGCGGTGGTCAGCTGTCCTCTGTGGAAAAAATAAAGGCGCGAGCCCTTAGAAGGACTCGAGCACAGCACGGAGAGATCTCAGGCTGTGCCCAGGCGGATGCCCTCGGTCGCGCAAGCGCTTCCTTCGGTGTCCTCCTTGGCGCGTCGGTGTCTCCGATGATCCGCAAGTCCTCTCGGCGGTGTCGGCGTCTGCTCCTCGGCGGCTGCTGCACTCCAATGATCCTCTGGTAGAAGTCCCTCGATACACACTTTCGGCATAACCATCAGTCACATTAGTTGGCGCGCCGAAGGCGCGTAATACCCGTTCCGGCAAAGCCATGTTTACCCCTACCAGCCAGTGTACAATTCAATTATGTTTAGCGCATATGAATATGTTGTCAGGGTAGTGTGTTGTTTATGATAGCAGAAACTTGCATACCAAACATTAGAGAATACACAGAAAAAGATATACATATATTTTTTTAATTTGCATAAGAATTAAAACAATATTTCGTCCACTTTTGTTTGATAGTCTCTTTTTTTATTTGTTGTTATTGCTTATATTTCCTTATTTTTTAAATTCTTTTGGATCTCTTTTTTTATTGTTTATGGATTTTTTTTCTATTTTTTTCATATTACCAGCAATAACTATATTCATATTTTATTTTTTTATTGGTTTTTGTTTTTTTCTCTTTTTTTGTGGACAATTGGCAAAAAATAAATGACATTGAAATACTTAAATCTAGAAGAAGGAAAGACAGGAAAGACTCATAGAAAAGTAGCTTGATGAGGTAGTCTGTATGTTGTTGGAATAGTAGGATCATAATTCCAAATGTCTGTAAGTAGAGCGTTGTTTGTTCCCCTGATCCTGAACTTAAAGTTTTTCACAAGTTTATTGATAAATTCATTAATGGACGGAATTCGGTGAGCGCAGCGTACGTCTTTTATTTTGGTGAGTCGGGAGAGGTTAAGGAGAAGGCGAATGGATTTATTTTGGAAGGATTCTAATTCATTTCTGGTGGATTTGTTATTTGCGAAAATTTCGCAGCAATAGAGAAGTGAAGGACGGACTATTACAATATACAGTCGGATTCTAGAGGAGTGCGGCAGCGGGGAGGAAGGGGAACAAAGAGAATAAACAGCCTGCCGTGCTTTTATGGCTTTATCGGAACAATATTTCAAGTGGGGGAGGAAAGTTAGCTTATTGTCCAGATAGACGCCGAGGAATTTGTGTGATCGGGCTCTTGGTATACGAATTTTGTTAATGTATGGGTATGTTTGTGGGTTGAATTTTTGTCTGCATGAGAAGTGTGTGTGTGTGTACTTTAAGAGGCGTTAATGTGTATTTTCCAAATATTTGTCCATTTGTGAATTAGTCTAAGATGAGCGTTGAGTTTGCCGATGTTTGTCTCTCCCTTCCTTGATGTGGAAGCTATTGCAGTGGTGAAAGCATGCAATATTGCAGTCGAAAAAACCTGAGTGGCGGAGTTCGAGTTTTACATGTGAAAGGCAAGACTAAGGAGATACTTGAAAATCGTAACATGCAATTAAATGACCAAATCTCAGAAGTTACTGAAATTATTATTGATTTAAAGTTCAAGTTTAATATTGGTGTGAATCTTCATTCCTCAAAATTAGAAATTTGTATAGTTATTATTCAACTTTAGTGAATTTAAATTGGAGTTAAGGTTTTCTGCTTAATTTGCACTGAGATTAATTTTAAAATAAAGACATATTGGAATGAAATAGAGTTTTTAGGTTGAAATCAGTTAGGATTGACTTTATGCAGAAGGGATTGAAGAAGTTACTTGCATGGAATTAAGAAGAATTTTAACTTTGAATGCAGTTATCTTGTCATTGCCTGAGGGGCCAAGTGGAAAAGACAGTTATTTTAAAAGAATCAGAAAAAGAAAATTTTTTAAGCTCATCCGTCTGTCCTTCCGATGGCCGCCAGCTGCTGGTTCCAGGAATACACCACCTTGACGGAGTATCCCAGAACGTCGCGAGCCGCGCTGTCAAGAATCTCTGCTACTGTGGTCCTCTCCTTAGGATGCAGGTTGGCCAACAGGATGTTGGGGAGCCGGAGCAGATCGTCCTTCGTCACCAAGGATTCGGCCGCTTCACCTGGGGATGGACGGACAGGGCAGGATATCAGTTGGGATGTATTGGCCAGCCCAGTCGGTTCCGCCTGGCGCACAGAGCACCTTGAATCCCCGGCGTGATGTGATCCTCCGCAGTTGACACATTTGAGGACCTCCGCCGTGCAAGCTGCTCCGCATCTCTCACAGCGAAGATCTCGCCTGCAGCCTTGTGTTGGGTGATCGAAACCCAAACACCTGCTGCATTGGGCGGGCTGGCAGCGTGGAGGATGGGAGGGTTCGACAGTATATCTTTTCCCGTATAGATGGAGTCCTTCGCTGAGCAGCTGCTGGGCTTAGATCGGCGTCACGGGTGATGACTCTCATCAGTGTTGTTGGCTGGCCGTCTCTCCTGGCGATGATCCTCGTCACTTTGGCAGTTGACAGACGGCTTACTCCGGCCTTGCCCCGAAGTACTCATCCCGCTTGTCGCTGATGGCGTTTGGCATCCTTCCTTCCCTCCTTCCTTCCCAGGCTGCTTGGCTGCTCCTTCTGCTACTTTAACAAGTTCAAGTTCAAAAATCGTGTATTTCACGAGCATAACAGATACATAACATTTTAACAAAAATAACAATAACAACATAACAGCTCGTGAAGCTGGTATAGACTTGCGCCTCTTCAGCATTACCGGGGATTTTCACTGGTACGGGAGTGGTGTTGGCCCGGCATTCGCCCTAACGAGGTGGGAAACCCGTAAAACCACCGTCAGACCACCACGGTTCGGAATAAAATATATATAATCAACTCAACAAAATAGTCACCCACGGGCCAAAGTAGATTACGGTGGTAACTTAACAATAAATATACTCTGAATAATAAATAAATGGACAACACACAATAAATAAATTAATAAATTAACATATATATATATCACTGGAGTGGGTCTGATACCATCACTGGAGTTCACTGACATTTAAACTGGAGTTTGTAATGTCTTTGCTCTATCTGCCAATTGTAAGGGACACACTGGGGGGTCACTTGTATCGTCGTTGATTGATGACGTCCTCTTCCTTTTCCTTGTCTACTTCTTCCGCACGAGTGGGAGTCCTGGGATGATGGCGTGTCTCTGGAGCCGGTATGGCTGGTCGATTCGTTGGGGTGTGCGGTATTACGACGTCCCGGTGGTAGAGGTTCATTTGGTCGTTGATGAACCGGGGGGCAGAGTAGAGCTTCTTGTGTCCTCGAAGAGCCTGGGGTCGTGTACGGAGATCCGCTGGGCCGTGTTGGTCCTTAGTCTGCATAGTCTGTGGAGGAGAGGTTCAGTATTAGCGGTTTCGTATACCCTTCGAGCCTTCGTTCGAGGGTGCAACAGGAAAATCTGACGTAAAACTCGTCTTTCAAGTGCGGCGTATTTTCTTAGGGCATTACCAGGACAGCCAGTGCGGCGTACTCCATGACAGGTCTAATGAAAGACTTGTATAGGAGCAGGGGGCACTGTTCTGAGACCCCGCGCCCTCTAGCTCTGACTGCGCGGATTAAATTACTTCGTCTGTTGCACCTCGACCATATGTTGTGGACATGCTTCCTGAAATTGAGATTGTGGTCAATTAGGGTCCCCAGATAAGTTGCGGTGTCGGCACGGTGGATTTCTTGGCCCCATAGGGTGACGCTGTGGTTGTCGAAGTGCATCTTTGTCGCGGGTTTGATGATAATCAGCTGCGTCTTCTTTGGGTTCGGCCGGATTCTCCAGTCCTTGAACCACCTCTCTAGCCAGAAGAGCATATTTTGGACTTTCTTCACTGCTTTGTCGGCCTGCGGGGATGTACTCCATAGGGCAGTGTCGCCAGCGTACTGTATTACTTCCACTTGTTGACTCCTGATTCGGCGGTTGTTAGTGGGGATGTCGTGGCAGTACAGCGAGAAGAGCAGGGGAACAGCACAGTGTCCTGAGGGACACCTGCTCGTAGTGGTTTGCGGAATAGAGCTGCGATGCGACTCTCCTTTTCGCCTTTCTGTTTCTCAGGAAACAGTTGATGAGCCTCAGGATGTCCGGCTCCATCCCGGGCAGCTTCTCTAGTTTGTACAAGAGGCTGTCGTGCCACACGCTGTCGAATGCCCTCTCTATGTCCAGGAATAGAGCTGCTGTGTATTGATTCCTGTTACTGGCTTCTGCGGCGGTGCCGGTCAGGAGTGTCAGAGGGTCCGTGGTGCATCTGTGTGGACGGAACCCATACTGGAGCTGTGGCAGTCCTCCGTTACTCTCCAGGAGGTCCATTAGTCTCCGGACAACGATCCTCTCGAACCATTTTCCCACGGTGCTGGTCAGACTGATGGGCCGGTAGTTTTCTGCCTTGGTTTTGTCCTTTCCAGGCTTGGGGATCATCACCATCGTCATTTTCTTCCAAGCCCGAGGGTAATATCCGAGGGCGAGGGAGGCGTTGAAGATTTTGTTCAGGAGTGGAAGGCACGCTGGGGCTTTCTGCAGGTGGAGGGTCCGGATGCCGTCGTCGCCCGGTGCTTTGTTCTTCCTGGGCCTGGTGTCTTCCATTTCCTCTTCTGATATATGTTTGAGTAATCCCGTGTCCGGCCGGACTGCATCCATGGTCTCCTTGGGCTGCAGGTAACCCCTTTTCCTTACTGCGTGCCTGGTGCAGATCGCAAGCTTCTTTCCATTGAAGAGGGGATCGCGCATCGGTGAGTATACAGGGTGTGGTAGATAAGTAATGAGACTCAATCTAGAAAAACAAATTTATTGATTGTTATTGTACAAAACGTTAATATTCTTCAAAGTACTCGCTTTGGGCGTCGACACAACGTTGCCAGCGCGTTTTCCAAGCTTCATAGGCCCCACTGTAGTCCGTTTGAGTTATCCCAGTTAGTGCCGTCGTGACAGCACGTTGGATGTTCGGAATATCGTCGAAACGATGACCCTTCAGGCATCTTTTGACCTTTGGAAATAGGAAGAAATCAGGAGGACTCAAGTCAGGGCTGTATGGTGGCTGTGGCAGAACTTCAACTCCAATTCGGGTCAAGTAGGAGGTCACGAGGAACGCTGTGTGCGCCGGAGCGTTGTCGTGGTGGAGACGCCAGCGTTGAGCAAGGTCCTGTCGCTTCCGTTTGACGGCTCTGTGCAATCGCTGAAGGACTTCTTTGTAGAATTCGGCATTGACAGTTCTCCCCTGAGGGACAAACTCTTTGTGAATTAACCCCCGCTTGTCGAAAAACACGAGCGAGCGACTGGTGCGCCGCGCGGCGGCCAGTCTCATTACTTATCTACCACACCCTGTACATTCTCGAGCATTCGCCGGAATTCCTCTGCCTTTCCTGCCGCGTCTGCGATTGGTATGTCATCGGGGCCTTTTAGGGAGGTGGGCGTGTTCGTCAGCTGGCCTTGAGTATTTCCGCCAGAATGCCCCTCCGTCCCGGTAGTCCAATTTCTTGCAGGCGGCGGCCCATGCTTTCTCTTTCATCTGGATGACGTTCTGCCTGATGATAGCGTTTTGCCTATTCCACTCCTGTTTCACAGCTGGGTCTTTGATCTTAATCCAGTCCCTGTAGAGCGCCCGTTTTTCCTTAATCCTGCGGACGATGTGTGGAGCCAGAGGCGGGCATGCGGTGTTGATCTTCCTCATTGGTATGGCGGCGACTGCTTCGTTGAAGGCTGCTTCCATTGTTGTTATTGCCTCGTCTACTTCTGCGACCGTGTGAATTTCTTTTGCAGGCCTAGTTTTCTCTCGCACCGTGCTGTTGAAGGCCTGCCAGTCCACTTTCTTCCAGTCCGGGGTTTCGAAGACGTAGTTCCCACGATGCTTGACCCACCTGAAAGGGAAAGAAAAAGGGAGGTGATCAGATGTCAAGCAGTCGTCCACGGTGACATCGCCCATATAGGGCGAGATGTCACTCGTTGTCAGGGCGTGGTCCGGGTTCGTTGCCCCTCTCCCGATACAGGTTGGAGAGGGGATGTCCATCCTCACTACGGGGCTGCGGAGGAGGAAGGATAGAAGTTGTCGTCCTTTGGTGGTGGTCGCATGGCCCCTGAAGGCGTGATGGCGGGCGTTGAAGTCTCCTAGGATGATGGTGGGCTTCTTGTTATCCACAATGAAGTCCAGGAGCTTCATCGGGAGCGGCGCTTTTGGTCTGCAGTAGAGGACGCAGATCTGTACATCCCTACGTCCCAGTCGCACGCCTGCCATCACTGCGTCGTTCCCCTCTGGTAGGCAATCCTCCGGGATGTTGGTTGATGTTACCGCAAGGTCTGAGCGGATCAGAAGGGCGACCCCGCCGGATCGCGGTCGAGCCCTCGGCACGGAGAATTCCTGGAAGCCAGAGATCTTTATTTTAGCGGAGGGTTTCAGGAAGGTCTCCACCAGGCCCATGATGGCGACCTTCCTGCTCCGTAGGTGTTCCCGGACCAGTGCCCGTTTCTGGGTCACTGCCCCGTTGATGTTGAGGAACGACACTCTTGGCTGGGACTTATCCATAGTGGGCTAGAGCGTTTGCGTAGCTCGTGGCGTTGTTGCCCCATCCGAAGACCTCCCTAGCTGCTGTGCGGATGATGGCTGCCAGCGCTCCCCCGTCTCTTGATGACGTCTCCTTGACCACCCTGGCGAAGAACCGCACCACGTCGTTCGTTGTTGCCGGCCTGGATGTGTCGATTTCCGGGACCTGTAAAAGGTCAGAGAAAGGATCGGGGAGATTAGGTGTTTCCACACGCTCCGCCGCCTGACGCTGAGGGCGCGCCGGCGTCGGGGCGTGTGAAGGAGCGGCCAGCGGCGACAGGGACCGCCGTTGGTCGCGGTAGGGGCGTCTCTCCTCTGCGTTGAACTTCCTGGGGACTGGGCGGGGCGGCTCGCACCGATACCAGCGATTGCCTAACCAAAGCCCAGTCCTGCACATTTTGTCGCAGATGTCTTGCGCCGCCTGCGTGTCTCTGAGGTTCCGGACGTATTTCGTTCTCCGGTACCTGTAGTCCGTTATCCTCGACGCCTCGACGAACCGGATGCCTGGGCTGGGCGCTTGTCCCGGTCACAGCCAATGTCCAACTCAACCGTGTCCCTTACTTTACCCTGCATATATATACCCAAACCAGCAAAGATGGCCAGCCTAGGCATATTAGAGGAGTAAAGTCCGGGATGGACGGCCGGCGAGATTGGCTGCAGACGGGACAAACCTCCAGGACACATTGCGTGTCGGATCCTTTATTATTTTTACAAACAGGTCACAATAAGTATCGTCATTGAACAATAAACCGTTCCCCTTTCGGAGACAAGCGAGCACCGCTCTCCAGTTTCCGGCTGGTAACTTCCACCCTGGTGGAAAAATGAACTCCGCACACAACGAAGCATGTGCGGGCGGGATCATTAGTCGGTGATTCGGAGACTTGACGTTTCTTGCTGTCGGGGGGGAAATGACATCGGAGCGGCTCCCCCAGGCGGTGGTCTAAACCCTTAGTTCTCCCTCCTTTACTACTCTAATTTCACAAGAATTTTGCAAGTCAAACGCAGGTTAAAAAAATAAGAATAAAAATAAAAATAAGTTTCCTAACTAACTAAATAATAATGTCTACATCTAAATTTAATGTATTTATAAACTATTTACAAAACATTGAAAGCATAAGGCTTTGAATTGTCAAGGAATCTCCTAAGGAAATCCATATTGGTGTTGCCAAACAAAGCCTTCACAGCATTGTTGCCAGTCTTCTTTTCGCCAATGTAAAATCTCTCAAAAATTCCACTTATATACTCATTACTCGCAAATTTTCAAACTTCTCGATGATGAAACAAATTAATTGTGAGGGATGAGGTAGAAATGCCCACATCTACCCTTCCCCATGTCTACCCTTCCCCATGTCTGACTCCTTATCTCGGATTATTCAGAGATTCTCCGCCACACCACCATGTCTAAAGATCTCTCAGCATTGCATAAATTGGTAAAGTTAATATTATTAATGAAAATCACCTTTGATATGGTTATGATTTGTAGAAAGCTCAAGATGCTCACTTTCGAATAATTCAAAATAAGTAGATATTTTTCTCGTCCAAAGATGGTAATAATTTAATCATGGATAATAATTGTTAATAATAATTTAATAGAAGATACGGTGGCTGAATTGAACATCGACTTGTCCTGAGAAACGTAGGACGGCTGATGAAAATTGGTAAGGTTAATTAGTAAATAGAAGAAAGCATGTTGGTGAAAGCATGAAAGGTGTCTCCAACAATCCAGCGCTGTCCACCTCCTTTATAGGGGTAGATGTTGCAGGGATGATATCAGGGTCTCGTATACTTTTGGCTGATCTGAGCTGCCTCGCCTTTATGACCCAATGAGGCTGGTACTCAAAATCTGAGTCTGTATCGTAGTCGATAGTATTTTTGTTTTGAGTCTGAAATGATACAGAAAAGTGGTACAATTAGTATGTATGAATTGCAATTGGAATATAGGGAAAATACTTAGATTTAGTAAAAGTCAGTTAACTTACCATATCCGTAGAAATATCGTCGGAGAAGAGATTCCTCTTTACGCCTCTCATCTTGAACGATGTTAGAATGGTAATTTCAGGCTATGTCAGGCTTCGTATAGGTTTCTGTGTCGTCTACTGGAAGTGCTTGCAGTGCGAACCCTTTTGGTAAATTGGTAAATTTGGGTAGGTCCCATCCTCGGTATCTTGAGGGTAGGTAGGTATAAGGGAGGAGCGTGGGACAAGGGGCAAGGTGTGGCAATACTTGCTCGTGTACTCCATGCGAGGCTTAATTAGTGGAAAAACCTGTTGTACGAACCTTTGGTGATCTCTTTGTTGAATATATTAATGTTTTTTTTAAACTAAAACAGGAGGCTAGTGGACATTCATGCCTACCTTTAATTATACTAATTTTCTCCATAACTTATATCTTTTCTGTGCTCTTAAAATTGAAACTGCCCAGTCAATTCAATTGTCACATTAAATAGAGCATAAATGGTATGGTCAAAGGAATGCCATTATTTTGGTTTCCATTATTGGAGGGGCCGGCTGTGAATTTTTGTAAATCGTAGACAGTATTTCTGATTCAATAAATAGTTTGGAAAATCAAGTTATTTTTATTTATTAAAAATAAATATTGCAAACAACATTGAATATCATCAGCTGCATTGAATTTAAATAATATATAAATTAATGAATCTATGAGGAGGTGAAAGTATAACTGGAGACAAAAGAACTTTTATTTAGAGAGAGAATTTATTTTTTAAATCACATTGTTCTTAATATGTTACATTTTGCTGGATGAGGTGTGATAATCAGTCGTGCAAGGTGGTAAACCACACTCTGACCTCCTTTTTTCCCGGATAGCTTGTGAGGAAACATTCATAACAAAAGGTGATTTCCTTGTGTCTTAAATTTTTCCGCTTCTAATTAATTTTAACTATCCCACCTGATTTAGAGCGTACTCCTCCATTTTGTCTCTTAATTCAATTTCCAGTGTTTTTTCTGGTAATTCAATTTTTGATTTGCCTTTTCAAGTACTATGTTCTTAATTTTTACTTCCAGTAGGGCTTCCTATTTTCTTATCTTCAATATCTCCTCTTCAACTTCACATATAATTTTGCATCTTTTTGTCCTGGCATCATATTCAGCATTAACTATGGTTCTTTTTGTGTGTGGGTGGATGGTTGTTGGATGGTGTTCAGAGTTTATAGCATTGGCTTGTGGCTGAGGTGAAGTACAGGGTAGCAGTGGTGCTGGTGAGAGTATGGATGTAGGTGTACTGGTATTTTTGTAAAAACTGGATGATGTTGATGGATGGATGGTGATGGTGGTGGCATTTGAAAGCGATGGAGCTCCTTCGTCGTTGATTCCAGCCATTGTATAGGAGTCAAGACAGAAGTGAAGGTAATGCAAAATAATAAAAAAAATGTTTTAAAATAAAAAAAAAAATTGATACAAGAACTTTAAGACTAAAAATATAGAAAATGCAATTTGTGTATTGTATCTCACCACTACTACCATCATATATATTATCACTATCCCCTGTATTAGTGATGTGCTAGGAAATGCATGGCATTGCCATCTCCAGCAAGGGATCGGTATTGTGGGGCTTGGAGTTAGGCCCTCCACCAGTGCCCCTTCTCTCCTGCGTCTCCTTAGCTAAGGTGGCCTTCCTTCGGGCTTTAATATTCTGAATGAAATAAAATAACTGTTTTATTCCACACTTTATTTTAAATCGTGCGACCGGTTTCAACACTTAGTGTGAAAACAGTTTCATTTCTGGAATTTCCGAGACCCAGTCTTTTAATTTCTTTTTTAGTTCACATTTAAGTTAAATGTTCATGCTGCTTGGCAACGTAGAATATATTCCAATAAAAATACCGATCACATGGCATTGCGAACGAACATACAATCAAAAAATGAAATTATTCGGGTATATATTTACATAACATGTGCATAAATTTAAATGTAAATTGCACTAGCAAGACCCACCCGCATTCCTAATCACGTCAAAAGCTTTCTCCAGCTCGCTCTTGTCCTCCGCAGGATGACAGACCGATGGTGCGGGATTAATTATCTGTACATTCTCCGGCTCGCCCGGATTATCCATCATGCATGAAAACTGGACGGCAGTCACCACGGCGTTCAATGAAGTATTTGGCAATGGCTTCGAGACCCTAGAATTGCCTTCCCTCTTCTTCATCGTGGGCTCACCGGGCATTGCGGGCTCCTCATTCATGAGTTCCTCAAAATCCTTAACCCTGCCTGGAGTAAAACACGAATTCAATGTCAAAATTCACATAGCTAAACGTGGAAGGAAAAACCAGGCCATCAGAGATGTTAAAACGCTTACCTCCAATTTTCAGCGCTGTAACCTCCACTGACCTCGTTTTCCCCTTCACCTTTATTTCTATTTTATACTTCCCGTTGACGACAGGCGAAGTATCGGGTAAATATTTCCTATAGTCCTCCTCCAACATGTAAGTGTCGTCCTCATCGCAGTGGAAGAGGATGCGTTAATTCTCCCTCCCAGATCTTTGAACTTTCTCTTGTAGCTCTCCACAGAATCCATCGAGTCTTCGCTATACATTGTCACAGCCCCCAAATAATATCTTTAACAACGTTTACCGCTTGCCTTCGGCTACTCGTACGACAACGCGACCATGTATGGCAAGAAGTAATGGCGTAATGGCGACGGATGACAGGGAACAAAAGCGTTGAGCGTGAATATTTGACAAGGTAGATGCAGTGGAGTCATAAAGTTGGCCCGGCCTGAGCCAATTGTCCAGTCCAGTGTCAGTGGAGCTCATCAGCAGCAAGGGAGAAGCAGTTCAAATTCATGAGGTAGAGTGGATACCCACATGCTGCAGCAGCTCTGTGGCTGGGCAGTAAAGATATTTGACAAGGTAGCTGCAGTGGAGTTATAAAGTTGGCCTGGTCTGAGCCAACTCTCCAGTACAGTGTCAGTGGAGCACTCCTGCAGCAAGGGAGAATCAGTGGAAATCAAACAGTGGAAATTAAGAATAGCATGTAATTAATTCAAAGTAAAACATCATTTATTCATAAACAAATAAACGCCTACAAGGTACAGGTAGCCCTGATTTCATTTAATATTTTCCCCATCGCAGAGACCAAATCCGAAATATTGCAGGCCTTCCACCTACATGACCCTGCATGGCTTAAAACAAAATCTGAAAAATATGGAAAAACCAATACTTTTGTAACATGGGAAGTCATATTAGGGGTAAATAAGCACTCATTTCTTAATTTCAATAATCCTAATTACTAAAATCTATGATAGTTTATTTTTTAGCATTCCCATGTTGACGAAAGCCATGCACTTTTCCAGCGTTTAACCCGAGGTTTCAGACAGTGGCTTAGGCATTTCCATCGTAAGCATCGCTGATGTGCAGTCTCCTTGGCAGTAAGAAGGTTGCATTATTTTTTTGCAGCCATAGCCAGCCAGTCAGCCTGTCACATTGTATTTATAAAACCACCTACTCTGCTATTTTGTAGTGCGTAACTTTATGTTAATTTGGGCATGACTACATTGTGAAAGCATTCAATAGAAAATATGAATCAATGTACCCATTCACTATACTTCTGTTTACCTCAAAACTCTTGTTAGGACCTACACCCACTTCATGGTTCCCATCCATAATTTCATTTAATAAAAACGAACAAACTTTGTATTAATCCACCAATTTATTTACGCAGTACGGCTATTTTCGACGCAGCGGCGTCATCCTCAGGTACAAAGGGTATTTATACTAAGTATTGGAAGGTGTTGGTGACTAAGTTAATGATGGAGGTGTTTGTAGGAGTGGGGGGAGGGGAAAGATTATGGGTTGTTGGTTTTTGCATGAGGTTCAGGGAGGCTATTAGGAGGGAGGAAAATTTTTTCAAAAAGGATATCATTAAGAATGGGACGTTTCTTGATGAGTCATCTAATCTCCAACTCTTCAATCTTGTTCATTCTTCTGTCTTTTTCCTCCCGGGGTAGAATTTTTGTAATGAAATGCTGTGGTCTCCTCCCGCAAGTGCTTAGCAAAGTGGGATTGGGAGAGGTTACAAGTCCGAAAACTCCTCTCGTGTTCCTCCGCTCTCTGCCGGAAAGTGCGGCCCGTTTGTCTGCTGTATGCTGCAGAGCATTCATTGCATTCCAATAAATAAATGCCACTATTGCCCAATGGGTCACTCATCTCCTTAGTGTTGTTAAAAATTCTTTTCATGTTATTGTAGTTATAAAAAAGGAATCTTGTAAAGGTGTTTAGGGAAAAGGTTGCTCACTTTCTGTGATAAAACACCATAGAAAGGTAACTTTCTCCACTTAAATTTTTCCTCCTTTGAGCGCAAGTGCTCATGGGTTAAGCCGGCACTTACACCTCCAGTTTCAGCTGGCAACGCTCTTCCCTCTTGTGCATCATTTGTCTCAGATTCAGCATTTGGTGAGGACTTAGAATATTTTAATGCACGCCTCAATTCTTTAGCTAATGCCAAATTGCTTTGGAGTACTGTTCCAGCTTCTGTTGAAATAAAGCAGGGCGAATAACCACAAAATCATTTCTAGAATCATCACACAAAATTACTTACTCCTACACAAGATTATACAACACCTTCGAAATAGAAATTACAGAAATAGCATTAATATGTGTGCATATAGCACTCATTATTTAAATTAAATTTAAGCAATTAAGGCCAAATATGCCATCATTTATCTATCGTATCCACTGAAGTTTTTTTGAAATTGGATGCCTTAGAGTACGAAGTGTAATAATAATAATAATAATAATAATAATAATAATAATATTTTATTGGTCACAGAAAAGATATGAATATACATATATAGGACCCGTCAGGAAAACATAAAAATCAAATCAAAAATACAAAGTAACTCACAATATATATATATATATATATACATATATTACATTAGTTGCGAGGCATCCTCAAAGAATTCATCAATTGAATAGTAGCAATGATCTAAAAGATATTTTTTTAATTTTGCTTTGAAAAGGCCAGGTCTGATTTCGTCTTTCATTGATTTAGGTAATTTATTATAAATTTTAATACTCATATTGATAGGCCCTCTACTGAAGAGAGAAAGATTTTGTTGCCTCACTGCGAGCTCATTAATAATAATAATAATCTTTATTTGCCAGAAAGACAATTATATGCAATACATAAATTGTATAAGGCACGTCAAAAACACAGGTTGGGTACAAATAAAAGATATAAGGCACAAACAGCAAAGTGAGGTGAGCATATATAATATTACTGTGACAGGTACTCTGATATAGAGTAAAAGCAGCCTGAAAGTAAAAAGTCTTTCAGCTTGTTTTTAAATACCCCTTGACTCATGGGATCTTTTAGCTCCATAGGGAGCTTATTGTACAAAAGTAGACTCATAAATTGTTCACCACAGGCAGCACTTTTAGTCCGTACATAGGGGACATGCAAATCTTTGTGCTGCCTCGTATAATGAGTGTGAATGCTGGCGTTTGGGACAAAGTCTTGGAAGTTAGTCTTTACTTTGAGAAGTATGGTGAATATATAAAGACAGGGCACAGGTAATATTCGTAGATCTTTAAACAATGGCCGACAGGGTGTCCGATAGGGTTTGTTGGACAATAAGCGTACCACTCTTTTTTTGAATTTTGAATATGGTAACGGCATGTGGAGATGAACCCCAATGCAGAATGCTGTACAGAACATGAGAGTGGAATTCACCATAATACAAGAGTAGCAGAACATCTAGTGACACAGTGGAGCGTATATACCTGATTAGATAACACACAGAACTGAGCTTACGTGCCAATTCGCTGATATGCATTGCCCAGGAAAGATTAGAATCAATAGTCACACCCAAAAACTTTGTACTCTCAACTTGTGGTATACATGCACCGTTAAGGTCCACAGTGATCTGCCTATTATTTTTTCCAATATTTGTGAAGTAGATAAGTTGAGATTTACAAACATTAGGTGTAAGTATCTTAAGTGACAGTGTATCTTCCAGTAGTAACAATATGGCAATACCTCTTATTTTTAATTAAATTCACAATATTTTACCAACTTTCTGCAACAGGTAATGCAATTGTTAGTCAAGAAAATTCAAAAAACATATCAGTCTGGGTGTTACATTCCCACGTAACTACGCAATTATTGAAAAACAAGCTGACAAAAAATGAACTTGTGCACTTACGAATCAAATTATCTCTCTCCTCAGTTACTTCAACAAGCTTTGCCTGTAGTTTTCTCACTTTTTCCTTCTCCTCCTCAAGCTCCTTTAAGAAGTCTATCTGACTACTTCTTTTGATGTGGTTGGACTCCGTCAGCACATTATCATAATTTTTAATGATTTTCATCGCTGCGACTTGGTGGGCGTTTTCTCTCTTTCGTTTCAATTGCGCACTCTGAAAGTTGGAAAAGAAAGTGGATGCACATATTGAAATGTTCACAGTAGCACAGTCATGGGGGATAGTTAATGTCAAAGTGAAGAGAACTTACTTTTTTCACTTCCCCAATCCTTCCACCCAGCTCAGCATAGGAATCACTTTCCACCGTTTTCGGTATGTGCGGCCTCTTCGAGTTACTCGGTGTAGATAACCTGCCGGTTTTTATGTACGTGTCCAATAACGCACATAAACGTGGTCTATTACCTGTGGGAAAAAGAAAGAGTTTTAGTTGTACACCTTAAAGCACGATCCGCGAGATTAAAAGCGCTGAATTGCCTACAACTAAGTAATATGTTCTGTAAGATGTTCCTTAGAGGAATTTACACAGCATAACATCATATAAACTTCCTTTACATAAGATGCAGCTGCAAATCTTTAAAGATGTTGAAGCCGATATAACAATAACATAATGATAAGAACCAAGACCTAAGGTTTGCAGAAATGCACGTAGCATGTTGATCTAATGGTACAGGTATTTAATACAGGTAATTACAGGTACAGCTAATTAATAAATATATACATATTTTTGAAAAGTTTAGGTCCGACGCTATGAAAATTAGGGCAGAAAAAACATTACTTACCAGAATGAGCGAGGACTATGGCAGGGTACTCCCCGCCATTCTTCTTACTGGAGTCCCTCACCATTACTTCTTTATTGACGTAATTTTCGGCACCTTTTTCCATCGGCGAAGTAATCATTTCCTCGGAAATCACTGCAACTTCCTCCTTGTCGCTGTCGACGAATTTAACAAGGGTGTACATCGTGGAAGGTTTTCAAGAACGGCTACCAACCCTTCCAACAAAGAAGTCACCGATACACAAAGATTATCCGACACACGAGCTGATTTATTGTCAAGATGGCGGAAACATGGAATTGGAGGTAGCGTGGTCGGTGGTAGGGGTGGTAGCGTCCTAGGTCCCAATGGGTCTATCAATGCGCATGCGCCATTTCGAATTTCGCATTCATGTGTTCATGGCCAGGATTCGCATCACAACGCGTCACGATTATTCGAAATTCGATTGCTGGAAATGAGAAGGCCGACTCGGCCGCGAAGGCAGCCAGCGAGGACGACGTTGTTGATTCTGTGCTGGTACCATATGAAGATTTGAAGGCGACCACAAAAAAGATAGCCTTAGAAAAGTGGAAAGAGACTTGGCGCTCTCTTACCGGAAATAAATTGCGCGCAATCAAGCCGGTAATTTCAGCGTGGCCCACGTCTGTCAGGAGGAACCGCAGGGAGGAGGTCGCAATCGCACGATTGAGAATTGGGCACTGCGCTCTGACCCACTCGTACCTCTTCACCGAAGAGAGAATTCCACCCCTATGTGATGTTTGCGACTCTCCCATTACTGTGAGACATCTCCTGACTGAATGTGAGAAATACCGCTCTGTGCGCCATCGGCTGAACATCGGAGGATACCTAGGGCACATCCTAGGAGACGACCCTGATAGTGTCAGCCGAGTGATAAAGTTTTTAATAGAGACCGGGCTAATTAACAGTGTTTAAATTCCAACCTTTTTATAATTTGACAACCCCTTTTATTTCAAAACTTTTATGAATGTTTAAATGTTTTTTTAATGCATCTTTAAAATTTTTGTTTTTATAGATTGTCGGTGGTGCAAATGACCTTAGTTGTCGAGGCACCCTAAACACAAATACTACTACTACTACTACTACGATTATTCGATCACGGTTATCTTGAGTGTCTTTAAATGACTAGCATTGATGGATATCCAAGAATCTTGTTTAAAACGCGATTCATGATCTTTAGAAGCAATTGAACTCTTGAATGTGGAACATTATTTTGGTCCCCTACTAAGTTGATTTTTGGACTTAAGTTTTTGGCACCTTCTTTGAATTACTGTTATACAAATTGTATACACTATACACAAATTGTATACATTGTATACAAATTGCATATGCTGTATACAGCATGTGAATTAATACAGTTTATACAATTTGTATACTTTGTATACTACCTGTATAAGTTGTATAAAATTTTTATACGGTTTTATACAATTTTTTCATAGGGGTTCTTACAAAGACTGATTTACTAGAGATAGTAGAGGATCAAGAATGAGGTCCCCGCACTGACAAAGTAATTTCCCAGATAAACCATCAATATCCACAGTACTTTTACCTCCTACCTATGTCAGATGTTGTTGTAATTCTTTTTTATCACAAGGTTTTAAATAAAATGATTTACAATGCACTAAGCTTCGATTATATGAAATAGTGGGGCCAGCTGACAGAGAAGCAGGCATCTGCAAGAATGCTTCATTGAAAGCATTAGACATCATAACAGGATCTGTAATGACATTTCCATCATCATCTTTGATATGATCAAGAGTCATTGAATTTGAGGTCGTACTCTGTTAAATAATTTTCCATGCCACTTTGGCATAGCTGGAAGCATTTTTATTAGCTGATCATTGTACTCCCTTTTAGCTTTTTTATACTGTACCTGTACTGTCTCTTTAAATCCAGGTATTGATCACACACCTGATGTTCATCAGAATTCAGGATTTCATGAGACATATTTCTCAAATAGTTTGACATCCTAACAATTTCTGGTGTCAGCCAGTTTATCTTACCAGTTCCTTTATTTCTCACTGGCTCCAGAGGAAAAGCAACTTCAAAGCAATGTCTAAAAATATTATAGAAACCATTAAAGTTTTCATTCATGCCGTGTAACTCATACTCCTCTTTCCAATTTTGCTGTGCCAACAGAAGACGAGAATAATTAACATTAGATTCGTTAATGAATCTCTGGTCCTTGACTGGATGTAATATTGAATTATTACTACATGACTGTATAGTTAAAGTAGACAAAATTGCAAGATGATCAGAAAGAGCAGTATCAAAAACTTAAGTACTAATTCTAGAATCACTATAGTCTGTGAATATATTGTCCAACAATGTTTTAGAGCTCTCAGTAATTCTGGTTTGGTTCATTCACTAAAGATTTTAAGTTATAACTCTGCATAACATAAAGTAACTGTTTTTGCTCTGGGCCTTCAGTTAAAAGATTACAGTTGAAATCTCCAGTTAGGATAATTGTGGGTCTGTCTAAGTTGTTAGTAAGAGAAAACAAGAGGATATCTAGCTTTTCAACAAAAGACTTGAAGCATCCCAGGGGCGATCTATACACAACTAAAACTGTGCGCGACACGACACGAAAGAGTATTAAACGACAATAAAGTGGACTGTATATTATTATTACTATGCGCCGGGAGTCCCACACCATCCAAAATCACCACTCACCTGAGTGTCGGGCTCCCGTCGATGTCCTCAGGCGGCGTCGGCTCGAGATGCTTCCTAGACGATGACACATTCACGACTGCCGTTCATGGCCAACAAACACGAAAACAATACTTAAAACAATTAAACTCTCGCCCACACGAGCGCCCAACAAACAACAATCAGGCGAGTGGTGACGACAGCATTAGAACTCCCTATGGCGCGAACAAACACAATGAAAGTACAATTTCCAAATACATATTTCACAGCCGATCGCTCAAAAGTCAGTTCCTCATTTAAATCTTGCAAGTTGTATCCAATACTGCTAAATTTTAATGTTCTCTTAATATAAATAACAACCCCTCCATGGATACGATTTTCACGGCAGAAGGCATCACCAACTACATACCCAGGTATTGTTAAGGTTATGTCTTTTAGCCAATGCTCACAGATACATATAAAATCAGGATTATCACCCATTACTACAGCTTCAAGTTCATGGAGCTTAGAACTTAGGCTTTGCACATTAAGGAAAAAAAACTTAACTTAAATTGATTAGGAATCCCCGCACGGGGGGAAGAGGGTGATCTCTTCCTTTGGGGAGCCGCGCCCCCACGGACCCGAGCCCACCGAGGAGACAACCTCGTTAAAAAAACCCGGTACGACTAGGGTAGCGTCCGGACAGTCGTGTGGGCCCGACTGTCCGTGTAGGCGATACCATCTTGCCTTAGCCCACCCACGTGTTTGCCGTGCGTGGCGACCCGTGTCGCAGGGAACGGGGATCCTGGTGGCTGAGGGGACCTCCTCTGTGGGAGGGGAGAATCCCCAACACTCCACTTTGGCCCCTGACTCTCCTAGACGGGCGGCCGGGAACTAATCCATTCCCGGTCAATCGGCTCCTGGCAGCTGGGGAGCTTGGCGGCTCCTTTCGAGCGTACGCCAGGAAGGGTGAGCGTGATCCAAAGGGACACTGCCAAGAGCATTCTCGGAGGGGCACGTCTATATCTTCGGGGGAACCTGGCGCTCTGCACCGGCCCGCGGTGCATCGTCCCCTTGTCGGACTCCATGATGGGTGGGGCCCCGGAGATGAATATAATCAATGTCTATGGATACCCAACACCGATTGCCTCTAGGGAGGCTAATCCCAGCAAACGGCTATGTACGGAAAATGTACTACAGAATGATTACCCTTCTTACGTAGTAATGAGCAGCATAGAAGAAGGAGCTTTGAAAAAAGTGTCTCCGTTCGTAATCGCGAAAGTGATCCAGGGGTTGGTTGGCGATGTAAAAACGGCGAAGAGACTGCGGTCAGGTTCTCTCCTCATACAGGTCAACAATTCAAGACAAGCAAAGAGACTGCTTGAGCTGAAAGAGTTCTTCCAAGTCCCAGTGAAAGTTGATCCCCACCGATCACTAAACACTCGTGACGGCGTCGTAACATCTTGGGATCTTTCAGACTGCACCGAGGAGGAAATCAAAGAAGGCTTGAAAGACCAAAAGGTAATATCGGTCCGCCGCTTGAAAACGAGGCGAAGCGGTACTCTAAAGGACACGAACAGCTTTGTCCTCACCTTCGCCCTTCCGAAACTTCCCTCGTCCATCTATGTATGCTACAGCGCTATCCAAGTTCGACCGTATATTCCTAAGCCTATCCGATGCTTCCGTTGTCAAAGGTATGGACACACATCAGGCAACTGTAAGGGAGAGGAACTCTGTGGCAGATGCTCTCTGAAGAAGCACGAAGGAGACTGTAGTGAAAAGGAAAAATGTGTGAACTGCCATAGAGACTATCCAGCGTGGTCAGCATCCTGCCCAATATCTGCAGAAGAAAAGAAAATGCAAGAAATAAAAACCTCAAAGAAAATAACTTACGGAGAGGCCAAGAAAGAATTCAGAGCTCTGCACCCTGTTTTCTCTGGAAAATCCTATAGCCAGGTGACGGCCAAAAAATATGTGGACGCTGCCGTGCAGACACACACGCCTTCTGTATGCGCGCCATGCAAAGGCGTGTTCCTGCCCGCCAAGCCTAAGAACTTAGTAAGTATCAGCATCACGAAGGATAAAGCTAAGGCTACTGCGGAGAGTGACTCTTCGGGCGAAAACTCGCCTTCATCAAAGAAGGCCAAAACACTCTTACGCAAAACTCATTTTAAAAAATCAGACCTCGAGGAGAACGCAGTATCAGACGATATGATGGACGCCGATCCCTCCGAGGTAGCTAAAGAATTCAAATGCTCGACAAATCCTCTAGGAAAGGGGAAGACGAGACTACGACGATCGTAGTCGACCGTATAAGTTTTTAATACCTTTATCTCTTTTTATTAATAATGAATTTTATGTTTAAAACCTTACAGTGGAACTGTAACGGTATTTACAGACACAAGGAGGAACTGTATGCTCTAGTTAAGAATTCCAACCCATCCTGCGTATGTCTGCAGGAAACACATCTGAAACCATCCGACAGAATGTCACTACAGGGCTATTGCGTTTACCGGCCTGATGATGTTAGTGGCAATAGAGCCCAGGGAGGGGTTGCAATAGCTGTCCGGGAGAGCATTTACTCCTCACAGATCACGTTAAGAACCCCCCTACAGGCAATTGCAGTTTCTGTAGCCACCCCAGAGTTAGTTACCTTTTTTAACGTTTACTTGCCCCAGTGGGCACCTGTAAACAAGAATGCCCTAGAGTCGCTAGTCGCTCAGCTTCCAAAACCACACGTGCTGTTGGGGGATTTTAATGCTCCTGACTCCCTTTGGGGAAGCAACAGAGCACAAGCTAATAGTAGAGGAAAGCTAATAGCTAATTTTATTAATGATTTTAATTTTATTTTACTCAACAACGGCGAACACACTCGTTTCAATAGTCATAATGGAGAGTTCTCGGTTATTGACTTGTGTTTTTATAGTTTTTATAGTTGTAGTTTAGGAGCTAGATTACAGCTGTCAGTACATAACGACCTCTGCGGGAGCGACCATTTCCCGATTTTTATTTCAAAACCGAGTAGACGAACTTGGACGATTAAAAAAGGGGACTGGCCGCTTTTTAGAAATCTTTTCAATTTTACATTTACTGACGACCGAAATGGAGCTGAAAATGTTTTAACCCTTACGAAAGCTATATTGGATGCTGCCGAAGCTAGCGTCCCTAGGACATCGATAGCGGCAGCATGCATGCTTTTTTAACCTTTTTTGCGGAAAAAGGTGTATCCTTCTTCCTACCAATACACTGTTTTGACACTTTTGGCCTAGGGTTCTCATACTCGTAACTTTTAGACGAGCTGGCTTCACACGAAAGATTTGAACCATCGTCGTCCACGTCCTCTGTATTATCACTTGTTATATCTCTCCCCTGTTTGAAAGTATCTGTTAAGTTCTCGCCCTGTGTTTCCGTCCCCGTGCTGCCCATCTCCACTCCCTCCATCGGCAGCGAAGTACCGTCTATCCCCGAACTATTATCATTTTCAATCTTTGTTTCGTTCTGTGTGTCGTCGCCCTTTGTTTTTTTCTTTCTACGACGCACTCGCTTTTTCACTTTTTCCTCTGTGCCCTCCCCACCCTCTTCTTCCGCTTCTTCTGTCGTGTATTCTGTTAGTAAACACGCATCTTCCTGTGGTGTAGTTGAGGGGATGGTGTCTGTCTTTGGTCCTGGCGTTTCAGTGTCAGTGGGAGCCTGAGTAAGATCGATAGTGATTACACTGTCCGTATTTGTTTGCGGTGTAGAATTTTCGGGGGTCTCCAACTCCCCCGGGGCTTCCTCAAGACGGATGAGGTCTACGATATCATCTAGGGTGCCCCCCTCTGACCCCTCTCGACGTACTGCGTCCGAGTACCCCGTTTTCCTTATTAAATTCGGGCACTGTACCCTAAGGTGGTCAGGGCTACCACACTTTGAGCATAGGATTTTCTGTCCGTCGTAATGCACGACCGCATGGTGTTCCTTGATTACTATCTGGTTGGGGATGTCTTTGTCAAGAGTCATTTTAATTGCCCTTGTCCCATTTTTTTACTATATATTTTAAGTCCCCACCCCACTTTGATTCACTGTACGCCAGTACTTGTCCATATTTGGAGAGTTCACGCACTAAATCTTCCTGTCAGATATCAAAAGGTAGGAGACATACCTTGATTATGTGCGTTTTTTCGACGCGTTCTCCATAATGGCACGTCCTCTTCTGTTGGTCCTCGACGGGAAGGCCAATTCTCCCCGGTGGTCCGCCAGAATTTTATCCATGATGTCTTCCGTCGTGGTTTTCAGGAAGACCTCCTTCCGGAATTTTCCGAACTGCAGGCCTTCTACGTCTTCTGTAGCCAGCTTCAGCTCTACATCGATGAAATGATGGAGCTCCACTGGCGTCGGCGGTGATGTCAACCCGTTAAAGGTAATCCTTATCGTATTTTTACGCTCAACCGACATCCCGGGAGCTGTAAAAAAAACTACGAAAAATTTGTAAAATTTCACTCAAATTCAAAGTTCAAGCACGTCGTGCCGTGCATACACACGCACGCGTGCCCGGCTTGTCCACAAAAGCCCCCCCGAAACGATCCAAGTCAAGATCGTCGGGGAGAAAGAAAGTCCACTCGTCAACTCAAAAACAGTTCGAAAACTGATTCGGCGTGTGCATGTGCCGTGGTCTCAAATCACCACGGTGTCATCAAGCGGAAGCTCAGACCTCTGTGCGGTATTTTCACGGCTGAATTGATTGCTCTGTGGATGGCCCTTCAGGGAATCCATCCAAATGACACACCTTATGTCATCTGCACTGACTCAATGAGCTCTCTGCAGACCATACTCCGTTTCTCTCCGTCGCATCCCATTGCAAACGAAATTCATGTTGCCCTCCACTCCCTCCAAATGAGGGGTGCGAAAATCAGTTTCATGTGGATACCAGGGCATATGGGAATACGCGGTAACGAAAAGGCAGACAGAGCGGCGAAAGAGGCTCTATCCGATATAGAACGCAATACACTGCCAATACCTGCAGGTGATCTCCAGGTAGCGTGGAAGAGAATCGTTCTAAATCAGTGGAAAGAACGCTGGTGTTCCCAAACGGGGAACAAACTCCGTAGCGTGAAACCTGACGTGTCAGAGTGGGCCTTGCAACGCACACACGTCGCGAGAATGAATTGACGAGAAATAGGTGGTTAGGAGTGAAACAAATAACAAACAATATGGTTGATTTCCAACAGTAATAATACATTTAATAACCAAAGTAAGCTTTAGGAGCACAATACATAAAATACTAAATTGCCTGAGGATAATGTACTCTTGCCGTTGGGAAGAAGCCGGGCACGAGAGAGAGTTCCTTCCTTGTCTGAGGTCAGTAGCAGAGAGAGCGAGCCAGGCGGCTTACAGGATCGCGGCCGCGCTCGAAGCAGGCGTGAGAGGGGAGGTGTAGGCAGAGGAGGGGAAACAGGTTTCACGCTGACGATTCACCTTACAATTGGGTAAACGGTGGCGGAAAGTAACGATAGTTCACACATGGCATAAAGAGGCCGACACCGTTGGTGAATTCACTATAAATTGTGAGCAGTTCACAGGACGCGAGGATCAGCGGCACGCGTGGATCAGCGGCACGCGTGGATCAGGCAGGCACGACGTACTCTGTAGCTTCGCGAGATTGGTACTCAGGAGCTCGCGAATCGTCTCCTCGTGATGAAGTCTCCGAGGGATAAAGTCTCCGAGGGATTGAGGCTCAGAGGGATTGAGGCTCAGAGGGATTGAGGCTCAGAGGGATTGAGGCTCAGAGGGATTGAGGCTCAGAGGGATTGAGGCTCAGAGGGATTGAGGCTCAGAGGGATTGAGGCTCCGAGGGATTGAGGCTCCGAGGGATTGAGGCTCAGAGGGATTGAGGCTCAGAGGGATTGAGACTCAGAGGGATTGAGAAAGTGCCCATTATGGCACAGCCTCTTCGGTCAGGAATACTCGAAGAGAGGAGGTAGTCATCACACGACTGAGGATAGGGCACTGCGCCATGACTCACTCCTATCTATTCACAGAAGAGAAAATCCCGCCCCATTGTGAGGAATGTGACTATAATCAGTGTGAGACATATCCTGACGGAATGTGACCTATATCGGGTATTGCGATATAGGATGAACCTTGTTGGAGGACTAAACGACATGCTTCGTGACGACCCTGAACGTTGTCGGGTAATAAAATTTCTGAAAACTATTGGTCTGCTGAATGAAATCTAACCTCGTTACACAATGTGTATTCACGCACACACCTTTCTCACCTATTATTTTATATTCCGAGGAAATAAATATCCAGATACCTTCAGGTTAAGGTTTATGACGTGATCCTCCCAAAATGAATCTTTACGAATGGAATGATGCGGTGCAAAATGACCTAAGATGTCGACGCACCCTAAAAACAATAATTACTAACTAACCGAATGTGTGGCTCCGTGGTGGGTGGGGAGCCCAGGGGATGAATTTCTGTTTTGAGTTCATGGACAACAATTTTCTTCCTCCGACGAAAAGATCCCGTCCGGAAGTGGGCGGGGGAGAAAGTAAGTCTACCGCTTGTCGGAAATGTCTTGTTATGAGATGTGCAAATGATGGTGAGACCCTGACAAAGGTGTCTCCCTTTCCAATAAGACGAGTACTGTCGGCAGCGATACCCGGTGATTTAGAATCGGCAAAAAGATTAAGGGATGGATCACTGTTAATTAAAACCAGCAACGAAACACAAAGCGAAAAGCTATTGAAAATAACAAATTTTAACGAAATACCTGTTAAGGTCCAGGTGCGCCAAACACTCAATATATGCCGGGGAGTCATCTCGCATTACGACCTGCTCTACGTCTCTGAAGATGAGATAAAGAGTGAGATGGCGTCTCAGGGTGTAATAGACTGCCGCCGTCTAAAAACAAAGAGGAACGGTGAGCTGATCAACAGCACGTCCGTCATCCTCACTTTCTGTCGTGACAAACTCCCTGACAAAGTCTATGTGGGATATGAATCTGTTTCCGTACGGCCATTCATCCCTAGTCCCATGCGGTGCTTTCAATGCCAGCGTTTCGGCCGCATCGCTACTAGATGTGAGGGCAAGGCCACCTGCCCGCGCTGTGGCAAAGAGAAACACGAAGGTGACGCGTGCACCTCTGAACCAACCTGTGTAAATTGCGAGGGACCACATCCGGTATACTCCCAAGATGAGAGAAGAGAAAAAAATTATGGAGATAAAGACCGTGGAAAAGCTGCCATATCATGAAGCACGAATAAAATACAGAACACTTATCGCGCCTACGTTCTCCCGTTCGTATGATGCCTGAGTAGATGTGAGAAAAATAATAATACAGACACGCAAGAGAAAAAGAAGGAAGAATATACGATTAAGAATATAAAACAAGCCAAGCCGGATAAGGCTACCGAGCCGGCAACTAAGAAGGGTACACCGCCGGAAAAAAGCGATGCTAGTCAGGGATTTTCAAAGAACCCAACTACAACACCCACCGTGGCCACGCAAAGCAGGCATGGAAAGTCTCAGTCCCCGGGTTCATCTGGTTCGCCTACGCGTAGCCAACCAGAGTCTATGGAAGAAGACGAATATATTTCCGAGTCAGAAGTTATCCGGGCGTAGGCCAAGGAGAGAAGACGCATTAAGCGTTGACTCTCCCTCTGGCAGTTTTAAATTAATTTGTCTATTTATTTAATTTATTTTTATCCATTTTTAATGGCTTTTATTATACAGTGGAACTGCAACGGTTTTTATCGGCATAAGGAGGAATTCGAAAGTTTAATCAGAGATTTTAACCCGTCCTGTATATGTTTGCAGGAAACGTGTTTTAAGGACACGGACAAGGGATATTTAAACATTTTAACGATTTTTGACTGGACGATACCAGCAGCCAACGCGCCCATGGTGGAGTGGCAGTTTTTGTTCGGGAGGCACTTTACACCTCCCGAATAAATCTTAATACACCATTTCAAGCGGTAGCGGTGACGGAGCACGCTCCCGAGGCGATAACGGTGTGCAACGTTTATCTGCCGGAGGGTGCACCCGTCACCCGTTTTAATCTGGAATCCCTTGTTCACCAGCTACCTCATCCTTTTATTTTACTCGGAGATTTTAATACTCACGATCGTCTATGGGGAAGCACCCCGGGGCAGTGCAACCGCAGGGGACGTACTTTATCAAGTTTTATTAGTGATTTTAACCTATTTTTACTCAATAATGGCGAGAAAACCCGTTTTAACTCTTATAGCGGCGATTTCTCCTCCATTGACTTGTGTATTTTATCGACTAGTTTGGTCAATAAACTCACACTCTCTGTGCATAAGGACCTTAGTGGGATCGATCACTTTCCCCTTATAATCAAAAGGGAGCAAAATTTAAACCCCGATTTTATTAGACCAGGCTGTTGGACTGTGCGGAAAGCTGATTGGCATCGTTTTAACTTAAATTTTAACTACGTGTGGGATAAAAACAACGACTGTGTAACAAACGTAAATCTTTTGACGTCCAGCATCATTTAAGCCGCCGAAATTAGCATACCACGATCTCGAAGCATCCTTCCAAGAAATGCCGTGCCATGGTGGAATGAAACCTGCGCAGAAGCCATTAAAAACGTAAGAAAGCTCTGCGAATTTTCAACAAGTATCCCACAGCAAATAATCTCTCCGCTTTTCGGCGATTGAGAGCGAAAGCGCGTCAGGTAATAAAGGATGCAAAGACGACTTCTGGGATGAATTTTGTCTCAGGTGTCAACCACAGGACTCCACTTGCACAGGTATGGCGTAAGGTGAGGAGCATATCGGGTAGCAGCCAGCATCTAGGTATATCCTTCCTAGAAGTCGAAGGAAAGGTTATCACTTCTCCAGCTGCGATAGGGAACGTATTCGGCCAATTACTCGTCAAAGTGAGCAGCGACGAATGCTATGAAGCTTCTTTTACGATCCTCAAGAAACGGCTCGAGAACGTTCCTGTATTCTTTAACGAGCCTAAAACGATGGCAGATTACAATATTCCATTTACCATTTGGGAGCTGAAATCTGCCATCCGTGACTCCCACGACACGTCCCCAGGACCCGACGAGATCTACAATGCCTTCCTCCGAAATCTATCGGAATCGGCGTTGCTGGAAGTCCTTGAAACTTTTAATCAGCTCTGGGCCACTGGTGATTTTCCTCCGTCCTGGCGGGAGTCCGTCATTGTTCCCATCCCAAAACATGGAAAAGACCGAGCTGATCCGAATTCTTACCGGCCGATTTCTCTCACCAGCTGCCTGTGCAAGTTAATGGAGCGAATGGTGAATCGACGTCTCATTTGGTGGCTGGAGCGTCGAAAACTTCTCTCTAGCATACAATGCGGATTCAGACGGAACCGTTCCACCATGAACCACTTGGTTAGAATTGAAAATTTCATCCAAGAAGCCTTCCTTCTCCGCCAACACAAAGTCGGTGTATTCTTCGACTAAGAGAAGGCTTACGACCGGGTCTGGCGACGTAAGATTTTACGCGTATTACGCGAGTGGGGTTTTAGAGGCTGTTTGCCCATTTTAACACAAACATTTTTAACCAACCGTGTTTTTAAAGTGAGGACGGGAAAGTTCTTATCAAATGTTTACCCTCTTGACAACGGAGTTCCCCAAGGCTCTGTTTTGAGCGTGACCTGTTCGCTATAGCGATCAACGACATAGCTCACTGCATCCAGGAGCCAGTGATAGGGTCACTGTTTGTGGATGATCTCGCGATTTTCTGCAGGTCATCCAGGGTCGTGAATGCATCGCGCATGGCGCAGCTCACCATAAATAAACTTCACAAGTGGTCCCAAAATAACGGCTTCCTTTTCTCTTTGGAGAACACCAAGTGCGTTCACTTTTCTCGCTCTCGGGGCGTCCATGTAAATCCCACGTTACACCTTGGCGGAAGAAACCTCCCATTTGTGGAATCAGTCCGTTTCCTGGGATTGACCCTCGACCACAAACTCAACTGGAAGGAGCACATTAATTCTGTTAAGGTAAACTGTTTGAAGTCTTTGAACATTTTAAAGTTTTCAAGCCACGTATCTTGGGGAGCAGACCGCACCACCTTAATTTTACATTACCGCACCACCTTAATTTTACATTACCGCACACTGGTGCGGTCGAAATTAGACTGCGGCTCATTCGTGTATGCGTCCGCTCGCGAGACGTATTTGAAAGCACTTAATTCAGTGCACAACGCAGGTCTGCGACTATGCACTGGGGCGTTTAGGACCAGCCCAATCCCTAGTATCTATACCGACGCAGGTGAGCCGCCTCTATGCTACCGTAGGACCTGGTTGCTTTGTAGCTACGTTTCAAAATTTTTAGCAATGCTGAGTCATCCATGTTATAGTTTACTTTTTAAACCCGTTTTTATAAATGTTTTTAACCGAAGGACTAGGGCAACCAGACCAGTAAGCGTTCGTTTTAACGATTTTATTCGCAGGTGCGATTTCACATTACCCGAAGTGTATCCTGTTTCATTCTCGGAACACCCCCCTTGGATCACTCCCACTCCGGTGGTGAATATTCTTTTACGATCTCGACCGAAGTCTTCCACAACTCCCTCGGAGTACCAGCGTTTGTTTTCCATGTTCCGATGGAATCACCCCAACCTTACCCCCGTTTACACTTACGGTTCGAAATATAACTCTGCTTGTGCATGTGCTGTGTTCTCCCTCATTCACGATAACATCAAAGCGGAGCTACACCCGATGTGCACTGTTTACACGGCGGAGCTTTATGCTATAAGGACAGCTCTTGAAGCCCTAGGTGACTACGGCGGCTCGTTTGTTATATGCACTGACTCCCTGAGCTCGCTACAAGCCATCTGTGGCTTCTCACCCGTGCACCCGATCGTGCAAGAAATACACTCCCTGGTGCTGTCCCTTACGAGAAATGGTTTTAATATCCGTTTTCTGTGGGTACCGGGGCATGAGTGGATAGCTGGGAATGAGATAGCAGACGCTATGGCCAAGGAAGCTCTGAGTGACGAAGAGTTTGCCTTAACGCTGGTTCCCTACGAGGACTTAAGAGCATCTCTAAGAAATGCGGTATTGGAACAATTGAGGGAGTCGTGGAAGATTCTTAATAATAACAAGCTCCGTGGCATCAAGGACATAGTACCAGCGTGGCCCTCCTCAGTTCGTAGTAATCGGAGAGAGGAGGTAGTACTCACACGATTGAGGATAGGGCACAGCCCCCTGACCCATGCGTATCTCTTTATTGAAGAGAAGGAACCTCCCCAATGTGATGATTGTAGGTGCCCGTTAAGTATTAGACACATCATGTTAGATTGTGTTAAGTACCGCGAAGCACGGAGATGGAATAATCTAGGGGGAGACCTAGAAGCCCTTTTAAATAGTACATTTCGGTTCCTCAGAGAAATAAACATTTTTGATAAAGTCTAATTGTGCACACTCTTTGTACGAAGACATCATATGCAGTGGATCACTTTCTACATAAGTTTTGTAATCAAATCACACGGTAGTGGTGCAAAATGACCTAGCCGTCGACGCACCCTAAATCCAAACACTGCTACTGAATTCGGGGGCAGGGTTTGATGGTTGTTGTAAGGTTGCTTGAATTGGGTTAGGCCGGGTGTTTTGGTTTAATGGAAGATTTGGCCGAGACAACCAAGGGAAGTCGCAAGTGAAAAGGCACCACCCGAAAGGGAAAACCGCAGTGACTCGGCCCGAATTTAGGGACGTGCCGAGACAGCCGCAGCCCTTCGGGCGCCCTTTTGGCGACAGGGGAATAGCGTATTCTTTGGCGGGATGTCCCGCGGTGGTTGCCGGACAACGCCGGTTGGCGTCCTCGACGGCTTCAGGTTGGTAGTCGTGCTGACAATGGGCACAAGGCTTTGGTTAGTTCAGTATTGACCAGCTGACCGACGAGAATGTAGTGAAGAACATGGCAGATCTGAGATGTATCTTCGTGTCATTTTTAAATCTAATATTCACCTCCTGTTTGCTGGCCCTTAATTCTTGTAAGTAATTTCCATGGCCACACTTGTTCTTTGTGTGAATTACTTTATTTTTTCTCTTTGAATAAATGTTTTGCTATCTGTATGTTCTGGTTGCCTTATATTTATTTATCCATTTGATCAATGCTAACGAGTATCTCATTTCTATAAATGTTCATTTAACTTACTTTTTTCATAGCGCTTTTGAGCATAATCAACAACCTAGTTTATTCACAAGCATCATAGCAACATCCGTATCAACATGGATACATAGTTCATAACAAAACCTGTTTGGTGAACGCATCATCAAAGCTGTCTTGTTGTTGGTGGTATAGTGTGTGCCTGTTGGCGTTGTAGTGAATTGTGAAGGATTTTGTGAAATACGTCAGGTGAAGCATGTCTTCCTGGTCAAGGGATTGCCTACTTCAGTTCATAGAGAAATACCGGAGCCACGGAAGCATCTGTAACATTAAAACCAAAGAATACCGCAACAGGGACATGAGGGAGGCAGCTTATCAGGATTTATTAAATTTTGTGAAAAAGGTTGACCCGCAAGCAACTAAGGACGCTGTTGTGAAAAAAATTAACAACTTACGGACAAAAATTAACAACTTAATATTCATACAGAAAAGAGCTGAAAAAATTAAATATTCACAGAAATCGGGGATGGGAACGGAAGATGCCTACGATCCGAAATTGTGGTACTTCAACGAGCTGAACTTCCTACTCGACCAAGAGGAAGCAATGGAAGGAGTATCAAACCTAGATGGAAGTGATCAGGTACGCATGCAATTAAATTATAATTATTATAATCAATAATTACTCATAGATCAATGTTTGCAATGTCTTTACGCAGACACAATATGGTTTCTAACATATGAATTAAATTATTTTCATATTTTATAATCGGTAAATTATTACATAACCTCAGGTTTAAGATATTTTAACCCATTAATGCCCAGACTTATTTTTTGTTCTGATTTCAATGAAACTTACCAGTTACAGTCGTAATGACTTCAAATACATACCTGCCAAAAATTACTGTCATCGGAAATGTGTAACACTGTTTTTTACACTGGCAGGATTTCCTGCCACTGGGATATAAAGGTATCAAAAATTTGATACGGGGGATTTTCATATTACTTTATTGAACACTATGGCTTTCACACAATGATGTTTATTATCAAGCAGTATCACTCTAACTAGGATTATGGTACAGTTTGTGGCACTCTGGATGTAAAGCAACATTACATTTTTCACATATAAATGCTGTTTGACGACCACAATATTTACATCGTGCATTTGGCTGATTACCCTTTACAATCCAATGCTCTACTTTATCATAGCGTATGCCTTCGTGGGCAGCTCCTCTTATTTGAAGCTTAGGTCCTGACACTTTCCTTCCTTCTCCATACTGCCCTAGCAGCTGCAAACAACACTGCTGTTGAAAGTTGATCAGAGGGATATCATGTCCCAAGTCTTGGTAAAGGCGCCAGGCATTAAAATTGAAGCGTTCAAACCCCAGGTGAATAATGGCCACTACCATTTTTTGGAGCGAACCCTAACTCTTTAAGTTGCAACAAACTGGTCATGGGAATCTACGCCGCCCATGTGTTTGTTGTAAATAGTTATAAGCTGAGGCTGAGGAACTTGAATCGTCTTTTTTTCTTTTCGACTCCATCGCTTCGCTTTCGCGATAGCGTGTACTTTTACAGCATTGCTTGCAACTGAAACGACTTGGTTGTCATTCCACTAATGCCATTCGAACAACAACTATGTTGTCTGCAACTGCTTTCTCCATGGCACCTCTTTCTCTTTTCTGCACGTCTGACTTTGGTGTCAGAGGAGATTTGTGCAAACGGTTATCTCGAATTGTGCCAGTTCCTGCTATACCTCTCTTGGCTAACTCAGAGAGCAGATTAATTGACGTAAAAAGTTATCAAACACAACGTGACTGCCCTTTCTGACATCAGCCTTCTGAAGGAGACCAGTAACAACATCAAAACCTTGCCCGTTTCCTGAAACGGGAAGTTTCGTACTGCTTCCACAGTATGGCTCGGCATGCAGCAAGTATCCATCTGATCGGCAAAGGGACCACAGTTTGAAGCCAAACCTTATTGGTTTCCCACGAATGAATTGCTTCGTTCCATGCCTACCATAATAGGGCACGATAGTCTCATCTATGCTTAAATACTTAGCACTATCTACAACTTTGAATGCCTTATTCAAAATGTCAAAAAATGGTATTACTTTATGATACCGATCGTCATTAATGCCCATGTTGTCCGCAAAGTGAAGACGCCTCATAACTCATCAAATGTGTTCCGCCGCATAGACTTGGACATTAGATCATTGTGCACATCCGGTGATGTACTCCAATATAATCTCCGATGAGGAAGTTTATTATATCCGGAAATCATTAATATTCCTAAAAAAAAGAATGTTTTCCTTAACATTTCAGTCGAAAGACCTTTTTGCACTGCAAATAGTTCGCTTTGACGAACAATCAAATCCACTAATTCCACTGGCAACATCACTTCCAGTGCATCTAGAGGCCTTCTACTATTTTCCTTCATTAAGTCCATTTGATTGGGATGGTAAAGCTCTTTATAGTCCGGAATACCAGTTCCAACCCTACAATGTATTATTCGTAAATTTTAGCCTTATAAAACAGTGCAAAATAAATATAAAACCTTAAATTTAATATTTTTACACTTGACACACTTCTTTCGAAACGTTTTTTTTTAATATTAAAATAACTTAGTTATAATCTTACCCGTTTTCACTACGTGTCCATTTTATGTCATGTCGTCTACGTTTACTAGCTGGTGGAACTGCACTTCTTGAGGTAGAAGGCATATCTTCAGGTATTGTGGATTCATCTTCTCTCTCTGGATCGCTATTCTTGGAATAAATCTCAGCTTCGCTTTGCAGCACACGACGAGGTAAATGTACCTGATTGAATTCGACTTCTTCATCACTCCTATCAGAATCTACGTCTGTATCAGCATCCGGATTTTCAATAGGAGGCATAAGGGTTATACTTAGAGGAGGCTCATTTCCTCCAAAATCGGACTCCAATAATATATCGCAAATTTCATTTACACTCAAGCTGAAAAAAATGACCGAAATGTAAGTGTAGAAAATTTGACCTCGCTATATCCCAGTGGCAGGAAATCCTGCCACCTGAAATCATAGTGTAATATTCCTGCCAAATCATCATTAATCAGGAATATTCTTTTATAGGCAACTAATATATCATCTCTCGCAAATGGTGTCTTTTTTTTTAAGTGCTCTTTGGCACTTATTGTGACTTCCCGCCCTTTCGGGCTTTAAGTCATTGCTGCTTTATTTATGCGCTTTTCCGGCGCTTGCACGAAGTGCTTTTAAGGTTGATGTTTGGCCAATCCCGTTGCGGAGATCGGCCGTTTATATTTGTCCCACGATTTTGGAACATCAGAGGCTAGAGTTGATATGTAGGTTTGTTTGTTTTCTGCAGTTTTCTCGTAGAATCTCCGTGCGGCGTTTTCCAGTCTCTCCTGCAGCGATGTTTCTCCAGTTAGGTCTTGCAGGACTTCGTTTCCTACCCATCGAGGTGTCTTCGTAATTAGTCGGATCGTCTTCCGGAGTCGGAGTTGTAGTAGGCGAATTGGTCCTTTGAGACTTATGCCAGACCATACGGGTGATGCGTATAGGAGCCGTGGCAGGATGATTTGCCTGTATAGCCGCAGGCGGTCTGAGAGGGCAATGTCCTTTGATGTTAGCAAAGGTTGGAGTCTGTTGGTGTCAATTGTGGCTTTGCGGACTAGTTTCCGGAGGTGTACCTTGAATGTTAGGAACTCGTCGAGTTCTATTCCCAGGTAGGTGGCGGATTTCGTCCAGTTAACTTGCTTGCCGCAGAGCCGGAGTTCTGGAGCCGGTGCTTTCCGTTAAATGCGTCGGAAAATAACTGCTTTCGTTTTGATGGGGTTGAGTTCAGTTCTCCATTTTGCGCACCATTCTGCGGCTGTGTTTAATGTGCTTTGTAGTCTAGTGGCTGCACCTTTGGCGTTGAAGGAGCGGCAGAGGATAGCCGTGTCGTCAGCGAAGAGACTGATTGTAGTGTTCCAGCCAAAGTCACGCGGGAAGTCGGCTGTGTAAAGAGAGTAAAGGTGTGGCGCTATGACAGATCCTTGGGGGACTCCGGCTGTTATTTTCCGTTCGGTGGATATTTCTCCTTTCCATGCTACTTGGAATGTTCTGCCGCTTAGAAAGCTGGTTATTATACGTTGTTGCCATGTTGGGAAGCGTAGATGATGAATCTTCCAGATGAGGCCTTCGTGCCATACTTTGTCGAACGCTTTTGAGACATCGAGAAAGGCGGCGGCGCAGCAGGCCTTGGAGTTGAAGGCCGCAGTAATAAATTCGGTTGCGTGGAGTAGAGCGTGAATAGTTGAATGCTCTCGCCTGAAGCCAAACTGGAAGTTCGGTAGTATTGATTCATCTGCAATGAAGCGGAGGAGCTGTGGCAGGATAAGACGTTCCAGGAGCTTTCCGAGTACGTCAAGAAGTGAGATTGGTCTGTAGCTTTCAATGTTGGTTGGTGGTTTCCCAGGCTTTGGTAGGCAGACTATCTTGGCTTTCTTCCAGGCGGTCGGAAAGTAGCCGATGCGGAGGCAGGCAGAGAAGAGAAGTGACAGGAATGAGCCGGCGCCGAGTGGTAGCTGTTTTAGGTGTTCATGTCGGATGCCGTCTGGTCCTGGTGCTTTTCGCGAGGGCAGAGTTTTGATGGCGGAGATGATAGATTCTCTGGTGATCGTCGGCGGTTCTTCCGTATTTGGCGAAATGTCGTTGGATTCTTGCAGGGTTGCTGTTTGGGCGGTTGGTGGGTTTGGTGTGAATGCCTTTTCGAAGTGTTGCGCCGCGTGTTCTGCCTTTTCTTCGTCACTGCAAGCTGGACCATTTGGTGTTTGCAGAGGAGAAGTGCGAATATAAGGTTGTCTAATGGTTCTTGCCATTTTCCAGATGCTGCCGTCGTCTGCGTTGAGAGAGGCCAGCTTGTCACTCCATGAGTTCCGTCTGAATTGAAGAGTTTCAGAGGCCACTCTTCTCTTCAGGGTTTGCAGTTGTTGTTTTACTATGGGGTGTCTGGTTCTCTGGTAGCGGCGGCGGACGGCGTTCTTTTGGTGTATAAGTTGAAGGATGCTCTTTGGCAGAGTGAGGTAGTCGGGGACTTGATGTCTTGTAAGGGGAATGGCGTTGTTGGCTGCTGCTTGTATGGTGGTAGTGAGGTGAGCAATTGCAGAGTCTATGGCTTCAGGGGAATCCAAAGTTGGTGCGGAGTGTGGGAGTGATTCAGCAATTTCACGGCGAAATTTGTCCCAGTCGGCCTTCCGGAAGTTGCGGTGCATTGGAGGCGGCAGGCGAGGCGGTTTTAGTCCTGCGTAGCAGAGAACCGGCATATGATCGCACTCTAATGCTGAGATTGATCTGCAGGAGAGTGACGTCTCGATCCCTCGTAGCAGAAAGATATCGAGGACGTCAGCGGAGCCGGTGTAATGAAAGTGTGTTGGTTGTGCCGGGCCGAGTGCCTTTACTTGGTTATTGTTCAGCCAGGTGCGTAATTTTTCTCCTCTCATATTCGGATTACATGAGTGCCATGTATGGTGTTTGGCGTTGTAGTCTCCGCCGGCGATGGTTGGGAAGGTGGGGTGAAAGAGCGCCGCGTAGCAGGATTCTGGGAAGGATGTTCCTGGCCGATGATAAACGCTGCATATTCGTATTTGACCGGATGGCGTATTTAGATGTATTGCTGTGGCTTCCAGTGGATTTGTTCCAGGTAGTGGAACTTCATGGGCTTGTAAGTTGTTTCGCAGCAATATGGCAGTGCCTCCAGAGGAGTTGTTGTCGGGGTTTTGAATTTCTCTATCGGTGCGGAAAATAGTAAATCCGGGAAGGTGCCATGTTTTGTCCGGCTGGAGTTTTGTCTCTGTAAGGAGTGCTATGTCAACTCCATTTGTGTTAAGAAATGCAAGGAGTTCTGCTGACTTCCATGAGAGTCCTCCGTTGTCATTCCAAAGCATTATAATGAGGCGTGGCTGTGGTCCTTGGCGTTTAGGGAACGTTTCGGGCCGCCATGGTGTGGAGCATTTGCGTGAGGATGCTCGTTTGTTGCTGTAGTTGTTGCTGTGTTTGCAGCGAGATGGTTAGAAGTTGTTTCAGCATTGCTGTTAGGTCAGCGTCGATGGTGGTTTGGGGTTGGGCGGTTTTTTGGGCGGTTCCTTTCCTTTGTTGTGGTTCCGGCAAGGAAGGGTAGTTGGTGGCGTCAGCGCATGGTGAAGATGCTTCTGTTATGTTGGCGGTGGGTTTCCATGGATTAGGGCCGCTTTGGATCCGGTTTGGTGCTGCTGGTGTAGGAATTGGCTGTGGAGGCGTTTTGGCTGGGTCTCGTTGTGCTTTCATGTGTTCCATTTGTCTTTTGAACACGGGGCATTTCCTCGACATAGCCGGGTGGTCGCCGCGGCAGTTGCAGCATGTGGCTGGTTGGTCACGCGGTCGAGTACAGGTAGAGCCATAGTGGTTCCCAGCGCATTTCCAGCACCTGGGCTCCGCTGAACAATGTGCGCTGGAGTGGCCGTAGCGGTTGCAGTTGAAGCACATTTGTGGTCGGTCGTGCTTAAAAGGTGAAAGTTTAAAATGGACAGGTCCAATTTTCTTAAGTGCGCCTATATCTTTCGCTGACCACTCTGGTGATGTTGTCACGGTCAATTGGTGAAGGTCCTTAGGTAGCTTATTTCTGTCCAGTAGGGTGCGGATATTAACGACCTGGATTCCATCTTGTTCAAATAGCTCCTTTAGGTAGCCGAGGTCAAAGTCCTTTTCAATTCCTCTTATTAGGAAAGACGTGGTTTTGTCCTCTTTGGGAGCCCAAGTGCTGGTTTCAGCTTTTTCTCTTGCTAATAAAGCTGAAACTGCGGCATGATCCTCAGGAGTTTCGACGTTCAGCCGAGTGAACGCTTTTCGGATGTCGATGGTGAATTCGCTCTTACAAACTGCCTTAATGAGAGCGATGCTTTTCCGATAGTCGTTAATGCTGTATATTAATATTGGCGGCGGCCGGCGCCGGATTGGAATCCGTTGTTTCTGTTGGGGTTGGCGCTCTTCCGGGTTGGGGATGAGCGGCGATGAGTCATCTGCTTCAGTCTCGGGCTGTATGGGCGTGAAGCGGTTTTGTGTTGTTACTGTATGCTTTGGTGGCACTGTCGGTGGTGAAGTGGCCACGCGCTTTCGTGTTTTCTTTGGGCGTATGAAGGCGCCAGAAGGAGCAGAGTGTATCTCAGTATCCGGAGAGGACCTGAAGAGGGCCGCTGACTCGTTTTGGTTTGTTTCCTCTGATGGGGTCCTTAAGAGGGCCGGTGGGATGTCTTCTTCTTCCATTTCATAGGAGTCCATGTACGTGCTTGACGCATCGTCGAGCATTCGCTGATTTGCCGCCATTCGACGGCTATAGAGCGTAGGATGTTGGCCATCTTGTCCTGCCGTTGCCGCAGGAGCTGAAGAGCTGGAGGCTGCGGCCGAGTTGTCCATGTCGGCCGGTTGGATCGTTTGGGAGGGCAGGGAGGGCTATTGGGGGCCTAACACCCTAGCAAGCGGACCCGGTCGGGTCCCCCAGGCGTGCAATGAGTTTTACCTCGTGCCTGGGGTAGCGACCGGGAAGACCTGGGATGTCGCCGTTTGCAAGGCGCCGCCCCGAGGGTAATAACCAGGGTGACCAGGCCCGAATTTAGGGACAGACCTGGCCAGCCGTGGCCCCACGAGTGCCCTTTTGGCGAACGGGAGGGAGTTGTCCAGGCGGGCTAACCCGCAGGTGGCGCCTCTTTGATGTCCCTGGCTGCGGCCGATGGTAAAGCAGCGGTTGCAGGTGATTTCTGGAGAAAAGTGAAAAAGGCCCTTAAGAGGGCCAATGTGGCTGAATGTGCTGGTGCTGTGCAGGAACTAAGCCTCAGCGAGAGGAGTCCTTGAGGGCGCTCGGCTTGTCTACTCCTCCGGGTGCTGTCCAGCCGGCTACCCGAAAAATTTTTGAAGTCAAAAAGGTCCCCTTAGGGGCCTCGGAGGCCGGTGTATCTTGGCGGGAAGGTCCGCGGGTGGTGCACGGTGGTGTTCCTAGGCTGCGGCCGATGTCCTGGCGGTAGAAGCAGCAAAAACCGAAAAAAGGCCCTTAAGAGGGCCAATGAGGCTAAAGATTCGGAGGTTGTGAAGCAACTAGGCCTCAGCGGGCTGAGCCCTTGAGGGCGCTCGGCCTCTTTGGTCCTCCGGTAGCCGTCCCAGGTGTCGTCCGGAAAATTTTGGTTTTGAAGAAAGTGGTCCTTTTCAAGGACTGGTGGCCGAACAACGCACAAGGCGTCTTCAACGGCCGGGGAAGCTGGCGCCGGATGGCGCTGGTGACGCTCGCAGGCGGCTCCGGTGTCGGCTGGGCGTCCGTGGCGGCTCAGGATGCAGGAGGCTGGTGGTAGTCCACTTGACAGAGCTGACCGGCGGTATCTAATATATCATTAATAAGTATAGTTAACCAACTAAATAATTAATATTCTCATAAATTATAAGAGAACTCACCCTTTGAACTTCATTCGCTCAGCCATCTTGGTGAAGTACAATGCAAGCACATGTTTTCTAGATTGTATCTCAATAAGAACCTGCCCCCTAGTGATGAAATCATGCACTACGTCTACCAGAGGGCTGTCAAACTATATAATGCTGAAATTATTACTGTATTACTCATCTCCTGCCATCTAGCGCAGGTTAAAGTAACTGGCAGGAAATCCTTCCACTGAGATATAATGGGTTAATAGTCTTAATGCACGTATCTATCCTGCCACTCCACGGCTCCTTCATCGTTGAAGTATTTCACGAACCTTTCCCTTACATCTTTCGCTTAATCACTTTTTGACCGATTAGATCCAGGTGCCAAATTTTTGTTCGGATCCATTTTAGGTCCTGCAGTAAATGTACCTGTTTCCAAATCTTCATTATCCAACCAGTCAGAAGGGCTGTATTCTTGAGGTATTTTGTTGCGAAGGTAATTGTGTAAATAGCAGCAAGCAACAATAACACTCTCTACCTAGTCTAAACTTATGAAGGAAATAGGTTTTTGTAAAACTCCGAATCTTTCTGCGAGTATACCAAACACACTTTCAACCATGCGTCGTCCTCTTGACAAGCGATAGTTATAAATTTTTCGCCTTTTGCCACTGATCTTGCAGTTAAAAGGCTTCTTAAGATCTTCACGAATCGGGAAAGCATCGTCTGCAATGAATACAAATGGAAAAGTGACTCCTTCAACAACGTCTTCTTTTGGCACATTAAGACGTCCATTATTAAGAGCTCTGTAAATGTCTGTCATTTCAAAACTCCACCATCCGATACGCGGCCATTGCATCCAAAGTTAAAGTATAGTATTTCATAGTTCGCATTCACTAATGCCAGGAGTATCTGGCTATGAAAACTTTTGTAGTTGTAGAAAAAAGACCCGCATCCTGGAGGTGGTGTTATTGCAATATGTTTGCCATCAATGGCCCCCAAACAATTTGGGAAGTTCCACTTCAGCTCAAACCCTTTTGCTCCTCTTCCTTCGACGAAAAAGTTCCTCTGGGTGCGGAAACAGTTCTCCTTGGCGGCCATTTCCTCTTCCGTCTACGGGAACAAAATAACTCCATAAGATATTTTTCAAGGACAACTCTACAAAAGTCCCTTACAATTACGTGGACAGTAGCTTTCCCCACGCCGAAAGCAAGGCCATCAGCCCCAGATTTTAAGTAGAAGAGGGCAATAGCGACCCTCTTCGCCACCGGTAGGGCAGACCTCATTGCTGTATCTTGTCGACCGACGAACGGTGCCAGTTCTCGTGCATAGTATATCAAACGTGTCCTTAGAAACACGAAATACCTGGAGAAACCTATATCCCGGCCACGCTGGGACGTCTCTCTCCCCCACCGCCTGCGCCTGAATATTAACCCAAGCTCTTCCCTGTGCTCTTCGTCGCCTAAAATTCAAGACATTAACCGATCCAGGCGAACGATTTGCCTCCGCATATTTTCTCGCTGATTCCGTATCATGCAATAATAATGATAGTGATAATAATAGTCTTCGTCATATACATAGGAATATAAGATTGAGTGATTCTAATTTTGTGCATCATCTAGAAACTGTCGTCACAAAGAAAATCCACGCGGTGAAACCCAGGAACATGGAGACATCATCTAGACAACGCCGCGGAAAACTATGCATCAACTTATTGTTGAATGTGATTAATGTAGTGTCATCAGCGTAAAAGATAGGAGCTGTTCTAAGGTAGTTTGGGAGATCATTTACATAAACTATAAATAAAAAGGGACCAAGAACAGACCCCTGGGGTACCCCGCACTCAACTGTTGCTTTTTTAGATAATTTTCTATTACAAATTGTTTGTTGTTGTCTATTTAATGGAAAGCAAAATAGGGTATTTAGTGTCGTGTCCGTAACTCCATAGATCTCTAACTTCCTTAGCAAGATGCCATGCTGCACCATGCCGAAGGCTTTACTAAGGTCGCACTGTATCATTGCAGTATATTCATTTGCTTCAAAACCTTCTATAATTTTATCACAAATACTTTCCACAGAATGAGTGGTAGCCTTACCATGTCTGAAACCATATTTACTAGGTGTTAGAAACTTATTATATTCGAAATGGGCTATCATTTGATTTTTCAATATTGTTTCTAATATTTTGGACATGACGGGTACTATGGACACTGGTCTATAGTTGCCTAGATCTGTTCTAGTGCCTTTCTCATAGATGGGTGTTATTTTTGATAGTTTTAGTATGTGTGAAAATTTGCCTTGAGAGACAGCTGTTTATGAGAAATGTCAAAGGTATTGCTATTATATCAATTATTAGATTAATAGAGAAACCCAAGCTGTCCCTACTGGTTGAGGATTTGAATCTTTTGACTAAATTCTTGTGGTTCAACAAGTTTCCATTGAGAGAGTTGGGAGATGTTACTATTATCTATAGATTGCAAAAATGTTGAAGGTGATGGTGGTAGATTTTTTCCAGTTCTCTTTACCGCTTCAATGAAGAAATCATTAAACTCATTTGGGTCTATGTCCAGCTGCGTGTATTTATGCAGTTGATTCCATTCTTTCTTTATCACTTGCCAAGCCGCTTTACATTTATTGCTTGCATTTTCAATTAATTTATCATTATTTTCTGTATTTTCTTGCATTATCCGCGTTCTATACGTTTTTTGTATTAGTAATACTTAGATTTTGTGTCAACTGTCTTTTTAGTTGTATATTCCTTGTGCAGTATCTAAAGTTGTTTCCTCATATCAAGTAAAGCCTTAGAAAAGCTATTTTTTATTTTTGTGAGGTTTGGCTATTCTGCACTTTTCAGGAAAGCAGTGATTATAAATAACAATTATTTCACTGAGAAACATTTGAAAATCAGTAACAATACCGCTAAATTTAAATATGACCTCCCAATCGACATCCGCCAATATTTTCCTGAAATCTATAATACCTTCCTCAGTTATTGGTCTAGATTTTATTAATTTGTTTGGTATTGCATTAACAAAATCCGTACATTTTATTTTAACCCAAAGTAGCTTGTGATCCGAGATTAATCGACCATTAATTCCTACTACATAGTTGCTTGCTTTTATGTTTGTTATAATGTTATCTAGTCATGATCTTCCTCTAGTTGGAGAGCGATTAATGCAAAATAAATTGTATGACCTTAGCATATCCTCAAACAATTAAGCCTCTTTAACTTTTTTGGTGGCACCAAGATTAATATCACCGAAAATTATAATAGATTTACTCATCTTGTCGATTTTCTCATTTTCCAGTGAATGAAGAAAAATTCCACGTCTCCGGAGGGTGATCTATATGCACACACAATTACCAAATTTCAACCCTGTAGGGCTACAGCTGTAAATTCGGCATGTTTGTCAGCACTATTCACACTTAAACTTAGTTTTTTACTAGAAATATGTTCCTCCACATAGATAGCACAACCACCGTTTTCATAGCTGGGTCTACATTTCATGTTTACCTTATTATAGCCGGTGATGTTGTAAGTGTCACCTTCTTCCTCATTCAGCCAGTGTTCTGTAAGACACAGGATGTTGTATTTGTTGTAATGTAGGTAGTGTTCCAGTTCACTTATTTTGTTCCGTAAACACTGAAAATTTAAGCAACCTAGTCACATTGACTTCTGTTTTCTGATTCCACTTTAACCTCTCGTAACTATTTTCTCAGTTTCTCTTTCTTTTGTAGTGGTGAGTACACTTTTGGACACTTTGCCTTCATTTTTGACGCAGCTCGACTCATTACTCATGAAATTGGATATTATTTCCTGCTACTGTACTTTTTCTAAGCACACTGTGATAGGGATGACTTCACTGTTTCTGTCAGCTAAGTCTTCTTTCACTTTTTTAAACCTGAACTTGGACGCACGCGCCCCGTCTGGCCACGTTTCTTTCTGGGAAAGCTCCGAGAGTAGAGTGAATGGAGCACCCACTTTGAAGGTACGATGTGTTTGCTTTCGTACAAAACAATGTGGCAATGAAACAAAGCATAGAATATGTAAGGTACTCATTTGGTATCAAGTATTTGAGTTTACGTAGCATGTAAACTGACTTGGACTATTTTCCAAGAGTGTCTACAGCAAGTGGCTTCCAAGTCAATTTTTGATCGAGTTCAAATCCCAGTAACTTAAAATGGTGGTCTGGGGATTATCAGAAGTACTGAAAGAGAAGACGAGTGACTGAGTTTTATCATTGTTTAGAACCAGACCATTTGCAGAAAACCAGTTTGATGCTTCAGTAAAAAACAAGTTAGAAGTAGTGCTTTTATTAGTCAGGTGATTAGTCTTGTGAATAAAAGTAGTATCGTGAGCATGGTATCTTCTTGCCTGTAATCAGGAATAAAAGAGGCCCAAGGACTGAGCCTTGAGGAACTCCACAATTTAACTTCTGGGGTGAAGAAAGTTTATTATTTATGAAAAGACGCTGGGATCGATTGGTGAGATAGGATTCGAAGAGTTGTAGTTCAAGATTATTGAAACCGTAATAATGAAGTTTTTGAAGAAGAATCGGATGAGAAACACAGTCAAATGCTTTAGATAGGTCGCAGGCAGTTAAAGCAATGGAGGATTTATGTGAAAAGCGTTTAGAATTTCATCAATGGCGGACTTAACTGCTGAAGTGGCGGAAAACCCTTTGCGAAATCCAAATTGTGAAGGAGAAAATAAGTTGTTAACTTGAAAGTGTTCATATACCTGAATCTTAATGGCCTTTTCGAAATTTTTTCCAAAAACTGGTATTATAGAGATTGGCCCATAATTGGAAGATAAGTTTTTATCGCCTTTTTTTTTATAAATAGGTATTGTTTTGAAAATTTCAAAGCATTAGGAAAGATGCCTGATTGAAAACGTGAGTTCAAGATTAATGCCAGGAGTTCATCAATAATATTTACCAGATGTTGGATTAAATTTACTGATAGTCCATAAACATCAGTGCACTTTGAATATTTTAAGTTTTTGATGATTTGACGAATTTCATACTCTGTTACCCACTTCCATTCGAAGGGGGATGTGATTGTTGGAAATTTATGCAGAAGAGGCAAGACCAAGTTTGGAGCCAGATCAAGATTTGACACGAGGTCGGCATTTGAGTTGATGTAATACTTATTCATATCATCAGGTGTAAAAGGTATGTCAGAGGAACCTCCTGAATAACCAATTCCCTTATTAATGACCATCCAGGCTGCCTTATTATGGTTAGAAGCGTTAATTATGAGGTTTGAGTTAAAACTACGTTTTGACTGAAGTATTTGGTTATTGTAAAACAATTTATACTGTCGCCGTATACTTCTATCCTCTACATTGCCGGTATGAATGTACTTTTGACGCAGCTGTATTACTTGCGATTTATTTCTGAAAGCTCAGGAGTGAACCAGTTCAAGGACCGTCTGAAATAATTTGTTTGTTTTACGAGTTTCTTGGGGAAGCACTGTTGGAAAAATAGCAAAAAAAGTTTCAAAGAAGCAGGCGAAGTTATCATTACCATTGGCAAAGGTGAGCAGTGAATGCCAAGAAACATTTTCAAGGAGTGAAATTAATTCACAAATCCCTTCAGGGGTAATTGGACGGCTGAACGTGTGGGTAATTCTACCAGTAGTATTATATTCGCACTTTTTGGCTGAAAATTGAAATGTCAGTGATAGATGATCAGATAAACCAAGGTCGGTTACTAAGACAGAGTACTTATCGGTATTGAGGCCAGTAATGATGTTGTCCAGACAGGAGTTAAGTCTAGTTGGTTCAGTATTTGCACAGTGTAAATTAAAAGACCCTATTGAAGAAGTGAAAGCAACATATCTACTAGATGAATTGCGTATATCCACATTAAAGTCACCACATAAAACAATTTCTAGACCAAGCCTAGAAAACCAGGTGAGACTCTGCTCCAGTTGATTGCAGAATACAGCAGACTCTCGATTATCCGGGCTAATGATGGGGAGAGGGTGCACGGATAATAAAAAAACACGGATAATCCAAACTCCATTTTATTTCTTAAATTTTCCGTAATATGCACAAAATTATCATACGTATATTCATTTTCGCAAATAGTCCGTTAATTTAGTTTGTTTTAAGGACTCGTTGACAGCTTTCTTCACCTGAACACGGATTTTTTTGCTGCAATAACGTCATTATAATCGTAATTACAGTGTTCCATGTAGCGCAGCAAATTTTCTACGCAGGTGAGCGCTTTGCTGTGAGTCATGCGGTCGCTACTCCCCTCCTCTCCGCTCTCGTCACTTTCACTCCCCTCACTCCCCTCCTCACTCGCCACTCCGGTAGAGATCGCGGCGTTAATAATGTCCTCATCCGTCATATGACGGAATCCCGGTTCACTTTCGTCTCTCTCCAACCACTCGTTTAAGTTTTCTACATCAACATTTTCGAACCCTTTCATTATTTTTACTAGTTCCCCCAAGTTGGGATCACTCACATCTGATTCTGAAAATCCCTCGAAATCACCTTCGAGGTCTAGCAAAAGTTTCATCCACGAACGAACTAGTGTGATAGGTTTCACCGAAAGCCAGGCCTGAGATACACCGTGAATTGCATCTAATATTGTCATTTTCTTCCAGAAGTTCATCAAATTTTCATCTTCAATGGATAGGGTTCGCAGAAGACCAACGCGGTAATTTCTTTTCATTGATGCAATGACGCCTTGATCCATTGGCTGTATAATTGATGTGACGTTTGGGGGTAAAAACTTAGTAATTATTAATCCGTCGTCTGACGTTAAAATTTTCTCATTCGGATGGGAAGGGGCATTGTCTAAGAGTAGCACTGCTTTCGGAGGCAATCCCTTGTCTTTTAAAAACAAACGAACTTGGGGAACAAATTTTGAGTGGAACCAATGCTCAAATATCTCTCGGTCCTTCCACGCTCCCTTTTGATTGTAGTAATCAACGGGAAGCTGACTTCCTTCAGTGCCTTAAAGGATCGAGGCCTTTTCGATTTTCCAATGACTAACAATCTAAGTTTATGGCTCCCGGAAGCATTCCCACAGCACATCACTGTCAATCGTTCTTTGGAGGATTTGTGGCCGGGTGCATGCTTCTCTTGCACGAACGCTAGCGTTTTAGACGGCAGACATTTCCAGTATAGCCCCGTCTCGTCAGCATTGTAAATTTGGCTGGAGTCATACCGTTCTTCAGTCACAAACTGCTGAAATTCTTCCCGAAACGCTACTGCAGCCTCATTGTTAGCACTCAGTCGTTCTCCTTGAATACTTATTTCACGTATGCCGTGTCTATTTTTAAATCTTGTTAGCCACCCAGATGATGCGTTGAACTCGCCTTCGAAGCCCAGTTGCTTGTAGAAAAACTTTGCTTTATCTGTGACAACTGGACCAGAAAGAGGTGTGCCTTCCGCTCTCCTCTGGGTAAACCATTGAAGCATTGCGGCGTCCAACTCCTCGTATGATGCACTTTTCATTGTCTTGCGATTTGATGGTCCTGCGCCACTGTCACAGTTCCTAGCGTATTCCATTAGCTTGGTCTTATTTTTTTTAATATCACGCACTGTTTGACATCCAATGCCATAATCTCTGGAAATCTTTATCACCGATTCCCCCTTCTCTAGTTTATTAATCACTTCCAGTTTCTGTTTTACAGTCAACACAATTTTCTTGCGTTTATCAGCCATGCTACTTCCTCCAGGTGGATGAATTGTTCACCGGACAACCTAATTAACGATGGCACATGCAACAGAGAACCACGAAGCATAGGCCGCGACTGCGGGAGACCCACAACACTCAAGCCTTAATCGATATGTTGCTGCCGGCAGTTACTCACACGTGTCAGCAAAAAGTAATCACTAAGTTACGAAGTTTAGGACGACTTCATCCCTCCATTCTTCATCAGGCCTCAACCTACCCCTTTTACCCCTTCCACCTTTCTAAGACCATCCAACAGGCCCAAGTCACCCCAGATTATGTTTCGCGCAGGGATCATATGTTACGAAGGTGATACATTATTGGCCTCAAAATAAAATATCATATTACTTTAAGTTCCTCGAAAGGTTCACTAGCCTTGAGCAAAAGCTTCAAGTTACCTGAGGGCAATAGGAAATGTATCTTTTGAAGTCTTTCCCCTCCTCTCCAGTAGAATTCTATTCACGCAACCTGACTTCCTTGACCCCAATATATGAACCAAGCTGCCAGCATGAGTCACCCACTGTGTTCTTCGCTGACAGTAAGCAACTTTCCATAATTACGGTTTTGCCTCCATATGACTTCGATAATAGTAGCGTGCACCAAGTATAAGAAAGAATGAGTCCAAACACGACGCATTTCTGACTTTTTAAAAATTTGTTAAGCATGGCACCATAACTTTCATTTATCGATTTATCCAAGAATCACCAGTTCCTGTATTTGGCTGCACGAAAAAATCGCTAAGATGTTTTCGCTACAAATGCATCTTTATTTTTTGCTTTCTTGATTTCTTATGAGCGTCATAATTATTTTCACTTCCTGCACGAGTCATTTATTCAAGGAACACCTTCCTCTCTTTAACTCGAAGGGAGGAGTCAAGAGACGAACGTTTGTATAACCTCGTAGCAGTCGTAAGAAAACGCGCTCCTTCCCCTCCAAGCCCCCTCCTCCTCCAAGCCCCCTCCTCCTCCAAGCCCCCTCCTCCTCCAAGCCCCCTCCTCCTCCCCCCTCTCCATGTGCTTCCGCTGCCCAGCCTAGCCCCTTCCCTGCGGCCGGTCGTATTCTACCCCCATGTCGTCGCTTGTGACGCGTTCCGACTGTGCGTGTTCTTGTTATTCTAATTGTTCATTATATTAGTAAATCCATCCATTTCTGATGATTTCAAAACTTGCATTTGAATTTTAACGTAAGCTAGAATTCTTTCGTTCAATTTATTTTCGCAAAAACTGTAGCGAGAAGAAATTAGAGTTAAGGCTAAATAGTCGTCCCGGAACTGGACATTTTTCTCTTTAGACGAATTTATATTCACTACTCCTCACCACGGATGACACAATGAGCACCCATTTAATGTGAAACGGCTTTAAGTTTATCCTACTAAATACGGAACTCCGGCGATTTTTTTTTTTTTAAAGATCGCGAAAAATTTCAACGAAGAGTGAAAAATCATGCACGGATAATCCGCAGCACGGATAATCCGCACCCGGATAATCGGGAGTCTGCTGTATATTAAAGTCACCCGATGGAGATCAATACACGCATAGAATAATTACATTTAACGCATTTTAACATCTAGTTTCTTAAACAGTAAGTTTATCTTCGCATAGATGACAGTCCCACCATTTTTTGCAGCATATCTAGATCATGACGATGTTAATAATCCTTATTTAAGCCAAGCGCTACCTGCTAGCGGCCTGCATCGCGTCGGCGCTCATAGCCTCGCACCAAGGTGGCCTCACACGGCGGCAGCAGGAACTAGAATGACGTCACTCGGGCTTTTCCCAGAATTCATACTTAGCCGTAGCGTTTTCGATTGCGTCAAGTCTGGCTGACTACCTACCTGGCGCGTAAAGTCTGACTCTTTTCTTCCCGTTTGATAAGAAAATGGCATACTCTTTATTTTAATTATTAAGATTAAGAACATCCCTAATTAAACCTTATTTCACTTTATCCAGCCGGCATCCAAGGTCTTCGCTGATTGGCTGTTATTTTAACGGCCATACGATGATTCTCGGACAGATTGGATTGGATTGTTCTAGATCCAGTTCTTTCACCTTGTCAGAAGGGAAGCTGAATAAGAAAATTAACAATAAAATGAAGAAAACACCGGTGAAATAGGTGGTAAAGCACTTTTTCTTGCAGAAAGCGCGGCGTTGTCGATTACACTTCCAATTTTCTTTTGATGATAGCTCGTAGTGACTTAGTGAATAAAATAAAATAAATAACTCGATAGTCGCAGAAGAATTTTATTGTTTTATTTATGCTCTTGCGACAGGTGGGCGTGCTTGTGTTGTGAGATAATGGGAACAGTTATCAACCGTGTGACATGTGTCGAGTGCTATCTTGGCTGTCGGCAATCGCATACCTTTAAGGCGTTATCGGGAGTCGTTAAACATGATGTTGATCACAAGTGTCTAACGGTAGCGTTGATGCTTTTTCAAAAGGTGACCAGATAATTTATCGAGTGCCGATCAGAAGCTTGGAATTTAATCTAAGGCATGCGCTTTCAAATGTTTGTCGTTGTCGTCGAGTCAAATATTGAGGTTGCAATAATGAATGGAATACATCCGTCTTCTTGGTAACTTGAATTTATCACCTGATTGCCGTTCTGCCGCCTCATTGAGCATAGAGCAAGGGCCTCCAAATTATGGCCCGCGGGCCACATGCGGCCCATAAAGTAAATCCCTGTGTATTTACTTACAATTGGCTCATCTAATCTGGAACCTGATTTTAATGAAATTTTGAAGTCGAAACGACAGTATCACTAGCGTCACACTAATTTGGTTGCATAAAACTAAGGCAGGAATCTATTTAGTTAACCCAGATTTTTTTCCAACGAGATAATTTTTTTCACTGTTTATGCTCTAACTTTTGAGAAAATTAAATTACTGCCACTGATTAGTTTGTTTTATTTTTTTTCTTCTTTCGGCCTTCATAAATGTGGGGAGTATACTATGATGTGGCCCTTACATCGAAAAGTTTGGAGACCCCTGGTATAGAGTGATGTAGAATTGTGAATTGAAAGTGAAAAAAAATATAGAATTGTAACTTGTCCTACGAATTGTACCGTCTTGACGTTTAAACCAACGACCAATTGCAAGCGCTGCTTCTTGAGTCCCTTCGGTTGAGGCTGGGTGGGATGGTTATCTCCTAAGCGATTCCTTTCTCATTCACTTTTAATGTGTTTTATTTTTAGTACATCTTTCATTAAATCGTACGTTCAAATGAACCAATAAAACGTTTAAATCCTTCAATTTATAACTTGTAAACAAAATATAAATCGTTTCTAATATAAGACACGGTCTCAGGCGTTACTTTATGGAATTTCTTCATCATATAATAAACTAAAAATAAATTACTTTGTTTTATTTTATTATATGAATCGTTTCTACATCGCATTTAAAAACAAATGAGGTACTATATGCTTTCATGGACGAAGCAAAGGGGCTGCATAGAGGAGGCCCAATTCCATCCCATAGAAGGCTGATTTCTATTGCTTCTTCAGTCGCATTTTAATTGGTTTTCAATAATGCCCGCGGCGCGGTGATCAGTGCAATTCGATCCACTTTTTCCGATATCTTGTAGTATAATGGATGTAATAGGTCTCTGGACAAAATTTTAATATCCCTTCGAATACTAACTAAAAATCGTAAAATATAGTAAAATTGTCATAAAGGCCACTTTAACGCACTTATTTCACATATTTTCTTAAGAATTTACAAAAGAAATGACCGAAACAGTTCCAAAAACACACCCACTTCAAAACGTAATTCCATTGGCCAGCCGGAAAGTGACGTCAGCTCATGCAATCGTTCGGAATATTTCAGTGGCGATGTGCATTGTTTACCAAATTTCTCGGTTTATATAACGTCTTCAGGTAAGGGTTTGGAGATTTTATGATAAAAAAACGCCATGGAATCTGGTTTCACCAAGGCTGACTCCAGAAACTTGCCGAAAATTACGACGGCAGCAATGTTTGCTTATATAAGCAACAGCAATTGCTACATTCAAGCCGAAAGCCGGGGAGTGAAGATGCAAAGGTATTATTACTGGCACCAGAAAAATATGCATTAAGTGTGTTTATGAAATTTACCAATAAAATTCCATTTATTAGGGTCGGACGAGAAGATTACGGTGACGATGCCATTGGTGATGTGCAAATTATGCGCAATGAAAACGAGTGCATCATTCGAGCTCGTGTGTGTCCCGAGCATAAAATTAGAGCTAAGGCCTATTCCGTGGAGGCACGAGTTTTTGAGGAGGGCGGCGAAGTGGAAGTGAAGAGCCTTTCTTGCAATGATTGCATTGCTAGTTCCGGTAAGCAAAACTTGAACGTGAGAGCAGTTCAAGTATTATGTAAGAGGGCTGGGCAAAATACAGGCCTAGGAGTCTTTGAAATGCACAATAAATGTTTCTAATCTTCTAAATTGTATGAATCTCCTTCTCCCTTTTTTTTGACGTGTCTTATATCTTCTTGTAGATCCTTGGACAAATAAAATTATTATTATTGGAATATTGCCCTGCCCTGTATGTAAACTTAATTTTCTACATCTCTCTCTCTCTCATGCAAGCAAAATAAGTAGCTTTTGAACCGAAAAAGTAAGGTAACTCCACCTACCCCAATCCCAAAGAGTGCCTACATAATACTTCCTTCCTTTGGAAATAATTTTAAGAATGTATAAAACATATAGTTTTTATCACCTGTGCCTTACTAAAGTCATTCAAAATTTACATAAGGTGGATGCAAGCACTCGCACGCTTTGCTCTCGTGGTTGCACAGGAGAAGTGAGGAAGTGGCATGCCCTTCTGTGTCTTGCTGTTGGAAGAAGCCAAGGCTAGCAACTGTCGGGGCAGTAGCGCGAACAACCTCTGAATTGAAGAGCAGCTCCAAGAAGATGAAACGTGAAGTTTCATTGATAAATAGAATCAGTTTCTTTGATGAGGTAGTTGAGGAAGCCAGGAAAAGGAGTGCAACATCGCAAATGATGCTGCATTACTTACCATTACCATTGACAAAATCTCTCTCAATTCACCTGTTGATGCGAGATTTCAAAATAATTGGAGGAGGATCTGCAGATGAATTTTTACTTTTTTGTAGGGAAAGGTTGTCTGAGGTTTCAACCAAGGAAATAGGGGAATTAACAATGGGTCAGTCACATAACCCATCCTGGCACCATATGAAATATAGCAGATGGTCAGGTAGCACAGCTCATGAGTGTGCACACTGCAGAACAGAAGAGGGGTCACTTGTAGAGAGGATTTTAGGAGCCCGGCATTTTGTTACCACACAAATGCAGAGAGGACTCACCATTGAAGTTGATGTCCTCAATGTGGTGGGTACGATGCTGGGATTAAAAATTAATGCTTGTGGTTTTTTAATTAACAAGGATGTGCCTGAGGGTGGGTGTTCACCTGATGGCATTACAGATGATGCAGTTTTTGAGGTGAAGTGCCCAAGTAAAGTGTCATCTCGTGACAATTATCTTGGGCAAGACAATTGTATAAGGCCGAAAGTGTATGCACAAATACAAATGGAAATGTGTTTTGCCGGAAAGAGAAATGGGTATCTTTGTTTGGCCAGTCCTTTGTTTGAAAAGGACAAGATGGTTGAAGTGTTCAAAGTAAATTATGATCATGATTTCACCGTTTCTCTTATTTCTAAATGCACGCAATTTTGGTGTGATTATATTTTTTCTGTGTTATACCAGAACACGTAACTAAATTTTTTGAAATCAATTCTTCAATTTTGTTTACGCCCCAGTATAAATTATAAAAAAGAACATTTAAGGATAGGGAGTGGTTGAAATAAATGCTATCTTTATTTGAGTAGATTATTTTATTTTACTACTCTTCCACTAACCCTTATAAAGTTACATATAAAGATTTCTTATATGCGGACCAAGGGTGAAGAGCAATTCACCAAAGCACAAGCAATAATGACAGCATCATCACAACAGTCATGAAGCTGATGCACAATTGTGGAATGGGGATCTAAAAATTTGTATGCCCTTAACCTCCCAATGCACCTTTCAATGTGGATTCTCAAACTCGCTACTTTTTTCCCAAACATAGATACTTTTTTATTCAATACTTCCCCATTAATCACACTAGGAGGCCTAATCAATTTACTTCCCTGCTCCATCAACAGGCACTCCAGTCCTTTAAATCCCCGATCAGCCATGACATGTACGCCTTTTTCAAGTTCTGACAGGAAGCCACTCTCTTTCGTCACCTGGATATCTGATAATCTCCCTGAGAAACCATTAGATATGAACATTATGGTCCCATCAGGTGATGCCCCAATTAAATATTTTAATGTATTGCATTTTTTGTATTCAGAATAAGTTTCTGACTGATCAAATGCATTAGTAGGTTTTTCAATTTGTATTTCGAATGTGTCAATAATCACATATGTTGATTTAAATCGAGCCCAAAACGCCAGAGGTAAATTCTCAGCGACTGTCTGGGGAGGTAACCATCTAATTAGCTGTCTCATAGCAGAGGCAACAGATTTTATATTCAGGTTGAATAACCTGGCTGCATATGACTCAGACGCACCGTACTGATGTCCCAATGTCTTGAAAGGGAAATTCCACCTTATCTTTCTCAAAATAAGAGTGAGAACATCCATATTCTCTAGGCATTTACCACTATATGATATCCTATTTTTCAATATGCCTAGCAGAAATGAGAATTCACTTGGTACACCCATGTAGTGCATACCATCATGTTCATTATGATATCTAGTAAGCTTTAGTTCCTGTTCGCCAAAAGTGTGAAATTCACCATCCGAACCTGATTCTGGCTCATATAAACTGCCACAGTCAGACTGGCCTTCAGATGAGCTGACAGAAGAATCAGAAGAATAAATTTCTTCCACATTTAGCCTAGCCTTTTTCACACACGTACGCAAGTTTTTCATTGGTGAGATGCATGCATCCACCACTTTTGGTTTTACTCCCTGATCAATGCTGGTCTGGACACCTTTACTTCGGTAGTAAGGTGACCCTTTGGTCTTCCGCCCTCTCCTTAATTCAGCAGAAACAGGTGACTTGTTGGTATCAACCTCAACGCTGGGTATCATGGGGGCAGGTGCAGGGGCAGGCTGGGTATCATCTGAAACAAAACAAATTTAATTTTTGCTTTTTGTTATGATCCGCTTGAACAATATTTTGGCCATTAATTACTGTATTGGTCTTTTAAATAATTACAATTATCTTTAATCATAATATTATCTAAAAATGCCACCTTTTATTTTCTCACTTGCTAGTTTGAAGATTGCACCATCAATTACAACAATAAAAATTATATCATTTTTATATTCTTTGCTTTTTATCATGTAAACAACAGAATCTGGTGCTGCATTCCTTAGAGGCAATACTTCAGGGTGGCAAAAAAATTCTATTTACTCATTCAAGTTCAATACTAAATACTTTTATAGAATCAAATGCATGTAAACACCCAGAGCTTGGCCCTACTGCTATGATTAGCACAAAATTTTGAAATACAATAAGAAATAAAATATAATCACCTAAATCTAAAGGCTGTGCAGGGTGGCTAACATCATCTGACTGCTGTTCTTCAGTTGCAACATTTTTTGAAAGAATAAACACATTGATATGAATTGCACTGACAAACTGTCATAAATATTTTTAATAATTGGTCGTACTAAAAGATGTTCATTGGAATTCGTGTCTAAATGCAAAGGTACTTTTGACTTTTTCGTCTCATGGCCGATAACGCCAAAATAAATCAATTATATAGTATTCGATGAACTCATTGTCAGGGGAAATATTCACAAGCAGATAACATGGAAATTATTGTAGGTATCTACAGTAACCATTACCTTGCACTAACTTGCTCAAAATTTCCTTTTGCTGTCTCTTCAGCGTACTTTTTCTGCCAGGTCGTGGTAATCCTAATCCTTGGCAAACAAATTTTGAAGGCACAGCACTTTTCTTCAGCCGTGGTCTTGCTTGCGTGAGGGTCCATTCGTAATAATTTTCAAGATCTTTGTACTACACCATGCAATAATAATTTTTTCAATTAACAACAAACCATCATCAGTTACACTAGGTCCAGATATAAAAAATTACGATCATTACTATAAAAGAAATACTTAGAAAGAGAAACTTTAAGACGAGGATTCATAAAGAAGGAAACTTTTTTTTAGATTACGTACGCAAAGAAAGCTTTTTCACGCAATAAAGTAGCAGTATATAAGAACTAAAGGGTGGATCTCTATTATTTTTTTATTGCCCAAATCGAAAGATTATTACTCCTGGAGTACGCATTGCACGCTTTTAGGTTTTTAAATGACGATATCTATTTTTCGCGATTAAATGAAAAGTGAAAATTTTCAAACGCGCGCAAACGCGACGGCTAAGTATGACTGCTGGGAAAAGCCCGTTGACGTCATTCTGGTTCCCGCTGCCGCCGTGTGAGGTGACCTTGGGGCGAAGACATGCGCGCCGCTGCGATGCAGGTTGCTAGTAGGTAGCAGAGTATCCTGCAAGCAGGTAGGGCTTGGCTTAAATGAGGATTATTGACATTGACGTCGTCAGCATCAACACTTTGGGGCGGACAAATGGGGGTTCGGGGGTATCCCCCGGGGACAGAACGGGGGTCCGAGGGTCCACCCCGGAAAATTTTAAATATTGAGGTAGACGCGTCCCCTGTGGCGGCGACGCCCGTAATTATTAATACCTTTTCAAGCGAAGAAAACTTTCCTACCATAGGCATTTTTAATAAGTAATTATTAAGGTATTTTTCCCTGAGCTCTGTGACTCATGCATGCATTGGTAATCTCAGACGATGTGAAACTCCTATCTACTCGTGTAGAATCTAGGTCCCTGCGACGTCACGTGGAGTGGCATCGCATGGGCGCCAATCTGGCCTTTTTCAAATGAGGTTAAAATTGACCATTTACACTTGTCTAAACTGGGTTTTCTAAAACCAAATAATTTGTATATTATAAATACAATAATGATGGGTAACGAATCGTAGTCAATGCCTTTCGTTTTCTTTGATGAAGGAAACTACTCTATTATCAGAAAGTCTTAAATGAAAGACTTGTTTAGCAATACGTTTCTAAATAATAATTTTCCCTTACATATATTACATCTATATACAATAAATAATTAAGAACTTTATTCAACTTACATCAAAGTGATCGTCACATACGCACACCGTTGCTTTTGCAGACAGGATGTGCATTCGACGGCATTTTCGCATCCAAGCTAATCTTCGTTCCGCGTCTTGCGGGACCGTGTGAAAATATTTTTTTGGAGCATTTCCAGTTGTATTGCTGCACTTAGGCACAATGCAGTACTTGAAGCTACGCTTCGACATATCAGCGAATAACTACGGCACGAAAAATACGGCGTAATAACAACAATATCTCGACTGAAAACTTCAATAATGTACGATACAGATGGTTCAAAACGACACCATTGCATGAGCTGACGTCATTCAAGATGGCTGTGGTGCGAATTACGTTTTTATTTGATGACTTGTAAGAGGTATTTTAAATGCTCGTAATAAAAAAATAGATCGTTTTACAGCCATATTGTTACAATTTTTAGGCTAATGATTACACCTGCTTTTCAGAAATGTGTTTACCTAAATAGGTGTTCAGAGACCTATTGTGAGGAATAGCATTGAGCTTTTATGAATTTGATTGATAACATCACAATGTATATAAATTTAGTATATTGTATCTTATTGTATCCTAATTGTACCTTATTTCCCAGTGAAACTCGGGTCGCTTTGTCCGTCAGCGACGCGAGTGGCGACTTTTGTAAGCCCATTAAAATGCGCTATCGGGGACAACACATTTAGAGGCCGACTTGAGGATCCTCTTTTGTAGTGTTAGTGGGTCGAAGTTCATGGGGACTCATTTTCAGCCGCAAGTACATAAAGGAAGGAACTTGATTAAAAATTACCTAATCTAATTTCTGAATTACTACTTATAATCTTAGCGAAATAGTTCACATATCGCGAGGTATTTCTCAAAATTATCCACAACCCTGTTTTATCGTTATTCTCTGTGACCGTCATCCGGATTGGAAAGCTAAATTGTCGTCAAACATTTCTGCGGGACTTAAGCGTAAGAATCTTTACAGTACTCACGTATTACTCTTTGAATATATGATTTATGGTGTGATAATCATTACCGTAGTCGATTAAAGCACAAGTTTTGTGGTGTGCGGGCCCAATCACCCGATCATGATGATTTTTATGTTCAAAACACAACTGAAAACTATTATACAATCGACGCAAAGAAATATGCCCATTGTAACACATTTAACGCATAAAAATTCATAAAATTCTGGCGGGAAGTACGCAGTTTACATCTTATAATATTGGCAATCATCTGAGGCCTACGCTCCTGTCGAAAGCAATGGATTCCTATAAACTAAAGTGACCATATCTTGGAAGAGACAAAGCGGGACACACAGCGTACCTAAGCATTTTCGCGCGCGAAATTTTTGATTATTTACTGTCGTTTTTTGTCAGGGAAACAGATTTCTAGAAGGGCGCAAAATAAAAGTTTCAGTATTTCACACAGATGCAAGTCAAAAACCAGGACATTTGCCTGTCCTAGGGAACATCGCGGGGACACCGGGACAAGCGTTCTGAAACGGGACTGTCCCGGGTAAACTGGGACGTATGATCACTTTACTGTAAACGGTTGTTTCTCGTGCAAGGTTTGGTTACTCATCCATTATAAAATGTAATTTATTTAGAATTACAAACTCACTGAAATTTCGTAGACGGCGAATAATCTAATGGCTATTTAACTTATGTTCCATTTAAAATTAAATCGCCTCTGTGCATCACAAATTTCGTTCTATTCTATAACGTGTATGCTTTGTCGCACAGATTGCAGAATGATGATGTTATAGATGTAGGCATAAAAAACTGTGTTGTGTATATTTCAATTCGTTCGATGTTAACAAAAGCCATTGAAGTGTGAGAGTACATATGACGATATTCAAATATTAATAAAAGAGCAACCAGAGTAGATATAGCGAAAATATTACGTTAAATGATAAAAAGGAACAAATTGAAATCCCATTCCAAATGCCGGTGTCTGTACCAAGTCGCTAATCGGAATGTGTATCATCTGAAGGTAGCATAAGTGTGCAAAGTTGTTTTTATTTTCAATTTAATATATGCGCAAACAAAGAATGAATGAAATCTTCTCGTATTCTCAATGGATTATTAAAACTTATCGATTTCGACTCAATCGCCTCATGCCAATTAACCCCCCCCATTTGTTTTGTAAGGTGTCCCTCCGATAACTCACTCCACTTTATCCTGCCGGCATTCAAGGTCTTCACCGATTGGCTGTCATTTTAACAACCAAGTGGAGATTTCCGGGCAGATTGTATTGTATGGTTCTAGATCCAGTTCTTTCACCAAGAGCATGCATTAAAGACCATTATTATGAGATTAGATGGTGACCGGAAGTATCAACATGCTGATGAAATTATTCGAAGATGTTTTGATATGCTCCACGACGATCACAAATCTTGAAGCTATGTGCTTGTGAGTAGAACGAAGAAAATGGTTTATTTACTCTGAGAAGTTACTGAATCCCTCGCGTGTTAGTTGAAAAAAAATTTCTATGTAAAATTCTCATTGAAAAAGGAGAAAGTATATTCCTATTCCCATCCTATTTTGATGTTCAACCGTCGTGGCCGTCATTAGATTTGACCGGCTTTGAATATGACGATACATCCACTGCAAAAACGCTCAACAATCGCCCACCGAATCAAATCCGCTCCTCCAGTAGCCCAACAATACGAATCCGCTCAGCTGGCAGTGTCCGAAGCATAAACGCTCATCTCCTATTCTCCAAGCTTGGAGGTGAACGTTTATGCTCCGGCTACTGCCAGCTGATCGGATTCGTATTGTTGGGCTGCTAGTTAATTTGGCCATTAAAAAGGCCTCTTAAGTTACCGGAATCTGACGAGAAAATTAATTTATGTTGACACCTTACTTAATTTATTTATTCCATTCCAACGGCAAAAACAATTACGTAAATATAAGCATGCAAAGATGGTCACAGTTATTCTAAAATATATGTGTAATTGTAAAACATATGTAATGATAACAAGTGCCAAAAACGCTAAGAACAAATAACAAGTGGAAAAGATATATAGTTAATAACAAATGCAAAATGAAACAAGAATGTTTGAAAGATGCAAAAAACCTAGCACTCCGGGAAAACGGATGAGGAGGATACTGAGAACATGTCAGCTTTCTCATGTGCATCATTCGAAGAGTGGCCGTTTAAACTAATAGTAGTTGGTATAGGAGGAGAATCAACAGAGGATCGAACAAAATACAGAAGCTTCTAGGGTTGTGAGGAATCAAGTCTTCTATGTGGTTCAGATAGTTTCTATGACATGTGCGACTCAGATTCCTGCAAACATTACGCAACTCACAAAACCTTGAATAGGGTGTTGGAAGGAATGTTTGTTTGTGGCACTTGTGGGCTATTATCTTCTGAATGGCCAGATTGATGAGCTCCGCAGAGAACCACTTGGGGAAGGTTGAAGTTCCTATTCGCTTTATGGGACTGCGCTTAACGCAAATATCACTAATGAGTATTATCGTTCTTTCAAAACTCTCTTGGAAAATCCGTGAAAACAATATTTTAGATTTGTTGTACATGTTTAGTATTTTGAAAGGCTTTAATATTCTTCATGACAAATTTTGGAAAACTCACTATTTCAGGCCCGGTTATATTTCTCTGGGTTTAATCGAAACGTGAAATCATCATTAAACCAGTCTGCGTGTACATTTTAATCCATTTTGTTGTCCGTTGCTTCCTAATTTTCCTTCGAAAATGATTTATGTTTATTTATTGGAACGTTAACCAAGCACCACATGAAATTGGCGCTAATTCTCGAATATTTAAAACGATTTATCGCTCCCGCTCCAAGCGCTTCACCTCCAGCACGGAGCGTTTAAAGTGGTTATCATAGCAATTTTACGCTCACTCAGGGGCGCCACTTTCTGAGCTTCGAAGGGGTTTGGAGTGTGAATCGGAACGAGCTGAAGAGATTCAGAGCGCTTGAAGCGTAAAACGGACTACAGCCTAAAATACAATGGAAAGCTAAGTACTTGAATCGGTAGAAAGTTCTTTTTGATCCTGAAGTCCATAAAATCTACAGGTTAAGGGTCCAGGTTTATTTTAAAAACTGAAAAGGAATCTCAAATGTTAAAGATGACAGAAGCTGAAAAAAGCGAATCCCATTGTTCGATGGAACAAATTTCAGCTATTGGAAAGATCTGGAATTACTATCTATTGTGGAAGAATCTTAGGTTGTTATCCACTAGAGACAATGAGACTACCTGTTTGACTTAGATTAAAGGAGCAAATAAGAGCAGATACCTTTTAGAGAATAAAATTCGAGGAATCAAGCGAGATGGAGTGGAATTGATTCATAATGAAACACTGACTTGCAATTTTCCACAAAAATTAAATTTAATTCGACTCGAGTTTCGATGTTACTACATCATTTTCAAGGTACAACTGAGAGAGGAGAAATGGGGTGGAAAGTCCTCAAGGAGGTGGCTGGAATGGGTAGAAGTGCAAGGCGTGGGGGTTGCACTTCTACACATTCCAGCCACCTCCTTGAGGACTTTCCACCCTATTTCATTCCATTTCTCCTCTCTCAGTTGTACCTTGAAAATGATGTAGTAACATCGAAACTCGAGCCTTTTAGAGAAACACGGAGGACATCACCTTAGAACCAATACTTTCATGTCCGAGAGAAATGATATTTTAATCGAGTGGAAATTGTGGACGGAGAGAAAGATTCGGAACGTACCGCAAAGGAAATAAAATTGGCTAAGTTGGAAAAACAAGATGGGAAATGTAAGTCTCAACTTACACAATGTATTACTGACAGTCATTTGGAATTCGCAAAAGATAAGTCTAAGCCTTTCGATTTATGGATATCATTATGTAATACCTTCGAAAGAAAAGGAATTGCTGGACAGCTAGCGATTAAATTAGATAATACGGATGATACGTTAGTGAGTCACTTCCTAAAATTTGACAAACCGATTAGAGATTTACGTTCCACTGGAGCTACAGTAGAGGAATCGGACATTGTGTGTCATCTACTTTTGACGATGCCTTCTGAATACCACGTGGTGGTCATAGCTATCGAGACGCTTTCGATGAAGTATCTCACATTCAGCCTCGTGAAGAACAGACTGCTGGATGAACAGTCGAAACGGAAAGAAGTCGTCGGGAAAACCGCGAAAAATGCATCACCTCCTGCTGTATTTCAGGCTCAACATTTGAAAGGAAAAGTTAAAATTTCCATGGAAACTGGATAAAGTAAACTTTCATTTAAAATTCAGGGAATTCTTTCCACTTCAAGTGCCATCGATGTGGAAAACCCGGTCACAAGACTGCAGACAACTGCAGAGTGAAACTACCGATTAATTGAGGAAACAACTCGGCGAATGTGACTAATATAGAGGATGGATTAAGATGGAGGTAGATGTATTAATGTTCTGAGCATCATGTGAAGATGATTCAATTGGAGATAAGTAATGGATTCTGGAGCGACAGACCATCTGATCAACAGTAAGATACCTCTCAGTAATGTCAGGAAACTGAAACACTCCTTTGAAATTAAAGTGGCTGAACCAGTTACTTATCTTGAGCCTATATATAAAGGGGAAATTAAAGTGTAGTTAAAGGAAAGGAAGTTGAGATAACAATCAGAGGTGTTTTATCTGTGCCTTAACTTCATTGTAATTTCCTTTCGGTCAGAAAACTGGAAATGAATGGTTTTCGTATTATCTTTGAAAATTCGCAAGGTTTAATTGAAAAAGGGAAAAGAAACTATTGCTGTTGGAATGGGATGGATATCAATTATACCTTTTGAATTTATTCAAACACCAAGTATTTTCCGCTGCTACTACGTCTGAAGCCAATGTGAAATTTGAAGAGGAAGTTGAAAATGAAATTCAAGTTAATAAAACTGGAAAGGAAACTCTACGACGATCTACGAGGACGAATAAGATGCCAAAGTACCCTCAGGATTATGCTGCTCTTTCACTGGGTGCTGAAAATTATGTAGACGATGTACCGGAAAACTACAAGGAAATCGCGGAAAGTGAAGACAAGGAACTCTGGTATCAAGCTATCGAGGAAGAACTTAATTCAATAGAGGGAAATAAGACTTGGATTTACACCAATCTACCCCCTGGAAGAAAGGCCATTGCTAGGAAATGAGTATTTCAATTGAAGAGGGATAAGGATGGAAATATTTAAAAGTGCAAGGCTAGAATCGTAATTAAAGGATACTCTCAGTGGAAAGGATATTACTATGAGGAAACATACGCACCAGTGTATCGTCTTGCAACAGTGAGGGTCCTGCTGGCTGTGACAAACGAACTTGGATTAATTCTGGATGGATTAACAACTGGATGTCGCTAACGCTTTTCTACATGGCAAACTCAAGGAGGAGATGTACAATGTACATGTTTATTTCTGAAGGAGTGGAAGGCATATCTAATATGGTCTGTAAGTTGCGTAAGGCGCTCTATGATATTAAGCAGGCGCCACTAGCATGGAATCAAGCAATTCACTCATTTTTTATTTCTATCGGATTTACTCAGTCGGAGGCAGATAAATGCTTTTACATTCTAACAAGGAAAGGTATTATAATTTACCTCGTGCTTTATGTTGATGACATTCTATAGCAGGTGATAATAGAGGGAAAATCGAGGAGCTAAAATTCAAACTGAAGCAAAGGTTTAAAATCAAGGAATTAAGAGAGCCACAAATATTTCTGGGAATCGAGATTTCAAGGAAGGATGAATAAATGCATCTAAGCCAATCATCCTATCTGAAGAGTCTGTTAAAACAATTTAATATTCGGGGCTGTAATCCCGTCAAGACACCCATGGAAGTCAAACTGGAAATCAAGGCGGAAAAGTAGACTGATAAGTAGAGCAGGTGAAAAATGGTGAATACAATTCCTGAATTTCGGTGAATAAAATGGTGGTTTTCGTCGCAAAAAAGCGGTAAATAAATTAAATTTCGGTGAAAAAATGTTGAAGCATAAATAATTTAAAGCACAATAAAACATTCAGTGTAAGAGATATTTTTGAATTTTTTTATGTAATATTAAAGAAAAGGACACTAAGGCATATTTGAGTAATACAGCAATAGAAGTCATGAAATAGGAAGTAAAATAAATTATTGGTTCTTTCCGATCCACAATTCTGCCAATAATTAAAATTGACTTTATTCGCAAAAATATAGTTCTATTAGTGTCTCCATATTCTCTGGTTTTAGCGATGTCCTTTTATCAGACATAATGTTGCTGTACACTGAGAATGCTCGCTCGCTGTCAACATTAGAGGCAGGAATACTTATACAATAGAAAGCATATTCTGCATATTTAGGATAATCAGATATAAGACTCTTAACAATAGCCATTTAGTCAACCTCGCCAGTAGCTGCAGCATCAATGACACACTTTTTGGTTGCTAAATAGCATCAGTAAAATCAATTATGGGTAGATCACTAAGCAAGGGCAATTTTTTTACATGCTGAGACACAGAACTATGATTTACATGCAGCCCACTTGCAATAATGTTCCTAGGATTGAAAAGTTGGTCCATAGCCTCCCAAAAGTCTTTTGCTGGGTCATTAGCTACAAGAGAATTAAGTTTTAACACTGCCTCTTTTCCAACATTTGCCAACTGTGCTTCTACAGCTCTGGAGTGGCAACCAGGTGATTGCAACAGGTTAGCAGTTTCTGATCGAAACTGCCGATCTGCAACTAATTGGAAACTATTTTTTAGGTCTAACAACTTAACGCTCAGGACATGAGAAAAAGGATAATTTGACCCTTCCAGTGTCTCTAAAAGTGCAACATTGGCTGAACGTGAACAATGCTCAACTACAAACTTTGCCTGGCATTTCAAACCTGCAATTTCATCTACAGTTATGCACTTGAAATATCTGATAGAGGGGATGTTTTTATTAGAGTCCTTAATTTCAAACTTGAAAAAATCAGCAAGGTAAGGGAGATATTCATCTATATATGCAACGGAACAATACCAAGCATTCCACCTAGTGGCAACTGGTGAGGGATACAGTTTTGGGGTAACATGTTTGTCTTCAAGAAACTTCAAATAATGATGTTTCCTTTTTCTGGTGTTAAGAAAGGCCATTTTAACTTTCACAACTCATTGATTCAGTTCAGGAAGTCCAATAGCCCACATATTTCCCACAAGATTGAGTTTATGTGCCCAGCACTGGACATGGATGAGTGTAGATGACGTTAGCACTTTTATAATGTCAGCACATTTTGTCATATGTGGGGCAGAGTCTGTTGTAAATGAAAGTACATTCTGATAGTCCACACCATATTTTCCTAATGTCTCCACCAATACTCGAGAACGCACTGTGGCGGTGGCACTCTGGAGCACTTTACAAGCAGCAACGAAAAGCTTGTTGCCTTCTTCAAGCAAAAGCACTTTAAATAAGACTACAAATACACACTGACCCTTTCTGTCAGTGGTTTCATCACATAAAATCACTATCTTTCTCCCTTTAACTACTTCTTTAAGATATACTTCTTCCTCCTCTCCAATGTTTTCTAAATAAACATCCCTCAGAGTTTTAGAATGAGGAAGACTACCTGCCCCTGGAATATATTTTTCCATCCACTCTCTAACAGCTGGGTGATCAACTTTAAACAAAGGTATATTAGCTTTCACAAATGCCCTCACCGTGTCTTTTGTGAATTGTTCTTTTTCTTGCCTTGCCCGTTTGCTCGCATCCAATGTTTCAGAAATCGAATTCTGTCGTTTTGATCCTCCCTCAGACATCACCCTCTCCTTATTTGCTTTATGAGAAGCTCTGGCGTTGACATGCTTCTCACATGTGTCTTGCCGGCTCCAGTCCACAATGACATTGCAAAACTTGCACATCATAATTTTTTTGCTTTATCAAACACATAAAATCCTTCTTTCTCATACTCTCGCACTCTCTGAAACACATTCACAACTTTAGGCATTATCAACCTCCATGTATTTCTGAATATCCAATTAATCAGTCTTTCTGCCTTTCGTTATTTCCACAATACGAATACCATGAAGTGGGTCCTCTCACCAGCTCCACGTCACTGTTTTCTGTCGATGTTCAACCAGTGATACAATTCAAAAATGATTGTCACGCCATCCCTCGGCCTATGATCCGATGGGACCGCCTACCATAAGCTAATACCCGGCAGCTCTCGGCAGGCTCCGATCTCTTGAGTCGTGGGCTAACCTCATAGGAATTTCTTTTTACGGGCGCCAGGCAAACAAAGTTGCCTTCCTATGGACAGCACTGAAGGGAGGGCTTCACACAATTGTCGCACTTAACATGGCAATTTATTGCACATTTGAACAAACATAAAATTTCCTTTTAAACAAATACCAAAAAATTACAATGCAACATACATACAAGATACCATGAGAATATTGTCTTTTCTTCTGGTACCAAACTTGAAAATTTGGGACAGGAGAATGCTGGATCTCGGCTCATATCTGCCAAAAGGCAGCCGAAGCTCAGCTACGTATATCCAGGAAATCACCTGAGTGGTGTCCACAGCCCCAGAGTACTTGCCCTGGAGAGAACAAGAGATAGGATCGACCCATGTCTCAGCAACCGGCCAGAAACCAGATAATTGCACCCAATGCTGTGCACTTGCAATAATGAGGCTGATCCACTTATCGAAGAGCGTCGGGAGACACAGCTTGATATCCTTCGGGCGGTTTCTCTAAACAAAGGCTGGACACTCTTCTGAGTCGACCACCCGGTCTGTCTCCTGTCCTCTGTCTCTCTGTCCTCACTAGTGATGGGTCGATCATGAACGATTCGATCAAAAAGATTGAATCACTAGGTGAATCAAATGACTCATGATTCATTTCGTTAAACAAGTCGATCATCAATCATCAATCACTCCGACTTCCGGTTTCATATCAATCATCTCGGTTTCCGGTTTGATTCAAAATTTGGAACGACCGATGCTTAATCTCTTTTCGTCAGGGCAGAAATAGTTGTGATAAAATTAAATACTATGTTATGAAGAACTGAATACTTGTGTAATCTTTTTCTTAAATGTTTTCCAGCAGTTATCAGTATTAATAACACCAATACACGTAAAAGGAAAATATTAAGATGACTCCTGTAGGAGAACGTTAGGAAGTAGAAGTTAAAGCTGGTTATATTTTATTGTGCCGTTCATAAAATTATCCTGCAGATCAGATTCATGCATAGTGTGTGGTGTATTTTGTGTTATATTTTGATCAACTATAGTTAGAAATTATTTTATTAGTGTTAAGAAACTGTGGCAGTTTCGCCTTCCCAAATATTTTCATGACACTGCTTCCTTCATTTTTGCAATCTAATTTACTCATCTAGGTATTCACAATTAAAATAGTATATGAAATGATAATATGGATAGCAATCAGCGTTACCAATGCTCTTCGCAGATGAGGCAGTATTTATTCGATTATTCGAAGTGATTTATTACATCCATTGATTGAGTCTTTTCGATCTTGATTCCTTTTGAGTCTTTTCGATCATGATTCCTTTTGAGTCTTTTCAATCATGACTCCTTTGAGCCTTTTCGATCATAGTGATTGAATCTTGATTTGAGTCTTTTCGATCATAGTGATTGAATCAATTGATTGAATCACTTATGTGACTCGAGTCAAAATGATTGAATCACTAAAATGATCGACTTTGCCCATCACTAGTCCTCACCCACACGCACGGCTCGCTCGCTTCTCTCACCCAGACTCGCTTCCTGGCTGACGCATGGTTACCCGGGCTCTCACGGCCAGCCCACCGACCTATCCAGAAGGGGAGGGGGATTTGGTGGGAGGAGGGTGTGTAGGTAGGGGTAGGATTATTTGAGAAGGGGAGGGGTGGTTGCCTGAACCAAGGCTCTGCACACCCAGCGAAGGGAATGCAGGGTAATGGGTGTGTGAGTCACACTGGAACCGGCCGGTGAAGGCAAGCCCAGTGGAGATTTCAGGGTGAACGCTACATGCTCCAAATGCAATACAACTACAATGTAGTTACCAACGTGACTTCGTGTTGATAAGTCTGGCGATTTTGAAAGCGAAAAACAGCGCGCGGCGGTAGACACCGGCATTCACGAGGGAGATGGCAAGCCCGCTACGCGTCATTCACAAGGGAGACGGCTTGCCCGCTACGCATTGGCAAAAATCCTAACCTCACGGAGTACAGACAGAGAAAGAGGCATAAATTGGTAAATGAAATCCTTTAAAGGACTTCTGAACATCACATTCCGACCCTACGTTTATTGTCCACTGCAGCCCCCTCCAACTCCCGGCCGCTAGGTGGCCCCAAAAGCTTCCGCGCGAGGGAATCGCCGATAGATGGTGCTAGTGGGTGTCCGCGCGTCCAGCATTACGAAATTGCATTGAACCAAATACGATTCTTGATCGCTGGAACAACGAATTTAAAATGCCTTTAACTGAATTGAACACTAAGACGCAATTTCATAGCCTTTTAATTTCATTGACAGCCAGTTAGAAAGTCCATGTACAAAAAACATTGGCATTAGAAGGAATTGAATATGAGATGTTATCGTCTGCTAGCAGTCGTATTTTATTAGCTCTACTACATAAAACAGAAGTTATTACGTCCCAATCGCCAAAAATTTATAACATCACGGTTTAACACGGTTCACCATCTATCGGCATCAACATGATAATCAAGATAACCGTCACTGAAAAGCAAAGTCGATGTACACCACCTAGTTGCCCACCTTAAACAGGCAATCCTTAGAAGGTAACTACAAGGATACGGTAATACCCGATTCAGAAATTACTAGATCCGCAATGAAAAAAAAACTGGCCCAAAATTAATTACTAAAAGCTTCCCATAATGACACATTTAATATTGGATTAAGACTTAATGACTATTCTGAAATGTTACATATGTACGTTTGGGAACCCTAATTAAGACTTGGCTGAAAAACACCTGCCTAAATTCTTAACCCAAGAAAGTCGCAGAAATACACATCACAAGATCAACCGAAACAGTAACCAATATAAAGGAAAAGGGGACGGCCGGGAATGGTAATTGAAGGAAGTGATTGTTGTTAAATTTTCAATGCATTTATTCATGAAAGCACAAGCACTATCATTAACACTCTACAGACGAGCTGAAAGGATAAGGACAAAGGTTGGAAGTGAGAAAAATGTAAATAAATCTCAAAGTTCATGAAGATTTGAGGGTTTTCCAAGGTTGTGGCAGTACTACTTCCACCAAAGAATCTGGAGATGAATGACCACCTAGAAATAGAAATTTTTAAAAATTAGGCAAAATTTAAAAAATATATATAAAAAATAAGGTGAAATCCCAGATCGTATCATTTATAAATGTGAAATGTGGAATGTCCACTGCCGCAAGAGAAAGTGCGAGGAAGCACTGCTTTTCCGATTAATTTGCCGTGAGTTCGCTTCAGCTCAACTTGCGCTAACGAATTTTTTAAAAGCGTTTGGAATGGTGACCTTCGTTGATGTTCTGATATTTAGGAACTCGTAATCAGCGAGTAGTATAATATTATCACTTCATCGTTCCTCGAATTGTCCTACGTTTTTGAATTCATCTTTTCAGTACAGTGAGGGAATTTCTCTGAGTGCGAGATGAATTGTCCAGAGGTTTACCAGGTACTTATGGCCTCAGTTTTAAAAATGAAAATCTATGCTTCAAAATAATTAACGCGATCGATTTCCGGCATGTTAAAAACTACAAAACATCTTGTGTCGATGGGCATCTTCCATACGCCGCATTCGACGAAATTTCGCGACAAAATACAATCATTTCGTGGCAGATTTCGCGAATTATTAATGATTTCGCGAAATAGTATGGATTTCGCGAAAACGAAATGCTTAATATTCCACTTATTTTTTTTGCTGTAATGCATCTTCGAGTGATAGCTCGTTTTTTTTAATCATCTGACGGAAATTTCGCGATTTGGTCAAAAACGAAAATAGCCTACCTCTAATGATAAGCCTTTCAGAGAATTAATTGGTTGGGGGTCTACCAGCTCCCAGGTTCATCACATTGTGAAGCTCATTGGGTTTCATTTAACTTTTGGATTATGCTAAATGTAAAGTCATTAAATTGAGGAGGGTGTTGCGATTGCAATTCAATGCTTCAACCGTGTATATAAATAAATTGTTGTTATTTTGCTTCTGAGTTACTTGACTAAATAAAATGGAAATCTCAACACTTGAATCGGTGGGAAGGTCTTTTAATAATGATTTCGTTTATTTTCGTGAGCACTGAAGCCCATGAGAAAATAAATGTTTAACTTTTTACATTTTCAGAATTAAAAGTAACAGAAGCAGGCGTTATACAGGGTGGTATCCAGAAGTAGTAGGACTGATTTTTTTCCGCGCGGGCGGAAAGATTGAGGGGGGTCTGCAAGATTGGATATTGTGGTGTCTTGGGAACAATTTTCGACATGCGGCAGTCGCCTGCGTGCATTAGTTGAGTGTGGACAACTGTTTTAGTGACCTCCTGTTTAGACGCCTCGTCGTTGGTTGCGATGGAGCAAAATTTAGAGCAGCGGTACGCCATCAAGTTTTGCTGCAAAATTCGAAAATCCGCAACCAAAACCAAGAAAATGCTTACGCAGGCCTACAAGGATGATACCATGAGCCATTCCTCGATATTTGAGTGGCACAAGTTGCTTCGGGATGGCAGGGAGCTCGTCGAGGACGACCAACGCGCCGGGCGTCCGTCAACCTCGAAATCGAAAGTGAAATCGATGTTGAATGCATTTTTCGACCGTCATGGAATTGTCCATAAGGAGTTTGTACCTCCTGGACATTCTGTAAACGTAAGATTTTACGCGGAAGTGCTGCGAAATCGGATCACACGCGTGCGACCAGACCTGTGGGGTATTGGAAGCTCCACCACGACAATGCACCGTGCCACGGCGCGTGAATGGGGAACATGCACAATTTTTTATAACCAGATGAATCGGAAGACCACTATCTAAAATGGATTTGGTAAAAATTTCACAGGTGGCCTGCGGGTTTTTACTGAGATATCACTCTTTAAAAATAATTCTTTCTCGGCAGCCTGAAAACACTGCGTCATGGGGCAATGGACGCGTGACGTCACAGAACGATATCGCTAGAGACTATTGTTTACATTTTCACAATAAAGTAAGTGGATGCTAATGATGGAACGGCATTTAGGGTAATTTATTGCTTTTGTTTCTTAATTAGTGATTTTCACTAACCTTAATTGATTATTTCATTCAAGCATAACAAGCATAATGGATGTAAACGAGAAAAAAGAGAGAAAGGTTTACAAATCTTGTGTCGTGCCCTGTTTTTCAAATACCTCAAATTCCACGCCGAAGGAGGTTTTCATTAATGTCCCAAAAGATTCGAAGAAGAGATTAAAATGGTTGAGACGTAAATTCTATATCGAAATTATCAACAGCTTTCTGTTGTGAGGATCATTTCAGCGTACGTGCCAGTAAGGTTGCAAATTTTATTTTTGTGAGTTAAAAAAGATTGAATTGAGCCAAAGGATGTTATTGCCACATAATATAAATTGAAAAGTTACAAACAATCACATCAAAGGAAAAACTTAATTATGAACGGAAAGAGTTATTATATTTCAAGAAAAGTATTATTATAAGATTTTTCTACCGTGTCGATGGAGACTTTCGCGGGGTGGTGCAGCATGCGCAGCAAGGTTTTCGGGTTGACCTTGCTGCGCATTTTTCTACCGGTTTAAGTACGTGTGCATGGAGCTTTGATACTTGCATTTTTCAATTCATATATATAGATAATGATCACAGGTTCCAGTGGCAATGAAGCTGACAAATTATGTCAACTTGAAGCTGAGTCAGAGGATGACTGGGAGAGTAGTTCAGGTATTTCCTCTCAAGTGACATCAAGTGTTGGGGTTCAAGTACGTACTAAATTCAGGAGTAAACAAACGCAAATAAAGACATGTGTTTCTGATAGGGCGACACCACAAAAAAAAATAAAATCTGTAAATACCCAGACATCCCCCATTCAAAGTTTGAAGAGAAGGAAAGTCAGTGAAAATTGTGAGGAATCGAGCTCTGAGGAGGATGTGAGTGAAGAAGATGAGTACAGTTTTTCTGATAATTCATCTAATGACTCAGAAGCTGAATTTCTTAATGAAAATGACTCAGTTGAAAGAAAGCTAGTAGCAATTGCAGGAATAAATTTAATTAATAGAAACCCTAAGCTATAAATGGGTGTACCTGAAAACGGTAGCTTCATTCTGGGCACTCTTCAGAGAAACACAAATTTACATATGTCCATGATCATGCTAACTCTAAAAACGATTAGACTAAATGAATGCTCTACTATTCTCTCTGATGAGTTTAGCATATCATTCAGCACAGCTAGTAGGGTGTTCCATGATGCTGTTCCAAAAATATCCCAATGTATGAAACAGCTCATTATATGGCCAGCCAAGGAAAAGATATTAGAGTTACTGCCATTACCACTTCGATCAAGGTATAGCCATGTACAATAGGCCGGCCCTTATTTTTCAGAATTGCGAAAAGTTATGTTTTCCTAGTCTCAAAATGATCCAAATGAAGTTTATATTCACATGTTAAAATTTGGTTACTTTAAAATAACGGCAACCCGTGCCCCAAGGGCCCTAAGTACTGAGGACCCTCAATTGAGTTTTTTGGAGCAGAAAAAGTGCTATCCCTATGTAAAACGTAAAAGTAAAGCCCTAAAGGGCCGATTTTCTGTTTGTTTTGACCTATCTCTAAGCGTTTACGAGATATCGTCCGTCGTAATGCAATCCACCCCCCAGGGCGCCACTCCGCACCGCGGCGCCGCTGAGGTACGAGCCGCACCACTTACAAGGGACTTCCCCTCAACCCCCTCTCCTCCCTCGACAAAGTCTTTGCTCCCACTGGCAATATCTAGCCTCTGAAGAAATGTGCTTACTCCTTTAGAAAGAATTAAATTGTAATGACAATATTTCCAATCCAATTCATCAATTTATTTTCACGCTGGTCATGAATTTCAGTAGATATCAACCAAAATAAAATACAATTTCAGAGTACTTCTAATCTTTCACTGACACCCTATATTTGGCAATTTAAGTGTCTTTGCGCACGTTAGGGGTTGTGCTACGATGAAAATTCGCATTTATAAATTTTGAAAGCTTTCTTCCTTAAATGACTTAAAACCTTGAATTTGTTTCACCCCTCTCTCTGCACAATCATTTACCACTTGAGGACCCCGAATAATTTGCAAATCGTTCTTGGTTGTTCATACCATCCTCGCATGTGCGCATCAAATAATGGAGCGCATATTTACAATGTATTAAATAGCTTTCTCGAATTAGTAGTGACAAAATTTAATATAGATACCTTTGTCATGTCTTTATGTTTATAGAATGTCTTCTTCGGTGGATCATATTTTCCCTCACATGTCCTCATACGGAGTATCACGTTTTCCTTTTCATACCTAGGAAAGGATCCGTCAAAGAATGCCAGGCCTACAACTCCTCACTCAGGTACCACAAGTGGTTTGAAAACCTCTTTTGTACTGCTTTCGCTATGTCTAGGTTAACACTTTCGCAATAAACAAATCTTTTTAGGAACTGCGGGTCACTGTTGGGAGCAGATGCACCACAAGGTGCGGAAAACCACATCTTTTTCTTTCTTCTTGAATATATTGAAATCTATTCCACTAATAACTGCATTTCGTGCTCCTCTTGTATTGCGTAAGAATTTTACTTCTTCAGCCCTAGTACATTTATCCGAGAGATTAACTGCACTTTCCTCCCCATGCGTCAAAAACTCAATGGTACCGCTCCTTGCAATGTCAAACAAATCATCAAGTTTTGTTACGAAAGATTCTTCATATCCACTGTATTTCGCACTCTCCTTTATTTCGTCGCACGTTCATCCATTCTTTGCGTAATTTTTCTAACTTTTCAATCGCATAATTATTTTCCGTAATAGCAGGAATTCTCGTTTTGTACCATGGATGAAACGCATTTCTTACGTTTTTTCTCGCACTAAGTCTCATGTGTTTCGAACTCATTAGGTGATAGAGAAAACACACAGTACTATTCTCACTGTAGGTAACTTTCAGCCAAGTTTTTCTTCACTTTCTTTTCCAACCAGTTCAATGCCTGGGTTTAGTCTTGATTTCATGCCTTTCCTTGTTGGCCTATCCTTAAAATTCACGTGTATTCATGATAAACTAGTTATTTCGCCATTATTCTCCTTACATCCTAAAAAAACTTAGCACTTCCTATCCATTGCACACTGTACACTAGAGCTATCTCTCCACTGTCCGTGAACTGACTGCCTCGTTTCTTCTTCCTTGAATATTTCTATCTACTGTTGGAGCGTTAGAAGCCCTGCTCATCTCCTTCATTCCTTTATAATTCACAGACACAATGCTCATAATATTTTGTACATAAAGAGCATTTTGGATCCTGCTCGAATGGTTCGCGGCAGTATGGTGGACACAACTTAAGGTTTAAGGGGTCGGCGCACAGTACATAGGACGGCGTTAAAGGTTTAAGATTGACATTGTAGGCTTTAAAAACCTTAATCATGACACAAGAGGAACAACCTGCTCAATTCTGTACCACTAGCATGTGAATATTGTCAACAGGAGGAAAGTCTTTGAGGAGGGAGGGGAGGGGGTGGAGGGGAAGTCTCTAGTAAGTGGTGCGGCTCGTACCTCAGCGGCGCCGCGGTGCGGAGTGGCGCCCTGGGGGGTGGATTGCATTACGACGGACGATATCTCGTAAACGCTTAGAGATAGGTCAAAACAAACAGAAAATCGGCCCTTTAGGGCTTTACTTTTACGTTTTACATAGGGATAGCACTTTTTCTGCTCCAAAACACTCAATTGAGGGTCCTCAGTACTTAGGGCCCTTGGGGCACGGGTTGCCGTTATTTTAAAGTAACCAAATTTTAACATGTGAATATAAACTTCATTTGGATCATTTTGAGACTAGGAAAACAAAACTTTTCGCAATTCTGAAAAATAAGGGCCGGCCTAATGTACAATCAATTATTGATTGCTTAGAAGTAGAGATAGAAAAACCATCGGACCCTGTAAAACAAGCTCTACCATGGTCGGAATACAAGTCTGCAAATACTCTGAAGTAATTGGTGTCTAGCACACCTGATGGATTAATAAATTACATATCTAAGGGCTTTTGAGGTCGGATATCTGATTCACTGCTTGTAGAACAATGTGATTACTTTAAATACTTGCCTTCTCGTTGTGCTGTGATGGCTGATCGGGGTTTCAAACACATTGATAGCTTTCTTGGTACAAAAGGCTGCACATTAATTCCACCCCCCAGTGTTAAGGCTGAAGTTAAGAGCACCAAAAATGAAGTAATGGAGACGAAAATAATTTCCAGCTTGAGGATTCATGTTGAGCGTGTTATCAGACGCATTAGGGAATTTAAAATGTTAGTGCCTCATGCCTGTATAGATCACAATCTTATTACCTTGATGGATGATGTGATTATTATATCTTGTGGCTTAATTAATCTTCAGGCTCCATTAATAAAGTAGCATCCTTGAAAAAATGCCGACAATGAAAGGGAGTGCAAAATAAATTTATTACGAAAATATAACAAGAAGGATATGGGGCCAGTTCTGGGGTAACTAAAAAACTAATCATGTTTACAGCTGTTGAAAAGTATAGGAAAAATATTTTTCTCCCAAAACCTTGTGGCGGCAGTCACAACATTCATTACAAAATCATGGTCATACTCAATCCATAGACAAGAAATATTCTTTGTCTTCTCAAAATCAGGAGCAGCAACACAAAGTGCAGCTCCTTTTTTCTTTTTTTCAGATATAGTGTCATTTTATGAGACACATTTAGTTTCCTAAATGCCGAATCGTATTTTTGGTGAGTGAAGATGTTGTAATAATTCAGAATTATTTAGGCATTAATCATACCTGAAACATATTTGTACATTAGTCTATTATTTCATTACCTATATGCAAACGACTATGGAGCTGATATAAGAGAACCGCATGATAAGTTTGGTATTAAATTTATGGATAGCTAATAATTAACCGCTGATGAAGGATAGTTTATTTGATTTCAAAAATAAGTATTTATAAACAGAAAACAATGTTAAAACTTAAAAATTTTCCTATGCATTAAATAGCTTGCTTACCTGCTTACTTTCACTCCACGCCTCTCGGCGGCGACGAAAGAATCACTGTTTTTAAGGAAGGCGGCCACCATAAAGGAGTCAACCATACGTAAATTGTCTGACTGCGCCTTCTTAAATCCCACTTCAGTCATTTTGTCAATCAGTTTTCTTTTCACCTCATTCCTCCAACAATCCCCCTCTTTTTCCATCAACAACTCCCTAACGACATTAAAGATCTGTATTCATTGATAAACAGCAGTATTTAGACATCGAATTTTACGGAGAACTGAGGCCACTGAGACTGAATATTGTTCGGTGACGTCAAGCCAATGAGAAAGCGTTTCGGGTCACGTGACTTTCGTCGATTTTTTTTTTAGAATTTCATTAGCATTTTACAGCATTTGGGATTGACGTAGACAACTTTGGCTTATATATTCGGATTGGTGAGAAAATTCTCTATAAGATAGGCTACAATAACGGGAGAAACAAAGTTCATGCATGTTCCCCATTGTGAGGGAACTCCTGGCCAAATTCGGCGTTTCCACGTTGCCTCACCCCCCTTTACAGCCCTGATATGGCACCACCGAACTTCTTCCTGTACCCCAGGATCAAGAGGTAGCTCAAGGGGCATCGTTTCGACACGGTGGAAGCGGTCCAAGCGGCGACGACGAGGGCGCTGAACAGCATTCCGGAGGACGACTTCCAGAAGGCCTTCACGACGTGGAAGACTCGCTGCCAGAAGTGTGTGGATGCCCAAGGGGCCGGTTTTGAAGAGTATTGAGTCGGTTTATCAAAATGTTCAATAAATTAATTTTTTTAAAATCAGTCCTACTACTTCTGGATACCACCTTGTATAGTGGAATGACATTCTAAGTTTTAAAAATAACACAAAGATGGCAATATTCCACAGGTTTATTTTCCGTACAACGCGTTTCGACCGTTAGGTCACTATCAAGTACAATAACGAATGGTTGGTTTTGGGGTTGTATTTATATAGAACGGATGGGTGACAGGTGGAAGGGGAAGTTGGGGAAGGGTATGTGACATTGGGTGGAGCGCTTCGGGAATGGTATGGCCAGGAGTGGGGAATGTCCAAAAAATAGTTGTTCATTCATCAGTGAAATGCCTCCTTCTTGCACAATTTTCAATTTCTCCAAAGTGTCCAATCTTCGGCCTTTCATCTCCACGTGGACGATCTCCGGGTCAAACTCGCAAGAATGTTTTTCCTCCAGGAGATGTTACGCCACGAGAGAGGTGGTATCTCCTTTCTCCCAGCATTTCCTGTGCTCTTTCATGCGTGTATCGAATCCTGCCTGTCTGACCGATGTACACTTTATTACAGTCGTTGCACTTGATTCTATAAACCCCCGATTGTTTGAGGTGAGGGATCTTGTCTTTCGTGCGGCAAAGCAGCTTTCCCAAGGTGATCGGATTGTGGAAACATGTTCGAAGTTTGTTTTTCGGGATATGCTTGGCGATTTTATACGATAAATCACCAATAAACTGGATTTTACACCACTTTCTGGTTTCGGGTGGGGGCGGTCCGAGGGAGCACAAATTTCTAATGGCGACGTCACGTTGTTTTTTATTTAAAAGTCTGTCTATTAAACCGTCACTGTAGCCGATAGCCAGAGCTATGTGTTTGATTATGTTGAGTTCTTTATTGAATTCCACCGGTTGAAGGGATAGGAACCCCAGCCTATGGATTAAAGAGTGGAATGATGCCAGTTTGTGGGTGATGGGATGGACCGAGTCTATAGGGATCACTGCGTCATTGTAGCACTTCTTCCGGTACACTCCGAACTCGTGATTACCATTGGTCAGGGATATTTTCAAGTCTAAAAAATTCAGCTGTCCACTTTCGTCTTTCTCCAACTTAAAATTGATCTTAGGGTGTTGACTATTTAAAAGTTTTAAAAAACAGTTCAATTGGCGGTCGCTACCCGACCAGCAGCAAATGATATCATCTACATATATGTACCAGTACGTTACATTCTTTAAAAGTTGATTGCCCGAATTAAAAAGTTTACACTCAAAGTTTGCCATAAAGATATCGGCCAATAACGGAGACAGAGGACTACCCATCGCCAAGCCTTCCGTCTGGTGGTAAAAACCGCCGTTAAACATAAAATAATTCTGGTTTGTGCAGGTTGTTATTAGGGTTAAAATGTCATCTATTAAGACGACATTGATATGGGAGTCATGGAGTAAGTTCTTTGTCAATTCGATTGTTTCAGCAACCGGTACAGATGTGAAGAGATTACCTACGTCGAAGGAAACCAATTTACAGCCCTTGGGAGGGTTGTGACTCGTGAGGCACCTCGTTAGGTGAATTGAGTTCTTAACACTGAATTTAGAGGTGAAAGATGCGTAATTCCTAATTATCGTGTTTAATCTAGCCGCAAGCTTGTGGGTCGGGGCACTTATGCTGGACACCACGGGCCTAATGGGATTATCCTCTTTGTGAATTTTAGGAAGCCCAAACAGTCGCGGGGGAAGTGGGTTCATTTGAATTAGACTATGTTTCGTTCTCCCGTCAAAAAGACCGGTGCACTCCGCCACGGCACTTTTCACACACTTCTGGAACCGAGGGGTTGGGTCCTTGGGTAGAACGACGAACGTATTATGGCTAATGAAGTCCGCGCATTTGTCGACATTCTCCTTTTTCTCGAGAATCACGATGCTATTTCCCTTGTCAGCTTTAGTTGTAACTATGTCATTTGTTTCTAGTTTCGCTGAGAGGGAGTTGATAACTTCCTTTATGTGCTCAGTCCGCTTCCTAACGAATGGTTGGCGAATGTATGAACTTATAAGATTTGCGCATAAAAGTTTTGCCCCCACATGTTCCTGCTCGAGGGCAATCTCACAGTCTACCACCAGATTTTTGAGATAACTTCTTTTTTTTTATTTTTCAGAATTGGTACATTCATATAAGAAAAGAAATAAATAAATAGAATTTCAGACAAATGCATCCTGTGCATATCGCCAATGGCATGAAAAAAATCAGCAAAACAATATTTTCACCAAAATAAAAAAATCACACTTTGATATAACAGGCTAGTTACGATAATCTAAGGTGATAATTCATTATGACAGTAGTTTCAAACAAACAGTTTTTCACTAAAAAGAAAACAAAACATTATGATAATACTGTGTAAATCATTTAACCCACTTCTAAATTCAGTTAACCATTTATTTACATGTGCATCAATAAAAATAATAATAATTAGACTATAAATTAATATAAACAAGAGGAATTCGACTTGAAGTTAACGGGGCATTTTTCAGAAACTTAAATGTGCTATGTTTAAATTTATTGATGTTTGTAATGCTTGTTATTTGGGCTGGAAGAGTTCCATATTCGTGAGGCGGTCACTATGAACGATTTATTCATATGAGGCGTGCGATATTTTGGGATATGAAGATCAATGGTGTGTTTTCGTGTGGGTATGTTGTGTACTTCAGTTTTTCTTATGAATTTCTGATACAGGAAGGGCGGGTAACTGGTAGTTATGAACACTAAAGGCTAAATTTATTATCAGAAGGGTGCGACGCTCCTTACAATTAAGTCAGTTAAGGCGGTCCACAAAAGCAAAATGCAAAAAAGCAAATGTCTAAATGTATGAACGCATGACTGCTCACGAAAATGCACCGTGTAAGCACCCCACTTGCGCGAATGCATGCACAGAAAATAGAACCTGTTCTCATTTGGTTCATGCATTCGTACATTTTCCGTTCCGGTCCACAAAAGTCATTCCCGCAAACAGACATTAACTCGTACATGTTAATGTACCGTGTAACCAGGCCTTAACAGCATGTATGGGATGGTCCGCTATATTCATAGGTACATTGCCTTCTTAAATAAGATAATTAGTCCCATAGCTTTTGTGTCACATATAGCGTACATGTCGCGTAGCTCATGGTCGTGGAAGTAAACTCTGCAGATGGTGTTGTGCATGCTGATAGTTGTATCTTGGCAGTGGCGCCGACTCCATGGGGCCTGAGGGGGCCCGAGCCCCCTCAAAAATTCGTTATGGGTGTGAGGAAAAAATGTGTCAGGCTTGTCGATTTTCTCCGGAGTGTCCAGATATCGAGCTTCGAGTTATCAGTGTTTTAGTGTTGATCATATGACTCTTCTAAAAGCTTAAAAAACTTAAAACTCACTACTTATAAAATTTCCCGGGGAAAGATCCCCGGTTTGAGCCCCCCCAATATTTTTTGTAAGTCGGCATCCCTGCATCTTGGTGATGGGTCAGTCCCTGTCAAACTCCTGTTGATGGTTAGCAGGGTAATATGTGGAAGTTTGAGTAGTTTAGTATAGTTGTTGTTTATTATTATTTAGTTATGTTGTTTATTATTGTTTAGTATATATGTAGTAGTTTTTGAGCGTAGCTGGTCCTTGTTATCTCTTCAGATCTAGGCATTGACCCATCCCACATAGCGGGAACTCGGACTTTAGCAAAAAAAACGCAGTATCTTCTATGTCGAAATCATTCGTATCAGTTAAACCCCGCCTCGCCTCCCGTATTTTGAGAGCCGAATCTACGCTCTAAGAGCTTATATCCTCCACGGCGGCAGTTTCGCTTGCCATTCATCTCGCTTTACTTCGTTTACTAAAAAAAACTCGAAAAAAACTACTAATGCTCTCCAAACCCAATCGTCATGAGCATTAGATCGCATGAGCTATGAATTTTATTAGAAGGATCAGTAAAAACAAATAGTGGCGTTGTGTAAGGCGATTGGATCAAATTATACTAACCGGAAGGAAGCAAAAATTGACTTTACATTTCTTACTAAATTACTTAACTTCATTTTTAACTCGTTTTAATAGATGCATTTTTCATGGAATTGATGATAAAAAATAATTGTATTCGGTAGAGAAATGCCAGTCTTATTGGAACGCAATTTTCTGATAACAGTAATCGAATTTTACTTCATCATTCGCATTTTTAGAATAGTAATAATTCCTTTTGGATCAATTCCTCTTTTTGGAATTTCGTTCTCATTTCCATGGCTGCATTTTAATTCAAGATTTATTATTTTAGTGATGAATTGAGTTTTTGGAGCTAATTTTTTTTCATATTAGAAATGTATTCTTTAGTAGAACACCATATTTTGCGGGAGAGAGATGATATACACATTTGACTCCTGTTCCCGGCGACAGAAACTTATACTATGCCACTGGTGTAAAGCAAACACTGGGTATATACATATATGGCTTCCTCCTGCCTGCATGAGCCAATGACTAGTATCCTTCTCTTTTGAGCGTAGCTGGTCCTTGTTATATCTTCAGATCTAGGCATTGACCCATCCCACATAGCGGGAATTCGGACTTTTGCAAAAAAAAACGCAGCGTCTTCTATGTCGAAATCATTCGTATCAGTTAAACCCCGCCTCGCCTCCCGTATTTTGAGAACCGAATCAACGTTCAAAGAGCGTATATCCTCCACGGCGACAGTTTCGTTTGCCATTCATCTCGCTTTTTTCATGAGGAAGTGCTTGGTTGTGCTTAGTGTGTTTTTTGCGTTTTTTTCTCACTTTTTGTGAGTCGCTGCAAAAGTTCTGACCACCCTACCGGAACCGAAAGAACTACCTGGCCATTTATCTGAGGGCCAGCTTCACGAGTGCCCCGACAAATCAACCATTTCACCCGTACCGAGCGAACTTGTGAATAATTTCCAGTTGAAACTGTTATCAAGCGAGGTGTTGCAAGTTATGTGACTGACGAACTCCTTGGCGCCTGCATCCGGTAAACTTGAGAGTGAGTCAGGTTGGTGTCGGGATACATAGGAGCCCGGTCTCAAGAAAAAGTGTGGAAATCAACTTTTCGGAAAATAATTATCTCGTTTTTTTCCCTTATCTTTGTGTTACCTTGCACAGGGCTTATTTTCATAATTCCCACGTAAATTTTTGTCCCAATATGCCGAATTCTGTCACTCAAGGTTTGAGTTACGAGCAGAAATCGAAAAATAAGAACTGAAAATAATGGATATGACAATGAGCTCAAATTGAAAATATCTCGCTTGTTGAAGATCGACATTACCTCTCCGTAATGGTCTCTTAAAATTATCGTGGTTACACGCTATTTTGTTAGATGAGCGTCGTCAAATACTTATGGTACAGGGATTCTACATTAAGTGCTCCATTCGTTTAATTTATTGCTAATTATTGCTATTTATCTCGCCAATTTTGAGCTGAGAAAATATCATGGATTAAAATGGATTGAGCCATTTCTAAGCCCTAATCGTAGGACAGCCAGATCCACCTATGCTCTGCTATGGCTGAGTGATTGAACTATTGATTCTTCCAACATTTGAACGCATCTATGTCCTCGCAGTTTAGCTTCAGGGACATGACCTACGCGTTTATTGCAGTCCACACCAGTGCACGCCTTGCTTTGTGCGTGTTTCTCCTCCTCGCCTGCAGTCTGCGAAGTGTTTTTTCCCGTTCATCCCCGGGTCTGATTGACTTCGAGAACGGCAAGACTTGCTTGAATGATTGCGGAGGCGGTGCCTGGAAGTTGGTGGATGATAGCTATCTGAAGGCGATTGGTGTCAAACCAAACGGAAATTCCAAAGGATACATCATACTGGATCCGGAGCGTCATAGAGCCTGTGGTGTGGCCAATAAGGTCTTCGTAAGCGGTGATGTTGTGGTGAGGATGAAGATGTTTCTGAATGGGACACACACGGCTACGGATTCCGTTTCTGTTTCCTTTGGGGACATTACCGCGATGTTTCAGAAGACGTCCCTGGATTGGAGAGATCAAATAGTAAACACTGGACAACAAGCTTCAGTAGGCCTCTATAATGTGAGTAAGATGTCGTTCTGGCATACATTTAGCAAAATATTTTCATAAAAATGCTGTGTTGGTGATTCGATTTATTGCGAGCTTATGCCCCCTGGCCTTTGAGGTTGCTTCCGTGGTTTCAACTCTTCGAATTATGTACCTCAAAGGTAGTAAACCGCCAATGGGTATCTACTCTCCAAATTAGCGCTTGAAAGTTTGAGGTTTACGAGGGTAGCCTTTTAAGTGTCGGGAATGAAGAATACTAGAAGAGGTACGATAACGCAATTTTTAAAATTTTTTTTCAAAGTTTTCCTGCCCCAAAGTACTCTCTCCACGACAGTCAATGCACTTATGCATTCGATGGAACCTGTCGTTATAGCATTTATTCCATTCCGAAGTAGGGGTAGTCGCAATGGCTGTTTTGTAGGCATCAACCGCTTCTTCAGACGTCTGGAATGCTTTCCTCTTAGCAGATTCTGGGGAATGTGAAAAAATCATCGGGGCTTAAGTCCGGGCTGTATGGAGGATGATCAAGAATTACGACGTTTTGCTGTTCCAAAAACGACTTTGTGACTCGAGCGGTGTGTGAGCTTGCAATGCCATGATGGAGCGTAATGCTTCGATTTGGGTCGGATCTTCGGACTCGGATCTTTCCGAAGCTCGGCGATCACTTCCGGCAAGCAAATGGTCGTATACCATTGAAAATTAACTGTTCTTTGATTTTCAAGAGCAATCGTCGCCAGGGGCGCAGCTAAGAATTAAGGTTAGGGGGGTTTTAGGTGCAACTAATACTTTGGGGTGTGGGGGTATTGCATACCCGCCAGGATTAAAATTTTAAGATTAATGGTTCAAAATGACTGGTTTTACCGCTTTATGAGAGATATTTGATTAATCCTAACACTATTCTATAAGTAATACTAATCCATTTAGTAAAATAGATAAAACTTAAAACTTCTCTGAGCTATTGGGGGGGGGGGGTTTATCCCCCAAAACACCCCCTCGCTGCACCACTGATTGTCGCTACATGCCTTGATTTGGCTACGAACGATTCAGAATTTCTTTTTTCCACGGTCAATAAGATATTATAAAGGCAGCGTTAGAACTCATAAATAGACTAGATGACTTGTGGTGTAACCTACTAAATTATGTAGAACTTAATATTTCAGAAATTTATTTTTATTCTAACAGCATATGATAGTATAATTTGTTAGCATGCGTGACGTTTTTTGGACTGTGTGGTGTGCATGTGGGAGACCAGTTGCATGCTATATGCTGGTGATTGATCACTCCCTGCCAAACACCCTAGAGGTGGCTCGCAGGATATTTTGTAGATGCAGACCGTATTAATTTTTAGTGAACCAAAATTAAACAACGCGGCCAAAACCCGAATGCGATACGGTTGTAAAATAACTGCGGAAGCTTCCATGTCATGTAGAAGTTATTATCTAAGCAAAAAAGTGTGATTCAGATACCCCGAAAAAAAATCAAAACAGACTTGATATCGAGGGTCATAGCAATCAACAAATAGACAATCACACACACCTATGACATACTTAGAGGTTACTTGCACGAGCGTTACTGAAACCGAGATCTCCGGCTTCGGCAGGCGATGGTTTAATACCGAGACCGGCGCACAGTGGGGCCAAATCCATAAAAGGTGGCCATAATTAGAAAAATAAAAGTTCGGGGTTATGATTTCTTTATACATGGTTGGGAAGATACTTATTTGAGCTGCTGAGAAATAAGTTCGTGAAGCAGGTAAGTGTGCACCTCTTCGTAAAAATCACTTTCAAAGTGACATGTGCGCTGCAGGGATACATAGCCTCCCTCTCGCTTCGAAATACCCTCATCTTCTAGACTCCTCCTCAGCTACCCAATGGGCTAAATTTAAAATTTAAAAAATAGAATCAACGCAACAATGTGCATAGATAAAAAATGTTGCTTTACCATAGCATTGAAACAATATTAAAATTATTATTAACATAAATATTAAATTGCACAACTTTTATTCAAAAATAAAAATACGAACATCATTAAGTTATATAGCAGTGCTCTGTAGTGCTCTTAAATAGTTATATTATTGTAGCCACAACTCTCGGCTATCAAAACAAAAAAAATTAACCGCCCCAACCCGCCCCTTCGTGAATTAATGAAGAAATACGTAAGTAACCTCCAACCGTATGGACGCCGAAGCGCGCTGCTCGTTGACACGTTGCATGCAAGAGGGAGCACTTACTTTATAATCGGCGTAACAAAATGAGTTATTTTGCAATAAATTGCCGCAACAAAGACTCAAGACAAAGTATGTACAAAGTTAATGCTATAATATCTCGTCCGGTAAAGAATGATATCCCTAATGTAGTTTAACCACGTTGCATGCATGGATTCGTAATTTCGAATGCTGCTTTGCAAGTGGCTTTCAGAATGTAAGTTAAAACCTGGCAGATCTACAATACAAACGCTAAAAAATGGGTGGAGGAGCCGAAGAAGGACTTAAAAAGGAGCTTAGTTTAAACCGGCCAAAGTAGGTGAAGGATGAGGAAGATACTATACTAGTCCGTGCAGGAGATACTATACTAGTAAGACACAGGCACGTAGCCGTAAAGTTGCTTCTTGGAAGGTTTGGTGTTGCGCGGGTTGCATACATGGATTTTTTCCCTTTACTTGCATCTGTACCTCAGTAAAAATTAAATCATTCTGAATGGACAGTACAAAATGTGTAACATTTGCCGTTACATTATTTCATTTGCAAATTTTGTTCGACGAATGAGACAAAAAGAGGTTATCTCGTAGCTAAGAAAGTTGACGTAAGGGATAAAAACTGACGTTATTATCTTCTCCAGAGGCCACAAGTAAATCAAAACAAGTAGCAGATTCAAGACAAAAAAATGGCTGCTCTCCAGTGTTACTCTAAGATATTACAGCATTAGAATTACTTTAGTAACACTCCGACCCCTCAACATCCTGTAGATAAATAGAAACTGTTATTAAATAAATGTAATTAAAATTTTCTTCGAAAAAGATAAAGCGAAAAAATATGTTTTTACATTTCACCTGAATATTTTATGAAAAGGACTTAGTCAAAATAATCATGATAGTTTTATTTATATTAACTTCAATTATCATATTTAACTGAAGTTTTAATCATAGGGGTAGATGAAATTGAAGAATCCAATATTGGGTAACAGTTTAATCGGATATGAGGGCAAATGATCCTTAGCTTATGAGGAAAAGATTGCTTTCATTGCTTTGTTTCGCGAGGGTACATCCAATTATCATTTTCATCACACCTAAGTCATCAGTAAATTGTGGACGAAGTAATTTCTTGACATAAAATGTCCTCATTCAGCTTGTGGACTCCAACATTTCTCGAAATTTATATGATTAAGCTACACTCTACCATGCATACTCAAATATTTTTCATGATTTGACCGTTTAAGTTACCTCATCTTACTATCGGAATGTTTAAAATTAGTCTTCATTCCTCTGGCAACCTCTAAGCAGTCTCATAGAAAAGTGATTCTTAATATTATTGTACATTTAATAGGTATTTAGCGTATCATCCCCAAATGGACATTTTAAAAAATTATTGCCAAAAGTACTGCGTTGTGTGACAAGACAATACGATCATGCAGCATTTTCTCTCGTCTTCCAGGTTCAGCTGAAGGGTGCCTCTGCTGATGGTAGTATTTTAATTATTGACGAGTTTGAAATAAATCCTGTCACAGATTCAGGAACTTCTACCACATCGACGACATCAATCGAAACCACAGCATCATCCGTGGTATCAATGGGGACAACCACATCACCTGTGAAATCTACTTCGCTGGAGACGACAAAATTGACAGAAGCATCGACAACGACGGAGACATCGACAATGACGGCGGCAGCGACATCGCCCACGACAGCGACAACTACGGAGGCCGCGACATCGCCTGGGACAGCAGCGACAACGACGGAGGCAGCGACATCGCCTGGGACAGCAGCGACAACGACGGAGGCAGCGACATTGCCCGGGACAGCGACAACTACGGAAGCCGCGACATCGCCTGGGACAGCAGCGACAACGACGGAGGCAGCGACATCTCCCGGGGCAGCGAAAACGACTGAAGCAGCGACATCTCCCGCGACAGCGACAACGACGGAGGCAGCGACATTGCCCGGGACAGCGACAACTACGAAGGCAGCGACATCGCCTGGGACAGCGATATCGCCATCGCCAAGTGCCTTTTCGCCGGAGGAACTCAGCACGAACGAAGGTGATACGATTCGTATGAACTTCACCCAAGGCACTGACAAACTATGTGAATGTGTCGTGAAAATTTTCAAAAAATTTCTCTTCCACATGCACGTGAACAATCTCCGTTTTAGAGCATAGACCAAGAAACGCACTCATAAGGGCGACCGCGTACCTTGCTCCGCCTTTTTCAATACCTTATTTTTTCATTCGGAATGGCGAACACATATCTGTACTGATAGTGGTTCCATTTTATGGGCCTTGGTTTGGCTGTAATTAATTTATTTTCACGCGGTACTTTTAACAAGCCTTATAAAATTCCAAAATAGCACACTTCGCTAAAGGAATTTTAGTTGTAGTCCTGGTTAGCGTCGTCGACTCTCACCCAAGAGGCCAAGATTTGGGACTTCGTCACGGCAATATATTTTGTAATCTTCATTTTGTGCTATTTAGGAGTAATATTAGGCATGTTAAAAGTATCGCATGAAAATTAATTAATTACAGCCAAACTGATGTCCATTCAATGGAACCACTAGCAGTTCCGAGATGTATTCGCAATTCCGAGTGCCATCAAAAATACGGTATTGAAAAAGACCGAGCAATGTACGCGGTCTCCCCTTGTCAGTTAAAGAGACTGATGCCAACATGTAAACGATTGAAATTGCTTAGGCGATCTTAAATTTTAATCCTAAAATATGAAGGCAGATAGCTTACTATTCCTGATAAAACTTAAAGAATTCAATCGCTTCACTATCAAATTTATTTATGGTGAAACACCTTAACGCGTCAATTTGTTTAATTTAAGAATTCTAGCGGTTAAGGTAGGTTTCATGGATTACTTAAGAGGCGTTCTGCCAGCCTCCTCTTCCACTATGTACTTACTCTTCGATTCGCGATGTGGCTTACGCCCTTTCATTCTATTTAAAAACCCTATTGCCTTCTTTCCCTCGTTTTCCTAACATTCTACCCTTTAACACGTTTTCAACATCCCATCACCGCTAAGTACTCGCTTTATCAATACCTCCTGTCTCTTTCGCATCTCATCAAGAAGCTGCCTCTCTTCACCCACCATGTCCAGCATTTTTTCGTTCCTCTTCCTTTCCGTCCACTATATCCTCTCCATTCTTCCCCACACCCACATTTCTAACGCCTCCAGTCTTTTCTCCACCTCCTTTCTAAGTATCCATATTTCCGCACCGTAAAGCGCTACGCTTTAGATCATACTCTCAACTAGTCTTTTCTTAACTCTTAACCGGTGACGTGCGGTCTGAGAGACCGTTGCGTTTCTAAAATTATGAATATTTTCAAAATTGCTATTTCAAACTATCTAATATCCTCTTGAGCGTCTTAATGTTGAATGATAAGGACATAGATTCTTAAAATATAACGTTCCTATTGTTTATTTCTGAAAATTTATCACTGAATTTTAGTAGCGGTCTGTGAGACCTCACGTCACTAAATTGGAAAAACCGATAAACGTAATGCTGGTGGAAATGAATAAAAAAGTTGTTAAAAATAATTACTAGTGATTTTTCAGGAATAATAATAATGAATAATTTGTAAGGAAGCATTTTTAGTTGCATAACGTGGATAGCTAAGTGCTTAATTTAAAAAAGTACGATAGTAAAAATAATAATTCAACTGTTTTTGATATCAGTTTTATGATCCTGTTTCAAGTAACAATTTTTTATGAACATTTTGGTTCCTATTGGGAATGCATAATATTAAATATAAGTTTTATAATAGTTGAGAAGTCAAAGAAACATTAAACGAAGCATTAAAAGTGACTTTGCAACGTTTTATGAATTTTTGTTCTATTAAGGCCTCCCAGACCGCACGTCACTGGTTAAGGGTCAAAACCCTGACACAACGATCCTCTCGTGAGCTCCTTCCTGTTTATGAACGCCTCCTTTGATAACGCAGTTATCTTCCTGATATCCTTACTGCTGTATTCGGTTTCCTCCAATGTGCTGCCCAAATTGCTCTTCCTGCTCGATTTTTTCCTCACTAAATTTTATCTAGAGTTTCGCATTCCTATCTCGCGATGGATTGCAAAACCGCATAACCTTGGTCTCATTGTGATTAATCCTCATCCGATACTCCTCGCAGCGCTTGTCTAGCGCTTCCTCTAGAGCTTTCACCCCCTCGGTGTCTGGCTAATCAACGCCTGATCATCCACGAACCTCACTTACTTTAACAGCATTCCCCCACTTTTATTGTACCTTCCAACCCATTGCACGCCTCTGAAAATGCTCGAATATTGGAACCAATATTGCCTTTTAAATGATCGAATATCCTGCGCTTTAAATTTGCTTTTCATTATACGGCGAGGCAATCATATGAGATCGGCAGTCTTTAAGTAGGGTTCCCACTCAACCGAGAAAACCTTAAAACCGTGAATAAGCAGTGAATTTCGTCTACCGTGAAAAAAAAACCTGGAAAAAGCCGTGAATTTCGTCACAAAGCCTTAAAAATCTCTCAAACTTGTTAGTAGAACTACAATTGACGGATCAAAAGAAAAAAAAGATATTTCAATCATGTTTCAAGGCCTAGCCACATACAGACACTGTTCACACATTGATCTCCACACGTATATTCGATGTGCAATTATTGGTCCTTGTGTCATGACGACATACTTGAGCCTGTGATTGGGAGAGCGGTAAACAAAGTGTTCATTAACCCTGGAGAAAAATGATACACTTCTTCACTTCCATACCACACTGCTCCCTCCATTTTGCCACTCACAACCTTAAATTTTGATATCGATAAGTAGGTGACGTCATGAAAAATAGCACTTTCATTTCTGCGTTTGAATTCACGGCGTCTGTCGCGGTTAAGAAATTTTTAGTTAACGTGCGAACGGTGATTGTGACGTCATCAATATTTCTGCCTAAAATGGCTTATCAACAGACCGTGAATTTGACGATGTTTAGACCGTGAAAACCTGGAAAAAACCGTGAATTTTATAATTTAGTTAGAGTGGGAACCCTGTTAAAAATATATTACGCGTTATAGAACGACTTCAACCTTTGAAATGTTACTTCGGCAATGCGAGTCTAAAGATAATAATATGCTTTTCACGTTTTATTTCCGTCTTCTTCAGTTGGCCCTTCGTCTTCTATGCCCGAATGCGAAGACTACCCTGGCTGCACCAGCTTATCACCTTCGACTCCGCGGCTTCCAGCACCCTCCGAGAAAATCGAGTTAAAGAATGTGTGGACTGTGATTATAGTATCGAGCTGCGGGAGCCTGTTTCTTCTGACGACGTTTCTGTGTGTCACCCATAAGTGTTTGCGAAAGTTTTCGAACGGTTTGAGACGTCAAGGTGTTGATGATGTCGATTCGGCGAGAGAAAGTCCACGTACTGTTCTGCCTCGAGCAAAGTTGAAATCTCTCAGTGACTTTTCAACGATCGATTTGCGCGCTAATGGATCAAGTGAAATTCTTCCGCCTTGCGGTGAGCGTCCTTTCGGGAACTATAATAATTTCCTTGTGCTACTTTTTGGCAGCGGAATATCTGGTCCAAGCATTAAAAGCCTTGGCAGTAAGAGTTCTGCAGGAGACGCCATCTCAGTATCTGGCTCCTTGGACGAAAGTACTTCCACCCTGAAATATCGCCCTTAAGAATGTTCCAAGTCTTACCCAGCATCTTTGAGCTGGGCTCTGGATTTTTATTTATCTCTGTAGACAGACATCGATGCCTGAGTTCTAACTACACGTATCTCAAAAATAGCAACTTTTCAGGACAGCAAAAAAAACGATTGATTTATTTTAATTGCACACTGTATTTAAAACAAAAAGGTCATAAAACTGAAAAAAAAGAATTCATTTGCAAATTAAGAGTTGTTATTGGCTTGTATTTTATTTTTTAATATTATTACACTTTGTTTAAGATACCTGTCTCAAAACCGGTTTGAATCTGAAATACGTGTTGTTAGAACTTATCCATCGAAATGGGAACAATACATTTCAATAGTAATTATTAGAAAAATGATTCTGAACTTTTATTTGACGAAATAAAACATTTTCCAGAAAAATGAGTTTACAACTCAAACCCCAACTGGTATTTCGGAATACGTTAAACCCTCTTAAAGTCGGCCTCTGGTGGTTCCAGGAAAAATGGCCATATAAAGAGGTGGCCGCGCAATAGCGGATTTTGTGGTAGATTAGAAAATACTAATGAGCATTTATAGATTAGTGTGTAATCTCATTTTAACAGCTATAGATTGCGTAATTTGTATTTACTTTCTTAAGATATTGGTGATTGTACTTCGTTCTGATTAACTACGTTGTCCTTCCATTAAATTACAGGGTCTTTCAAAATGAAGAGCAGGGTTTTAGTCTTTAATAATTTTTATTACACGTATAGATACATCAAATGAAGGAGCAACTCAAACAGTTTTGTTTTTTTTTGGCAAAATGCGCAGTGCACCCAATGTTTCCACCGCAAACCGTTAAAAAGCGATAGTGGCAAAGGTGGCGACTAGTGATTAGAAGGCTTTTTGTGTTTTTTCAGTTTTGCAAAGACGGAATATGCAATCACTGTGCAACATTCGTTTCGTATGAAGTTCGGTTTGTATCCTTACGGTGATAATAACGTCCGTGTCTCCACAGAAGATGAGTGCTGAAACTAATATGTCGATGTATTTAAACTTTTATCGGGATTTCACGCGGGTATGATTTTATAAGAGCGCCGACGTTTCGAGTACCGACTCGTTATCCATTCTCACGGCTACTTAGCCGGTAGAACGCTTCTTACATTCTCAGTAGCCGTGAAAATGGTAAACGAGTCGGTACCCGAAACGTCGGCGCTCTTACAAAAACTTTCCCTCGCGGAATCCCGAGAAAAGTTTAAATATTCTGTTCGACGGGAAAGCGTAAAATCTTGCATTATGTATCGATGGCTTAGTTCTAACGACACGCTTTTCAAAATTTGGCCGTTCTGAGTCAATACTGTTAATAAAAAATAAAATTCATTCAAAAACAACTCTTCGTTTGCAAATGTATGCTTCTTTTTTTCTTCTTTTGTGTATTTTTTGTTTTTAATTTCAATTACAATTATATACAATATAAAAAAATCGTTTCTTCGCACCTGAAAAGTTGCCGTTTTTGAGATACGTGTTGTTAGAACATAACCATCGGTATGTGGCTCTGAGCTAAAATTTCAAAAAGTTCAGGCCGGATCAAAATCGTCCAAACCTCACGCTTATTTTCCATTTAACACACCCAGGTGCCGCACTATTTTTCTTGAACGTAGCCCATGACTCAAGGGTAATAGAATTTTATGCTAAGTGTTTCCTACATCAATTTATTTATAATATTTGCTGTTGTTAGTTCCGGCCGGGGAAAATATCTTGGATATATTAGGGATTAGGCCACTTTTAATTGTAAGCCCTTATCGTGGAACAGACATATCCACGTATGTGCCGATCGAAAATATCCTGCATTTGTGATGGATTGTACCACTTGTAATTGCAAGTCCTTATCATGGAACGTACAAATCCACGTATATCCCGCGGGATAATGTCCTGAATTTATTATGAATTGAGCCACTTATAATTGTTAGCCCTTATCTTGAAACAGACAGATCCACGTATGTCCCGAGCGAAAATATCCTGCATTTCTGATCGATTGATCCACCTGTAATTTCAAGTCCTTATCGTGGAACGTAAAAATCCACGGATTTCCCGCGGGATTATATACTGGATTTATTATGAATCGAGCCACTTCTAATAGCCCTTATCGCGAAACGGGCATATCCACGTATGTTCAGCGGCGGCAGAGTGGTTGAACATCTGTTCTTCCAACACTTAACGAACAAATTATCGTATCCCGTTCGTCTTCGAACGAGATATTAGCGACAATACGAACGTCTCTCGAATGGAAGGATCTGGTGCCGGAAATAAAAGGAGTCACTCTGAATAAAAATCAGTGACTTTATTCCCTTTTCTTATGAACAAATATGTCCCCAGCCTCCTGGCCGGTCCAGCTCAGCCAGTCGCCACGCCACAACTCAGCCCCAAGCCAAGCTAGGCATACCCTTTTAAACTTCCCCCACGGGAAGGTCCAAAAAAACCCTCTTATCTACCCCTGGACCGACATCCGCCGATCACGAGCGGGTCCTCTCGTAGACTTGCACTTTGGACTAGCAAGCCTACGTGCCGACTCACGCGTAGCAATGGCTGCTGGATGGTACACCTCCCTCCTTAGAAAGAGAGAAACACGACAAGTTGTTTCTCTCGAACCCATAATATGTAAAATAACTACAAGTACACCATACACCACAAATTATACCCTTTTTAAAAAATGCGTAAAAGAACAATGACCAATAATATAAAGGTCCTTTAGAAGTTTGGATTACATCACAATTTTTAACAATGCAAAAACACTTTGGCAACTAATTGTCTTTCTAAACATTTCACTACCAATAGTTTGAATTGCTTAATTACCACTATTATTTATAAGGCATCAGATAGCAATCTGGTGTTTATCTCTTATTAAGAGAGGGCTCTCCTGACTCATAACCTTGCAGTTTTAATTCCTTTTTGACTCAGGTTCATCATTTCGGCACTTTCACCACTAACACAGTCTTTAGCCCTATTTGAGGTTGTGATATGTTCCACTGACCCTCGAATGTTACTCACAATCTTGGGTTTGAAAATTATGCACAAGTCCTTGCAACTTTCACCTCTTCGTCCTCTTGCGTTTGGACAACATTTTTTCATGCAACATTTACATAAACAGCAATACACAGTTAAGCAAAATATGAATCCCAAACACAGATAGCTCAGTACTGACATATTTAAGTGATGTTTACGTTACTTCTTTCACGACTCTCATTCTCAATTATTTTTTCAAGGTCCCTTACTTTAGTACTAGCATAGTCTAAATCATCCACATGTTGTACCAAATTAATAAGGGGCAGGGGCGCCGACTTATAAAAAATATTGGGGGGGCCCATATCAGGGGTCTTGCTCCGGGAAGAGGTTAAATTCAAATTGTCTCGCAGCACCGAAACACTATCATGATTCACACCACTTGTTTTCAGTAAACCTTCATAGACTTATAATTATTTGTTTTAACACATTGTTGAATATATTTTAAAAGGTAACTATCGTCTAACATGGGAAATAAAAATTATCAATATATTTTTGTGATTCCACAAAGCATAATATAACTTAATTATTTCCTTGAATCATTGAGGGGGCTCGGCCCCCCCCAAACGAATCTTTGAGGGGGCTCGGGCCCCCTCAGGCCCCATGGAGTCGGCGCCACTGATAAGGGGCAAATGATCATGTATTTTATCCAAAGAATACCCGTGCTCTGGATTACAGCAATCAAATGTTAAGGAGAGTGGGGGAATGAAATCGTTCTTAGTGCGATTCATTGTAGCTATCATTTCTCCTTGAAGGACAGTCCCCGTCCCATAAGCCTTGCAGTATTGAAGAAAAGTTAACCTTCCCGTTCCGTTCACCACCACGTCATACGGATCTTGTTGATTGCACAATATAGTCACACTCTCCGGCTTTGGAGCCGTGTACAACCACTCATTTGCGTCTACTTGTACCCATAAAGTTTGGTTTAACCCAACAAGTCGACGCTCACAAAGAGAAGGAATCTCATTAATAAACTGCATCATTTTAGCTTCGCAATCTTCGTGAAGCTGTAATAATTGCAATGGATATAATTGCTTGCAAACTCTCCAATTTGTTGCAACTTTCTTGCACCTAGAGAATTCCTCCCTTGAAAACTTAACATAATATCTATTCATTTTATCAATTAACAAATATTCCTTCTGGGGCTTGATATAAATAAACTTATTAGAAGTTCCATTTACCAAAGTGGGTAAGGGTAAAACACGATATACATTAAATCTCAATGAATTGCAAAGAGGTAAATACAGCACATACCCTAAAACTTCCTTAGACAAAAATACATCTAAAGTTAACAATTTTAACATAGCGTTACTCTAAGCCACACTTGGCGGGAAGGGAAGGGACAGTTCCTTGGGCAACTTCGTCTCTTCCTTCTTGAACACACTGAAGATCTCTCCTGGACTAACTATCTGTGGCTGTAACACTCCTCGTCGCGCGTTGATTATAGCGTCCAGTATAATCTCGTAATTACGGGTCACTTCCTCTATTACAAACGCAAGTTCTCTCACATGTTCCTGACCCGTTAGTGCCAGCTTTAAGTAGTTAGTCTCGTTTATTAATTCTCCAGTCGCTTCATTCACGTATCCCTTCAGCTCGTTCAAACCTTTCGATAACCTTTCTTCATTGGTCTGCACGTCTGCAAGTGTGCTATTCACAGCGCCTATAGTCGCCTTGATTAGGGTCACATGTTGCTGTGCAATAGTCAGAAATTTTGACTGATCCTTCTCTAATTGACTAATTTTGTCCATATAATATGATGCATCAGTCTCATCTAAGGTGCCAAATAATACCTTACTGACTTCACTCAAAATTGAAGAATCCTCTCCTTTTTCTCGCATTGCTCCCAGCTAACTGCGAAATCAACCCCTTTAGTCTATCTGCATTTAACACTTTTATCTTTTTCCAGCGTCGACATAGTCCTAGAGTTCGTCCATATTTCTCTAGGAGATAATCTGCTGTCATCGTCCCTTCCACTACGCATAAAAAACAGGAAGGGTATAGCGGTAATCTCCTCTTGCCCTGCGAAGAGTTAGAAGAACAACTTCAGACGATTAGAATGAACCTTAACCTCCTTTCCTTTCGCCTTTTTTATGATCACAGTTACTCCGTCAACACCTACTACCGAGAAGGGTCCTACCCATTGAGAGGAAAGCTTCTTCGACCGCCCCCTCCTCACCGTCTCGTCGAACAGTAAGACTTTATCACCCTCCAAAAACAGTTGAGGATTGGAATTCTTATCATACTCCGTCTTGTTCTTCTCCTTCGCTTCCATCAATAATTTTCTGGCCTTAGAATGACTTTCCTGCATTCTCGATTTCAACTCCTTCACGATCTTGGATCTGGATCTTCTCAAATCATCCTGGAACGTCAAGAGATACTTGTTTTCTTGCGACGTCACTGGAAATGGCCCCACTATATCCAAATTACATTTTTCGAAGACTGTCTCTGGCGTTTGAGTAATTATCATTGGAATCGTGGTTTTTGGTTTAGTAAGTTTATTCTTTTGGCACTTATCGCACAAGCGTATGTATTTCTCCACATCGCTCTTCATCCCTGGCCACTTATGATACAATTTCACTCTTTCATAGGTTCGATTCATTCCTTGGTGGCCGCCCACGGGTGAATCATGTATTTCTCGCAGAATTTCTTCCTTCCTCTCCTTGCTGATCTGCTCACGAGTCTCGACCTCCGATGACTCGTTCTCTGAGGCTTCTATCGCCCATATGCGACTTAGTGCATCCGCATTTGAGTTCAGCTTCCCTTTCTTGTATATGATTTCATAATCATACTCCTCCATCTTAATTCGCCATCGCATTAACCTCGAACTTGGATCCTTCACATTAAAAATCCAAGTCAACGGCTTGTGATCAGTTATTATTGTAAACTTTCTGCCGTATAAGTATGGCGGAAAGTATTGTGTTCCCCAAACAATAGCTAGTAACTCCTTCTCAATGGTGGAGTAGTTTTTCTCTGCCTTGTTTAATGCTCTTGATGCATATGCAATCGGCAGGTCTTTTCCCGGCGTACCTTGTGATAAAATGGCTCCTAATGCCTTATTGCTGGCATCCGTAGTCAAGAGGAAAGGGCGAGAGAAATCCGGATACTGCAATATCGGCTCCGTCATCAAAATTTCCTTTAAATTCTGGAAAGCTTCTTCTTGCTCCCCTTCCCACTCGAACTCCGCGTTCTTTTTCAGCAACTCATGCAAAGGCCTCGCAATTTGACTGAAATTGTGGATGAATCGCCTGTAGTAACCGGCTGATCCCAGGAAACTCTGCAGCTGCTTAGTATTTTTCGGCCGTGGAAACTTATTAATCATTTCCACCTTTCCTGGATCGGGTTTCACGCTCTCTTCCGAAATTACGTGCCCCAGATAATTAACTTCAGTTCTTAAAAACTCACATTTCTCAGGCTGCAATTTAAGTCCATATTCCCTCAATCTCCCAAAGACTTCTTTTAACCTGTCATTATGGGAGTGAAAATCATTGCCAAAGATCACAATATCGTCCAAATACACGAAGCATCGTAAGCCTTGCAAGCCACTTAGGACGGTGTTCATTAATCTTTGAAAAGTAGCAGGCGCTCCCTTTAATCCGAACGGCATCCTCTTAAACTGATAGTGACCTTGAAACGTACTGAAAGCCGTCTTGTGTTGATCATCTTTTGCCATAGGGATTTGGTGGTAACCACTAGCAAGGTCCAATGTACTAAAATACCTGGCCTTTCCCAATGGATCCAATATTTCCGTAATGAGGGGCAACGGAAATGCATCTCCCACCGTCACATCATTTAATTTGCGGTAATCCACCACAATTCTCCATTTCTGCTTGCCGGAGGCATCCTCCTTCTTAGGAATTACCAGAATAGGTGAATTCCAGGCGCTCTTACTGGGTTCAATTATTCCATCTCGCAGCATGCCTTGTATTTGCCGGCTAACCTCCCTTTTGTGCACTTCGGGGATGCGATAAGGGCGTGTATTAATGGCATTATTTCCTTCACGCGATGGTGTAGGAATTTCATGGGCCAATGCCGTAGTAGCGGTTAGTTTATCGCCCGGCAAGAAAAATACATCACTGTAATTCTGACATAAATCCAAAAAATCTTCCAATTCCCTTCCACAAAGGTGGCTTAATCGCAATTCTCTCTTTAAAATTTCATTTCTCCTGGCTCCACCCTCTTTAAGCTTTGACGAAGCGCCTTGGGAAGTTATTTCAATTTTTTGCAATGCCCTTGGAGACAATTTACAATCGACCTCCTTATCGTTCGTGTTCATTACGCTGGCCGTACATTCTCCGTCCACCCCAATGGTCAAAACTTCAGCCAGATACACACCATCTTCTAACTTCTCCTTTGCTAATACTCCTTCTCCTTTGGAAGTAGTAGGTACTTTTACTATGCATTCACAGCGAGCGGGGATTCTAATCCTTCGCTCCACGACGGGATCACATTCCAATTTCTTTTTCTTATCCATCTCAAGTTGCAACCCTCTCATGAAAACCTTTCTTTGCTCAACGTATATTACAGCTCCTAATTCCCTCAGTAAATCTCTTTCAATAATTCCATCAAAACTCAGAGAGAAACGGGAGCCATCAATGAGTTGAAAATCTAAAATGGCCTCTTTATTTTGGTCTTCTAGCGTTAAAGTCACTCTTCCTTCTGTGGCAATGAGATCCTCTGTGATGCCTTTCACCCTCACTTTCTCAGCGGGATAATAATTAGTCCCTCTTTTCAATACTGACGATTTTATTAAACTTACGTCAGCACCTGTGTCCAGCAAAAGACACAACTTTCCGCTTTTACTTTCAGGACAGTGCAGCGTTATCGAATCTCCATCGCCGACTCCAGATATGCTGCCGACGTGTATCTGCTTAGGCTTTTTCGGGTTGAAACCTCTTTGGCCCTCTTTTATCTCTTATTTATCTCCTGCGGAGAAGGACCCTTGCGTGCTCACTTTATATCGGCACTCTCTCGCCATATGCCCCTGTTTCCCGCACCGAAAGCATTTGATTCCCTCTATTTTCCTTATCCCCTTTTCTTCGCAGGGCTTCTTATTTTTATAATAGCACTTGCTAGCTAGGTGGCCCCGCTTTCCGCAATTATCGCAGTGTAACTGACTTCGAGCATCAGATGATTTTCCCCTCTCAATGGCAGACAGTATAGCGCTTTCTTCCTCTAGAGCTACTTCTACAGCAGTTGGCAATAGCAGCGCCTCCCCTTTACTTCGCACTATGGTTTGGATCCGCTCATTCTCCAGCCCCTGAATGAAGCAGGCCTTGGCTAAATGATTCACCAATGCTACGGCACCAGCCTCTTCGCTCTCATTCAACACACGGCGAGCCGCATCACGCAATTCCGTTTGCATAGCATCAATGCGCGAGCCCCAAGACGCAATACTCTCCCCCTTGTGCTGCTCTGCATTAAACATGGCACAAGCATAAAAGTCAAGAGTCCGCCTAACTGCATAATTCTCTTCTAAAATCGCCTTAACTTGCGCCCATGTCTGAGTAAGGTCTCGCACCATTAACTTTGATCTCGCGTCACCGGTTATTCTCGCCTTTACAAATTTTAGAAGTCTATCATGCTGAGAGGGATTTACTAATTCAAATACTACATCCACATTTTCCACGAACTCCCGTAATTTAATTTTATTTCCATCAAAGGGTTGACTAACAATTTTCATCGCTTCTGCGATACTGCAATAATCGCCATTTTCAGAAGATTGCACCGCGTTGGCCATTTCAACACTCATATTTACTTCACTTTTCACAATGGAGGGAATTGGGGGGAATAAGAGGACCAAGTGTGGCTTACTCACAATTTTTTTTCTCTTCTGGTGAGTCCGGCTCTTTCTGAAGGTCCCCTCGGCGACACAGGCAACGCTCCCTCCTGGCTGATAGCGGGCGACTCCTGTTGATCCTTCCGTGTTCTCCAAAGACGACAGCTCTCAGGGAGTGATGGTGTCCTCGATTGCGACGCCAATTAAGACTGCCAATCAATCCGCGTACCCGAACACCTGACACCAGTTTTATTATGTCGTATCCCGCTCGTCTTCGAACGAGATATTAGCGACAATACGAACGTCTCTCGAATGGAAGGATCTGGTGCCGGAAATAAAAGGAGTCACTCTGAATAAAAAGCAGTGACTTTATTCCCTTTTCTTATGAACAAATATGTCCCCAGCCTCCTGGCCGGCCCAGCTCAGCCAGTCGCCACGCCACAACTCAGCCCCAAGCCAAGCTAGGCATACCCTTTTAATCTTCCCCCACGGGAAGGTCCAAAAAAACCCTCTTATCTACCCCTGGACCGACATCCGCCGATCACGAGCGGGTCCTCTCGTAGACTTGCACTTTGGACTAGCAAGCCTATGTGCCGACTCACGCGTAGCAATGGCTGGTGGATGGTACAAAATGTCCTCAAAGTTCAGCTACAGGAAGATGCCCACCGCGTTAATGGCACTGCTCACGAATGCACGCCTTGCTATGTGCGTGTTTCTCCTTGTTACCTGCAGTCTGCGAAGTGTTTTTTTCCCGTTCCCCCCCGTATCTGTTTGACTTCGAGAACGGCAAGACTGGCTTGAATGATTGCGAATGCGGTGCCTGGAAGTTGGTGGATGATAGCTATCTGAAGGCGATTGGTGTCAAACCAAACGGAAATTCCAAAGGATACATCATACTGGATCCGAAACGTCATAGAGCCTGTGGTGTGGCCCATGGGGTCTTCTTAAGCGGTGATGCTGTGGTGAGGATGAAGATGTTTCTGAATGGGACACACACGGCTAACGATTCCGTTTCTGTTTCCTTTGGGGACATTTCTGCGGTGTTTAAGAAGACTTCCCTCGATTGGAGAGATCAAATAGTAAACACTGGGCAACAAGCTACAGTAGGCTTGTATAATGTGAGTAAGGTGTCATTCTGGTATACATTTAGAAAAGGATTTTCTTAAAAATGCTGTGTTGGTAATTCGATTTATTGTGATCTTATACCCTCTGACCTTTTAGGTTCCTTCCATGGTTTCAACTCTCCGAATTTTGTACCTCAGAGGTAGTGAACCGCCCATGGGCATATACCATCCAAATTAGCGCGTGAAAATAAAAAATAATTCGGTTGGCCCAATTAATTTCTTAATACATATTTGTGGTGTTTTTGTATGCCAAGAAGTTTCTTTAAATAAGCATTGATTTTGTGATGAGTTTGACTTCCATCTTATCGTGCGGAATTTGATTAACCACACCGTGGTCGCAACAGGCAGGGAATCCGTGCAGGGTTGGAAAATATCTTGAGTGACAATCCTTATCGCGTAAATGGGACATTTTTATTTATAAAAAATAATTTCTTTTATAATAAAATGTAGTATTAGGAATATAAGATTATTATTTTTTCAATAATATAATGAAAATCTTCACCTCTAGGTAAATATCACCCAATATAAGGTGTGTGGTAATGTCCACGGTTCACGAAGCACTCAAAAGAAATATTACTGGAATAAGGATTGATGTCCACGTCCCTCTCGGGTTTTCGAAATTATCGACTGAATATCCTCGTGTATCGCATACCAACTCGGATAGGAATCACTATCAGACCGTAGATTGAAAACTAGGCTAAACCTTTAATGTAATTTCAAGACCAGTATATTTTGGACTAAGTTAGCCATATCTTACGAACGCCTGCATATCAGATAATAAAATAAAACAGTTATTCTGTAGAACAAATTGAGTTAGATAGTCATTTTATCGCTGCCATTGTACCATTATTTATTTTTTCTCTTTCTTTTTCTCCATGTTTAAGCCACACTCCAGCATACTTGTACGACTAACTATTCACCCCCCGCTATAGGGTTACTACCTTAGATTTCTGACCTCCAAATTCCTAAACCCCGTACCAATATATAATTCAAATCTTTTCAAGAACCTACCGAATCAAAATTCTAGAATAGGGTAGTTTCCTTCAACAAAGAAAACAAAAGGCAATAATTGCGATTCGTTACCCACCATTATTGTATTCATAATATACAAATTATTTCGTTTCAGAAATGCCGGTTTACACGAATGGCAATGGTCCATTTTTATCCTCATTTGAAAAGGGCCAGATTGGCGCCCATGCGATGCCACTCCACGTGACGTCACAAGGACCTAGTTTCTATAGGAGAAGATAGGAGTTATACATCGTCTGAGGTTACCAATGCATGCATCAGGCGCAGAGCTCAGGGAAACATGTCTTAATAATCACTTATTAAAACTGTCTAAGGTCGGAAAGTTTTCCTCGTTTGATAAGATATTAATAATCCTTATTTAAGCCAAGCGCTACCAGCCAGCAGGGTACTCGGCTACCCGCTAGCAGCCTGCGACGTATCAGCGCTAAGCCTCGCCTCAAGGTCACCTCACCGGGCGGGAGGGGGAACCAGAAATACGACGTACGGAGAGATTTCCCGGCATTCATACTTACGCGTCGCGTTTTCGCGCGCTTGAAAATTTTTACTTTTCATTTAATCGCGAAAAATGGATATCGTCATTTAAAAATCTAAAAGCGTGAAATACGTACTCCAGGAGTTATAATCTTTCGATTTAGGCAATAAAAAAACAATAGGAAACCACCCTATTCCCTACCGCTAAGTATGTAAAAATAACTATCACTTCAATAATTTTAAGAAAAACTGTACTCATATTTGAATAAAAGGGTTAAGTTTGTTTATCAATTCTATTTTTTGTTTTTATCAAAAACTTTCTATTTGTATATGTGCTCGTTAAGATTTGTGTTAAAACTTATACATTTGTGTTATTGATATTGAATATCTTATTGTGTTTTAGTCCAAAGATTTGTGGTCATAGAAAACAGCATAAAGAATTTGTCATTTTACTTGTTAAGCCCTGTTATGTTTTCTTCAAATTCAAATATTTATTTTTTCTATCGCTGATATGGTATATTTTGTCAAAATGGCATTTTGCAGAACAGAACAAAGTATGTACTTTCTTTTTTCGCACTTACAAGCTTTTACTAGAGCATAATAAATATTCATTCATACATTAATAAACTTTCATAAATTTCTGGAAGAGCTGCTTGATATAATTAAGAGAAATTATCGTTAGATCGTAGAATTAGCTTTTGAGAAGATTCTTTTCTTAGTTTTTTTGTTGCACCAGCTTAGAGAATATTATTTCATTCATTTTAATTTAATATTTTCTTTGAAGAACTTAGTCAAAAAAAATCGTGGTGTTATCACTACGCACATAGTAAGCGTTGTGTTTTCCTGAAGTTTTAATCATAAAGGTGGATGAAATTGAATGAACATGATAGTTTTATTTACATTAACTTTAACTATCATATTCAAATGAAGTTTAATGGAGTGGATGAAATTAAATGATCCAAAATTGGATAACAGCTTAATTGGATATGATCGCAAATGATCCTTATCTTATAAGTAAAATATGCTTCCACTGCTATGTTTCGCGAGGTTATATCCAATTATCATTTTCAGCACACCTAAGGCATCAGTGAATTGTGGACGAAGTAATTTCTTGACATGAAATGTCCTCATTCAGCTTGTGGACTCCAACATTTCTCGAAATTTATATGATTAAGCTACACTCTACCATGCATACTCAAATATTTTTCATGATTTGACCGTTCAAGTTACCTCATCTTACTATCGGAATGTTTAAAATTAGTCTTCATTCCTCTGGCAATGTCTAAGCAGTCTCATAGAAAAGTGATTCTGAATATTATCGTACATTTTTATAGGTATTTAGCGTATCATCCCCAAATGGACATTTTAAAAAATTATTGCCAGAAGTACTGCGTTGTGTGACAAGACCATACGATCATGCAGCATTTTCTCTCGTCTTCCAGGTTCGGCTGCAGGGTGCCTCTGCTGATGGTAGTATTTTAATTATTGACGAGCTTGAAATAAATCCTGACATGGATTCAGAAACTTCTACCATATCGACGACATCTATCGGAACCACAGCACCATCGATAAATCAATATCAATGGAGTGAACGGCATCACTTGTTAAATCTACGCTGCTTGAGCAGTGGCGGCTTGCCCTTATAAGGACTCTCGGACCCCTCCCAAAAATATGAAAAAGGAAAAAAAATGAAACTCCCATTCAATTATAATTATACATCTAATTATCAGAAGTGTTTATTTTTTCAATCGCATGCATCGAAAATGCTGGAAAAACACGCAAAATTAGCGCGTGAAGTTCGTATTTGAAGCCGTGGGGCGCTGGCCAGAACGTCCCAATCCATCACCATGCAGTTATATGGAGAGTGGCAGTGCTGGGGCGAGCGACGTATCTAGTGAGTTGACGTCGCCGCGCCATCCAGCGGCCGTATAATCATGGTGTTGCAGTGTCGCAGAATACCTTGTTTTGGTGACCATTTGACATATTATGTGTAAATTGTTTTAATGGAAATAGGCCTAGTTGTAGTTGAGTTAATTGAGTTTGTGATTGTTAGTGCTTTAGTGTTAGTGATTGTTTTACATATTAGTGAGTCATAATGGGGTATATATTCCATCACATCCTGAGTTAAAATAACCACATAAGGAAATGTAAATGCATAATTGGTATAGCAATTAGTTATGGAAGGACAATAAAATCATTAAAATGTAACCTTTTACAATTGCTATGAAAATAATAGTTATGGTGTACAGGTCGCTTAGTCACGCAATTTTTGAAGCACCCTTACATGGCTGAATAAAGGAATATATTGTATTCCTGAATCAATGCATCAAAATGAAATTAGTCTAAATGATTTTGATCCAAAATACAACGAACACATTGATGCCAAAATATTTCCTTTACATTTGAAGGAAATCAACAGTTCATTTAATGGTAAAAAAGTTTCAAAAATATTGTGAACACTGCTTTTGTTGTGTACCTGAGAACTGGAAATTACTCATCAGCTGATGAAATCTAACGTTCCCTTCCAAGTCATTGGATCCTATTGATAATATCATTGGAGAATAAAAGCATCCAACATCCAGCAAAACTCTCTGCAATTCCGTCATGCTCTGGCCGGATACGCAAAGTCCAATGGCAGCTGGATAACCCTAAAGTAATTTATACACGACACATTTCTCAGCTCTTCGTCCGATTCATGAAAAATAGTTCTGAAATCATTGACTTCGATGAGCTTTTTCAAGCACAATGGGCATATATTGTCTTAAAAACTCAATAAAATACATAAAATATTGATAAATTTTGACGCCCCGGTGGAGTGTGCCTCCCCCCCCCCCCCCCCAGAATTTGACTCACAAGCAGCCACTGTGCTTGAGACAACAACATTGCCAGAAAAAGCGACAACGCACACTCAAACCACACTAACTGAAAACACAACCTCAAATGGTTTTAATAAAATGAATAAAACATGCAATGATAAAAAAATGTTGCGGTTTAAACCACAAAGTCTGCATATGCAGAATTTCTTTGAATTTTTCTATTAAACGAATTTAACTTAATATAATTTTGCTTAAACGATTAAATTTTTAACACGTTATTTTGTATCCATGAAAAAATACATGTGCCCACCTTATTTTATAAAATAGTATTAGTTCGATCTCTGTTGACACCCGAAAACTAGATATCTTCACAAATAACAGTTTGTTAGTAATGAAATCCATGGGCAGTTTCTGTTGGTTGAAAAGGAAAAATCATACATAATTTTTCATTAAAACATTAAAGAATATAAGTTCAAGTTTTTTTGTCATTACTTCAATATAGAATAGTTGTTTACTATGCAATCTAAATTTGTGCCCGACAAGGTCCAACACCCAAGGAAATATACTAAATCAGTTTTACGATTATTGACTCTTGATTTTTACATTGTTTTAAAACAACCACTGATTTGTACAGTTTCTAATTATAAATTTGGAAGGGAGTAAACTTAAATTGGCCCTATTGCTGGGATAGGACAAGTTTGTGCGCTGGTCCGGAAGTATATATAACTGCTGCCTGTCAAAGAAGATAATGTGCAAATGGCGGGTAAAAATTTTAGATTTACTAGTAAATTAAACATCGACTCATATAAACTAAAAATATGAGTAGGAGTAGCAGTAATGAAAGGGAGTAGACCTTACTGTGAGTTGAAGAGGGAATTACATGACGGAAGAGAACGCTGCCAGGATGCTTCCTAAGTTCTTACCTTAATCGGTAGAATACTTTAATAATTATTACAATAGCAGAAGTAGTTAATTTATAGTGGTGTTTATAAATAATAAATAAATGTATTCAAAGTTTAGAGCCCTGAAGATGTTTTTAAAATAAAACGAAACGTTGGCTGCTAACTTTTAATTTATTGACCTAAACTCCAGGAAACATCATTTTATATATTAAAATAAGGTCAAGAAAGAGGAGAAAAAATAATAATAGTGGTGTTTATATGTATTTATAATTCACAATGTACATGCAGTAAATTTTATATAATTAGTGTGGGGTATGTCCTTACGCCAATTATTGTAGTAGGTACTCTAAAATAAATTTGGTCCTTAGAAGAAAAAAAACACACGCCTCTGCAAGTCGAACTACATGTATATGGTGAATCATGGCTTCGCTAGTAGTGGCCAAAGTCGCCCTAATGATGAGGTGTGTACCTAGGGAGGGGAAGGACAGCGGAAGGAAAAAGTATAGGAGGTGTGAAAAAGGATAGCGCTTAGATTTCCCTAACCTTTCCCTTCCCACCCTGGAGGCGTCTTCTGGCTCTCATCGCGGCGGCACCTGCTATCCTTTTTCCTTCAACTGTCCTTCCCCTCCTGAGAAGTGAAGACTTACAGACCCGGCCCTCGGGAGAGTAACCCGCGAGCCCCCCCTGGGCCCTGCTTTCACTACTGAAGGCTCCAGATGAGGTATTTCAGTTTTCCCTCTTGCTTTTAATGTTTTTAAAATTTTCATCGGCAGCTCTTAATTTTGTAAAAGCGTGGGCTTTTACAAAAGTATCACAAAAGAAGCTCGTAACTTTTGAAAACAAAGTGTTAAGAAGAATATTCGGCCCAATGAAGGAAGGAGAAAAATGGGGAATTAGGAAGAACAAAGAGTTGAGAGACATTTATAAAGGACCAGAAATCGTGGGAATAATTAAAAGCTAGAGAATAAGATGGCTGGGCCACCTCCATAGAAGAAGTGAGGACACAATGCTGAAACAAGTTCTGGAAGGCAAAAAGACCGGTAGGAAGACTAAGAATGCGCTGGGGAGATGAAGTTAAGAAGGATGTGAGAAAGATGGGAGCTCAGCTGGATATGGCAGGCGACCGTAAAATGTGGAGGCGCCTAGCTGGTGAGGCCAAAAACCTTCTAGGTTTGGAATGGCCACAGGAGTAAGAGTAAGCTCTTAATTTGATTGCTCTACGATGTCTTATGGATGAGGGAAGAGAACTGGGTCACTCTACGATTTAGTTCCCTGTATTTCCCATCAACTTAAATAATATTTCAAATGTGCAGTCCTTCAAATCAAAACTATATTCCCACCTTTCCCGCAAAACATAATTCAATAATCTATGATTCACAGTCATGAAATCCAAACTTTAATACCCAAATAGAATTTTCGGCGGTTTTCCTCTTTTTTTCTTAGCTATTTTTTAGGTTTATTATTCATTAAATGTTAAGTGTAAGCCATTTTTATCGAAATATTTCATGGCCGAAGTTCAAGTGTCAGATTTTTGATTTATTATTTTGTTCAATATACCTTATTAAATGTCATATTTACGTTTTCATGCTTCGATCAAATTCAACTTGATAACCGAAACTGAATTATGTTCTGTAATATGCTATTTATTTATGTTTATATGTAATTCACTTATAATGAACATGTTATCAACTATATTATGTATGTAATTTGCTCACCAGTTATGTACAATTTGTGCTCTTAGAGGTATTGTTCCCGGAGCAAATAAATATTATTATTATTATTACTTCGTCTGTAGCCATACAGTTGTAGGGGAACTAAGCATATCAACAATAAGATTCAGTCAAATAACATTTATTTCACATTTTCAAATTGAGAATTAGTTTTGTAATACACTACTACCGCTATGACATTGCTATTTTGAAGTTAAACGTATCCATGGATTTAATTATCAACTCTATAATTTTTTGGAACATTGAAAGAAAGTAAAATCAAAATAATTCTTCGTTGTAGTCGCCCCAGTATTCGCTGTCGTACTTCCAATCTTCGTTGCCTTCACTGCTTACATCGTCATTATCTTCGTAGGCGTCTCCGATGGTGCGGGACCATGCTTTAGTTCCGGCGTCACTGCTTATTTCTATTTCATCCAAAATCAGAATTTCATTGCCCGCGAGTCCCTGTATTTCTATCTGAAAAAGATTAAAAATTCAATATCAATTATTACTTTCCTCTCAGTTATAATTTTCAAATCGCAAATCTCGGGTGTAAGCCATTTTTATCGAAATATTTCATGGCCGAAGTTCGAGAAATGGTCTCAGATTTATCAGGCCGTCGAGAATCGAGGATACTACGGTAGTATGTGTCATCCAACGGTCAGATTTGACCTGGAAAGCCAACACTAGCAGCAAACCAAACTGATCCTTGTGAGTAAGGGGACTGCGTAGAAGAGTCCCAATTCCATCCGATGGTATTTTGATTTCAGTTGCCACTTCGTTCGTATTTTTATCGGCTCACTCTAATGTCAGCGGCGCGGTGATGAGTTCATTGCGATCCCTTATTTTTCCTACATGTCATGTTTGTAATTGCGAGGAATAGCATTGAAAAGCAATGACAGTGATAGATCTTATCATCATGTGTCCAAATTTTTGGTCAAAACCCCTAATGATGCCTCATTTCCCCCGCGAAACTCGGGTGAATTTGTCCGTCAGCGACGCGAGTGTCGACTTTTGTAAACCCATTTAAATCCGCGGTGGGTGAAAACGCATTTAAAAGCCAACTTGTGGATTCTCTTTTGTAATATTCGTGCTTGTGAGTCTCTGTATGGGCGGGACCCGCCCGGTATTGTGCCAGTCCTATTTCCGCATGCACATGTGGAAAGGACTATTGAAGTTCAAGGGAGTGCCGACATATGTGACAAGTTACATGCTCCCAATCCATTTGCTCTCCTAGCGTGAAGCTCGAGAAAACCCTCCAAAATCGTTTATAACCGTCTTAAGTTGATATGAGGTGGAAGAAGTGCAAAAAGAGTCCAATATCGTTATTCAGAATTTAAAATTGGTTATGGAGGTTAGTTTTAAAAAATGAACACCAAAACCCGATGGAGGCGATGCTATGATTTAAAGGGACGAGTATGATAGAGAGTCCATTGTTCACTGTAAAATTGATTGAACATAAATTATCCAGCAAACGAAGAAGAAGCTAAAACAAAAAGAGACAGATGAGGTATGAAATTTGCAATGTAATTTTTGTCAAAAGAAATTCTTAATGGCTTCTGAACAATTCCTCGAAGAGGAATTTGTGGTTGTAAACACTTTAAACTCGATATTTCCTTTTGTTTCGCAATTATTACTTACTGAAACTCTACTCGCGTATACATTTCGCTGACTTCTAACCAAATTAAGCAGCTTGATGGATATTTTATGTGTATTTCTCCAGATATTTACAATTCTAATGCGCTTCTAGCCCTACCGTAATTAGAAAAGCAAAATTCATTGCTTCCTCACTATGACTCATCTAGAAATTTCTGCTTTAATTATCATTAGGCTACTGCATTGTGCACAGTGGTTCCTAGTATAAAAAATGATCGTTTATAAGATTTTATCTAATTTTGTATTGTTATTTAATATTAGGGTAATAATTTTTATATTACGAAATTTTAACAACGAAAAAACTACTTTCTTACTTGGTATTTAACAGCATTCAGTTGAAAGTTTACAATATTGATCGTTTCATTTTCATTACCATAGTGAAGTATTTGATATTTTAATTGGCTTTTATTAAAAACACCATGGCTACACGTTGAATAATAACGATTGCCATATTAGTTTTACCGAATCGTTGAGTAAGGAGCAAATTGAATTTTTATTGAGCCAAAAATATTTTGAATAATTCAATGCCAGAAATCATTCATCTGTAAGTTTTAGCACGCCATCGACATGATATAAAGTAAAGACCCGAGTGATGAATCACGGTATGTGGGACTGGAAATGGCTCCATTAGTGGAATTGCTTCGATAGCCCTCTCCACATGTGCATGCGGGAATAGGGCTGACACAATACCGGGCGGGTCCCGCCCATGCAGAGACTCACAAGCACGAATATTAAAAAAGAGAATCCAAAAGTTGGCCTTTAAATGCGTTATCACCCACCGCGGATTCAAATGGGTTTACAAAAGTCGCCACTCGCGTCGCTGACGGACAAATTCATTCGAGTTTCGCGGGGGAAATGAGGCATAATTAGGGGTTTAAAAAAAAAATTTGTATAAGAACAGAAGGATCAACAACTTTGCTGTTTCCACATATATTCTGTTCATTTTATCTCTGCGGGTGAGCTGGTGTGGCTAAAGCAAGTGGGGTGAGACGGGTGGGGAAAGTTTCTCGACATGTGACTTTGCTTTTGCCAACCAGCAAACAGTAGGCGTTGCCTCAGTCAGTCGCCCTCATACCGCCGCCGAGTGAACATCGTGAATCTACTCGTGGAGCAGTGTTGCCAAGCCTCACGCGACCTCCTTGTATGTGAAGTATGCCTACCACCATCGGTGCCTCATTCAGCGTGGTAGCTGACAATGTCATGAGCCTCTCTGAAAGAATTATCCCCAATGACTTCCAAATGAGTAGGTATATTTTCTCGGCGACAGAGCCAAATACCTGGGGTCACCTATGACTTACACGCTTTTAGTGAAGAAGTAGGGCGGCTATGTACATTTGGCCACGTTTTGTTCGCACCTCCTACACCTCCCCTATCAGCGAAGCGATCCGAGTGAGTCCGGGCTCTCACGAAAGCTCACCCGCAGACATAAAGTGAACAGACTATAGTAATTTATTACTATGTGGAAACAGCAAAGTTGTTGATCCTTCTATTCCTGCGATTATGGATTTCCACCAAGTTACGCCCGCTACGATTAATTATAAAATTTGTATACATGATGATAAGATCTATCACTTGCGAGTTAAAACTGAATCTCATATACCGGAGAAGGAGTTTGAAATGGGTATCTGCTAAAGAGAATGGACTGCAGCACGGTTTTAAAGGTCTCCATTATCAATCAGATCTAGTTGGCGGTCCAGGAGGTAAGGCAACACCAATATCAGGTAAGTGTTCAAAGTGAACGTGAACTCAAATGACTCCGTGGGAACCTTACGATAAAGTATAGAAAATAGTGCATCCAGCTATACGGTAACACGCAGACAGTTTTCATTCACTATCCATTGTGATAGAATTTTAAAAAATGAATATGATTGGAACCGTTTTTTTTCGTTTTCCGATCCGTCGCATACTTCTCGACCTATTCGAGGCGAAGAATCGATGGCGATAACCCTTCCAAAGTTAAGTCGATGATGTCACTAGCTCATGCCTGATCTCTGTGCCTCTTACGCACAGGTTTCGCGTGGTTCATTGTTGTTTACCGTACAGTGAGCCATTTCTACCATAATTGAAAAATATTCCTTGAAAGAGTAAACGAACTAGAACTCAGATTATATAAACAACATATGGAAAAGCGGGGGCAAATTTCAATTTCGATAGTTTTTAATAAATAATTAGAAACGCTTTATCCGTTTTCCGATCTGAGTCCTACTTCACGAGCTATTCGCGGTGAAAAATGAGATGGCCTTAACCCTTTCGAAGACATATTGATGACGTCACGAGCACATGCAGATCGTTTCCTCGCTTCTGTACCACTAACGCATGGACCTCGCGTGATTCATGGTTGTTTACAATCTTGTGAGCTATTTCTTCCATCAATGAAAGATCGTCCTCGTACGATTCAACGAACTAGAACTCAGATGATATCACCAAAATATGGAAAATCGGGGGCAAGTTACAATTTCTCTTATTGAAGACATTGGATAGAATGGCTGAATGAGGAAGATTTTTTCGCCGTAACTGATCTTTCCTTTCCATCCAGAGAATTATTGGAATTTATTGCGATTCGGGATGGATAGAAATCCTATTTCAGGAACCCTTTCCCCCTTCAGGGTAGAGCCCCTATTTCAGGATCGTTCTTTCATTTTGTCCCCCACTCACAACATCTTATTTTTCTCTAAAATGACTCACCTGGTATTGTCCCTCAGGTACAGACTCAGTTGATTTGTTCACAGTACTCCATTCTCCATTTGTCAACTGAGTAAAATAAACTGGAACTGTGTTCACCTTTACAATTACGTAGACCGCTGCCGCACCTTTATAGCTTGCCCACAACCTTATCTTTACATTGACTATTCCAGCCAATGTAACCTTATCCGTTACTCCACACACGAAAATTACTGCTCCTTGCTGCGGCACTATATAGCCCGTCGAATTTTCAAATGGCTTCACTCCTTTGCTGACTAGGTAATCATTATCCACTCGAACCCATTCTCCAAAACCATTGTAACATTTTTGTAAACCATTAGACTCAAAATCTATGATCACGGAAGGAGAAACCATAGTAACCGAGCAAAATATCAGAATCAATCTACTGAGGGAAGCGTGGAAACGTAGAGTACTTGGAATGGAAACCATTTTCCCGCAATAACCAAATTTTCTCTTCCGTGACTTCCCAATTTAGTAGATTGACAGTTGGCACAACTCAAGGCAACAAGAAATCTTAACGTTTCTTTCTTCGCGGGGTACGTGCAGCGGTCTTAGTGAAAGCCACAAGAGTAAACGGAGAGAGGGTTTACCGGAGTCAGTGACAATTTAAAGCACGTTCTACTTGCGGCACGAAGCGAGGAATACTGACTCTTGGTGCATCATGTGACGCGGAGGTGTGGATGACAGTGAAATGCTGCATAAGGAAGTTGTTGAGGGTAGATAAGAAAACTCATCGTCATAATCACTGATCATCCTGATAGGTTTAATGCACCTCTCCATTCCATTTTCCTATCAGGTAACTTTTCACTCCTACGTATTTCTTCTCTTTAACGTCCTTCTTTTCCTGTTCCATACATGTATTTCATTCGAGGTCTTCCTTTTCCGTTCTTGCCTTCAATTTGTCCCTCCACGATTTTCTTCATCAGGCCATCATGTCTCAAAATATGACCGATTAGGTTGTACCGTCTTGGGTTTTCATGAGGATTCTCTTCTCTCCTACTCATCTCAGGACTCGGTCCATCCATTTTATCCTCATCATTCCTCTGTAGCTCCAGATTTCGAAAGCCTATACCCTAGATCAGTGTTTCCCAAACTTTTTCGAGCCACCGCCCCCTTGGATCCATAAACCTATACTCAACGCCACCCTAATCGCTATCTTTCAAATAATAATCAGAATCATATACTAACTAACCAAAGGAGGAACATCGTAATAAATAAATTAAAAACGATGGCTAATTAAATGACTAATAAATAATTAAGTTCTCTGTGTCGTGAAGTTGTACCAACGATAGACCAAATGAAACTAAACCCCTTCAAACGTTTCCCTCGTGCAAGATAGGCTTGGAAATATTTTTCAACAGTTCTTACTTTAAAATGTAAAGAAACACATGGTTTAAATTACTTCCATATGCGGGAAACAAAGTAAGCTTAAGAAGCGAAGCTTGAAAATGAAGAAAACAGGAAGGTTACGGAACCTTCGCATTGTCAGGACCCTTGGCACTTTTCGCCCCCATAGACTACAGCAGCGCCCCCCAGGGGGCGGTAGCGGCCACTTTGGGAACCACTGCCCTATATCTCTTCGTGGCTGTCATTGTAAGTTGTATGTACGAGTAAGTTCTGATAAACTGTTTCCTTATTTCTATGTTTAATTCTGGCACTGTATTTATATCTTTATTTTTGTGGAATGCTCTCTTCGCTTGGAGTATTCTGCTGATAAAATCTTTATTGCTTCTCCCATCGCTAGTTATCCTGCTCCCCAAATAACAAAACTAATTCACCTCTTCCCATTTTTGTTACCCTATTTTGAATTCAACAATACGCAATGATACCGAATTTGTAATTTTAAATTGACTTCCTTATGCACGAAACTGTAAACGAGGTCTCAGTTATGGGTTCTCTCGGTGAAGGTTAAGAATCACGCCGTGGATGAAATCACCTTCCTCTAGAATTGATAGTGTATCTCCCGAAAAATTGCAAATAAATAAGATACATGTCAAACGGTGTTGATGGATGTGTTAGGAACACCTGTATATAGTCATTGCTGGCGTCACCCACTACATCCACGTAGGATCATCATAAGTCACCTTGGGCAAGGAAAAGAACCTCATTGGTCTATTCTGCTGATAATAATTTCTTTCTTTCGTTTCCTATCGGTAGTTATCCTGCTTTCCATATAACAAGATTCATCCACCTTTCCTGGTACGTCCACAACAAATATATCCATGAAAACCTTCACATTAAAATAATACCACAATTCCTACACGACATCGCAAAAGCCTTTGAAGACTCCCAAAAAAACACAAAATACAGTATTAACACCAATCTGGAATTACCAAAAAAACCCACATTTCAAATATCACAGATTAAAAAGAGCAATTACTCACCCTACACAATAATACACAAATAGCCATTTAACTCATTATCGCCAAATTACACAATATACCAAAAGCCGATTACCAGCAACAGCTGAATATCAGGTACTACATAACTGCTAACCACAGTTACCACACATGCGATGCAATGCGTTCCAGTTTTTGTTTCCCTATTTTTGTGTTAGTCTTGACTTCTCGTCTGCATGATTATCTAATCCCACGTTTATGCGAGTGGATGATGAGTATTCGTGGTTGGTACTTGGGAGTGAAGGCCCAATAGCTCAGGTTATGCGTTTCAATTGTTGAATACTTATTGACTGCTCGGGGGTCATGTCATGTATTGAATTAATATCTATCGTAATTAGAGCTAGTGAAATGAAGGAAAATTTCAAGAGTCAAAGACATTAGCTTGAACGCTCAACAGATTTCGATGTAAGTTATCTCGCAAGCACAAAGCTTGCGATAATGCGTGGTGAAGTACTAAGTACCATTATTAAAATACCATGTAATCAATTAAAAAGTTAAGTAATAAAGCCAAAAACACGAGTTGTAAGTAATGAATCGGAAAGCAATAGACGGTAAATGTATATGAAATCCAGTTTTATTTTCCCGTTCTCTTCTCCACGTCTTCTCAATTTTTATCCTTTTCCCCTCATGATTTATTCTCTTTTAACTTCTTGATCTCTCCATTCATCCAGCTTACTTTTCTCGGTAAAAATTCCCTGAATTTCATTTTACTAAAGGAAGTTAAAAAGGGTGACATTCGTAGTTGAAACGAGTGAACGTGATATTTACGTAATTGTCGGGACGGAATAAGAACGGTTTCTATATTGTATACAGTCACTCATGCACTCTTTGAGTTTAATGATGAGTTCATAGAAATAAATGTATTGTAGAAACGGCATTTATTACATTACCCCTGAACCATCTGCCTTCTCATTTTTCTGGCTCTTCCTCTCTCCAAGTTCTCATCTTTTTAATTTTTTTCATCCATCGTCTACATTTTACTATGCATCCGCATAGAGGACACCAAAAGTACATTTTTAACCTCTACCATTCTCCGCCATGCAAATCTAACTTCCATAAGCGGCTCGTCTTTTCTTTATGCTATTTCACGAGTCCCCTGTTTTCAAAACTTTTCCCCCCTGGTTTTGGACCCCCCCACCGAACGAAATTCCTGGTTACGCCACTGGCACATACACTCCCTTTACTGCTTTACATAGACACACAAACTATTGAAATATAAATAAAAATTTGGGATAAAATTTTTCGGGGGTGTGCTATAACCCCTGGGATCCCCCCTTAAAATCCACCCCAGCGGTGAGTCAAACATGCGAGAAACCATTTCGATAATATAAGTGAAATTGGGTCGAAAGCTTCACTGGGGTATGAGTGAGAAGCAGTGGACAGGATGGAAGGGTGATATAGCGTGGACTTACTTGAGTGACAGAATATATCCTTTCCACGAAATGAGGGTAGGATCGGTATTAACTGTGAATATCAGAAAGTGCTACGCAGTAAGATGATTCCCGGTTCGAAAAAAATGGGAAAACCTTTGGTCAGTGGTGATAGGAAAGACCTTTTTATCAGAAAAAGATTTAAAGCATGGATGGTGTAGTGAAATAATTTATCTGAAGAGCTGGATGATCTCATTCCGTGAATTTGTGTGGAATTGATACTAAATCAGTTGAATGAGACTGATTCACAGTCAAGTTTATCTTAGTAAGGGTACTGTATATTTTCGTAACGCATTGGTGACTCATACATACGATTAGGTGGCCATAGATGCTATATAATAAAAAGTCATTTAAAAAAAAAAACAGAAAAATTTCATGCCTTAGTCGGTCGTTGAAAATAATCAATGTTTAAACTAATAACGAGTTGGCTCTAATCTTGAAGTCTGGAATTGTAATCAATGGCTTCAAATATTGAAAAAAAAACAATGTGTACGTATTTTAAAAGAAAGAATGCACGCGATTGCAAAGGCCTTGTAATTACTGGTATTTTCGCACCACATTATATTTAGGCAAAGAGATTCAGCATAGTTCATTATGCGTGACGAATTAATGAATTTTTACGAAACATCGATGAGAAATCCTGTTTTATGATGATAAAACACTATTCACAGTGGAATTGATTGAGCTGGTAATTAACTTTACTTTTCTGGCCCTTTTCTGGAATCAGATTTAACAACCCAACCAAGAAGTATTGATTTGTATCTACGCGATGAGGTTTTTTCCTTTCCTAGAGTGACTTATGATGGTTCTACGTGGATGTAGTGGCTGATGCCAATGATAACTATGTAAAGATGTTTTCAAACACTCACCAACACCTTATGATATGTACTCGTTTTAGGTTGTGAAATTTTCAATTTTCCGCGAAATGCACATCAATTCTAGAGGAAGGTGATATCATCCACTGCGTGATTCATAACCTTCACCGAGAACCGGTAACTGAGACCTCGCTTACGGTTTCGTGCATAAGGAAGTTGAGCTAAAATGACAAATTCGGTGTAATTGCGTATTGTTTGAAGTCAAGACTAACATTAAAATAGGGAAATAAAACTGGTAGAGGTGGATGAATTCCGTTATTTGAGAAGTAGGATAACTAGCGATGGGGGAAGCAAGAGAGAAATTATCAGCAGAATAGCCAAGTCGAAGAATTCCACCATAAGAAAGATGTACTTACTTAGGGATATTTAAACATATGAAGCAAGGAAAAAAATTATCAGAAGATAAATTTGGAGAATGCTCCTCTACGGAAGTGAGGCATGGAAAATCGCTAGGCGGATCGGAATAATCTATTTTTTCTAATCCATCTGGCCCAATGAAAAAAGTTGGACTGATCAAAAATAAGGACTAAAATATTTGACACTCCTTGATGAATTCTTGAATCACGCTCAAATTCCATTCAAGGGCGGTGTAACGTCGCGTCCATGATGTTCGGTGTGACTGATTGTGCCGTGGTCCTTGGATTATGCATTGATGTTTGAATTGTATTTTTATTTGCATGCATGTTTATGTTTATATTGCTGTTTTGGAGTTGAGGGCCCTATGGTGATGGGGGAGTAAACTACGGATTGTTAATAAGAGAGCCATTTTTGGATGCAGGAGAGAAAATAAAGCTCTAAACATTATAAATGATAATTATTGTTTAAGAAGAAAAAAAAGTTGCGACATCACAGGCGGGAGTGTAAAAAAAATAATATTTATTGATTGTCGTCATGGCCATTCCTTGCACATTTTGTCAAGTTACTGATCTCTATGGCCAAAATTTCGTGAATTTTGACGCATCTGCCACCGTTAAGCCACAAAATGCCAAATTTGAGTGTGCGTCCGCGATGAAATTATTCCAACGTCCACACTGCGTGGTGGATAGGAGAGCGGCAGGCCGCTCGCATCCCTTCCCCGCTCGCCTCTCCCCCTTCCGCCCCCGAACGCACCGAAATTCATCCTACGTGTGCTCCTAGGAGGACGCTCATCTGGGATAATATAAATCGGCAGAAGGTAAAAAAGAATGCGTGGAAAGGCGAATTGCCTTTTGTTTGGCGTCTCGTCGACGTGAAAAAATCGGCGTTGAAAATCGACCAACCAAATTTTAGAGGAGTGATAAAATATTTTTTTATTGTTCGCGATATTTTTAGATCCGAGAACGCAGGCAAGTGGCCAACGGCCCATGAAGTTGCCACTCGAGTGACTAGAAAGGTGTTCGAATATTGGAGATGCGCCTTTCTTCCTTAATGCCGGAGAGAGCTACGATTAAATGGATTTCACAGTCCCATAGGAAGAGCTACTACTTACGCAAACATGTGAATAGGCCAAAGAAATGGTTACATTGACGCACAAAACCGTGAAATTATTTTAGGAACTTTGGAAATAATGCGATATTTGTGTGTGTAAGTGCAAGAAGGAGCATATATTCTCCCTAATGAAGAAGTGAAGACATAGGCTAAATATTTGATTCAAGTCAAATAACAAAAAAATGGTTTCTCCTATGAATGATGAATAAATGATGAAATTTGTCATGAAATAAATCATTTGCCTAGGGTGGGATCCGTACACGGATATCTCGATTGGCTGTCAGGTATGCTACCCGTTACAACACCATCATTCTTGGCGAATATAACATTGCTCCTGTGCACATGACTGCATAGAAAATAACTTGCCCTATCCAGTGCTTTGGAAAACGCCCTTAGCGTTATAGGGCAGAGAGGGCTTTATCCTCCGAAAGTGGATTAGTAAACATAACCTCCGTCTCCTGTGCCACTGTGTATACTTCAGACGTCAATACCTTGTTCAGTTTACCCAGTCTGAGATTTACCTTGAGAAAAAATTGCTCAGTGGTGTAACTGGTAGCATACCTGACAGACAATCGGGAGATTCGGGTTCTTTTCCCGGCGAAGCCAAATGAATTTATCATGGCAAATTGCATCCTCGGTGCCTATTACTTTGCACCTGTGCGTGTTACTGAGACTAAGTAAGTCGCTTTTTCTGTGCAGCGCTTCGGTTTCTCCCATTAAAATTCGAAGTCCATTACATCCTTCCCAGAACAATTAGTAAAAAATTATGCGTTGTTAGTATTATCATAGAGTGGTATTATCATAATCAAACTACCGAAAAACTATTAATCGGGGAGTGAACGATGAACCACCGGTAATTTCAGTGTAATTCACTCTCCATGGTATCGAGAGCGACGGACACGATTATTTTGCGATGATGGACTGATGCGAAAGCAAAGGGCATTTATCAGGTGTAAATCGCGAACGTTCTGCTACTATATAGAGTGACTGAGTGACTTGCGATGGACGAACCAAGAAGGGAGTAGTCAGTTGAATAACTCAAGTGAAGACAGCAATTTTCTACAGAGGAGTCTCTTTAAAGTTTACAATATAAATGGCGTGTGTTCGCTAGGGAAGAATGATGAAGATTGAATGAACATATCGTGTGAGCTCTGTGGAATTTCGAAGATGAGTAGAAAATTTAGAAGATGAGTAGAAAACTTAGGGTATAGGACGAATAAATTTCATGGGTTCCACAGACGCGGTGGTCGGATGAACACCATCGTTGAAAGGCAGATGACAGGAAAGAAAGGCATAGAAGTATCTAACTTCCTCATTTTATTTCATCAAACTTTCCCTTCTCTTCCTTTTCCATCCTATATTTTGAAAGAAATGTCCGAATATCGGGCGGTAGAGGAGACATGGCAGACCTTTCCGTCAGGATGAGATACGTAGAAGAAGTGATATAAAGCAAAACTGTATTTAATCGTGAAGAGCTTTGCTGATAGGAGAACAGGTTGGAGAGTTGGGTCAAAACCAATCTGCGGATTAATGATGACATACTCACAAATACTGATGAATTATAACAGATAACGCAATGGAAATGTTTTATTGTGAGAAATACCTCGCGCACACTGTTGAAATCTCCATTGATAAGGGATTTTATTGCTGGGACGTTGCTCGACTATTATCAGGAGCAGGAGATAATCACGGGTAGTAGGTACATGCGTGAAATCCCATCGTCGTTAAAATGTTAGTGAGGAACATGAAAAATATGTATCCCCAATAACCGACCCTAATTGTGATGCATTCACAAGTGGTATTTAGGGGAGGGAAAGTTTTACGACACATGACTTTCCCTTTGCCAATCAGCAGACAGCAGGCGTGGCCTAGCGCTTCGGAAATCCAGTCGCTCTCAGACCTCCATTGTGTGAACATCGTTAATGTGCTCGTGGAGCAGTGTTGCCAAACCTCACGCGTTCTCCTTGTATGTCTCTGAGCAGCCCCCTCCAACTCCCGGCCGCTAGGTGGCCCCAAAAGCTCCGTGCGAGGGAATCGCCGATAGATGGTGCTAGTGGGTGTTTGCGCGTCCAGCATTACGAAATTGCATTGAACCAAATACAATACTTGATCGCTGGAACAACGAATTTAAAATGCCTTTAACTGTATTGAACACTAAGAAGCAATTTAATAGCCTTTTAATTTCATTGACAGCCAGTTAGAAAGTCCATGTACAAAAAACATTGCCTTTAGAAGAAATTGAAAATGAGATGTTGTCGTCTGCTAGCAGTCGTATTTTATTAGCTCTACTTCGTAAAAAAGAAGTTATTTGCGTCCTGATCATCATATCTTTATCCCTAACGGCATACTGCCTGACATATAATTATCAAGGTATCGGTCCCCAAAAATAAATTGGCGATACAGACAGTCGAGTCGGCGTTTCCTCCTCCAAGGAACTCCAGCGCAATTATGCTGAATGGGGAAATAAGTTTTGGCTGCAGAAATCTCCTTAAAACTCTCATTAGGTCACCTTAAACAGGCAATCCTAAACTGGTAGCTACGAGGATACGGTTATCTCCGATTCAGAAATTACAAGATCCGCAATGAGAAAAACTGGCCCAAAATTAATTACTGAAAGCTTCACATAACGACTCATATTAAGATTAGATTAAGACTTAATGGTTATTCTGAAATGGAAAATGTACGTTTGGGAACCCTAATTAAGACTTTAGGCACAACAAAAACACCTTGCTAAATTCTTAACCCAAGAAAGTCACAGAAATACACATCACAAGATCAACCGAAACAGCAACCAATGTAAAGGAAAAGGGGACGTCTGGGAACGGTAGTTGAAGGAAGTGATTGTAGTTAAATTTAAAATGCATTTATTCATGAAAGCACAAGCACTATCATTAACAATGTACAGGCGAGCTTAAAGGATAAGGGTAAAGGTTGGAAGTGTGAAAAATGTAAATAAATCTCGAAGTTAATGAAGATTTGAGGGTTTTCCACGGTTGTGGCAGTATCACTTCCACCAAAAGATCTGGAGATGAATGACCGCCTAGAAATAGAATTTTTTCAAAATTAGGCAAAATTTAAAAAAATATATTTAAAAAATGAGTTGCAATCCTAGGTCGTATCAGTTATAAATGTGGAATGACAGTACTTTTACCACGAAAAATCTCCACAGTTAGCTAATAATGGTGTTACAAGAGGTTATGTCACACAAAAAATGTGAGGCTTTGAGGCACGAGAAAAATATCATAATGAAAGGGTGGGGCCAAATTTTCGATTGCAAATATCAAGAGCTAAATTCATCCTTTCAATTCTTAATATTACCACCATTTACTCTATTCTCATGACTTCCTTTTTTATTACAGATAGTAATCCCTGCCCCTTTTCAGCAAAAAATATCCTGACCACATTACTGTTGTTGCACTTTGTTTACAACTACAACAATTTCTAAACTGCAATGGCAGCAAATCCACAGAAGTAAAAAAAATATGAAATTAATTATATTTCAACATCCGCAGGCGGATCACCGTTAGTCCGTGTATATTATTGTCCGCTAAACTACATCAATACCTACTTGCATAAAATGAGCATGGATGCAAGCATAACTATCGCTAGGGCGCCATAAATCTTATCCCACCAAATAACAGAAGCTACCATTATAATTTCACTGTCATTAAGTCCTAAAACTAGAGTACGATGCACATTAACACTTTCACCATGATCATAAAAACATAAATTCACTGCACAACTGTATCTAATAGAAATGAAATAATACAAGTTTTCAATTCGTGGTGGAGCGATATTTTTCCTCCTCTCTCTGTACTGACACAAAATTCTTCACTAAATATCTAAAGCCATCAATTAATTGCAAAGCGAGCTACGAAACCACCGAGGTTATACAATTGTAATTAAGTACAATAACACAATTAGTAAAAACTGATGGAACTATGCCTCCACGGCAACATGGCATGATATTATTTCGGTATTATGTGAAAAACATGAACCATTGATTTCCCGCGAAGATAAAAATAAAAATTTCCGTAAATAAATATCGGATGCTTTGCCATATCCTCTTTAAAAACAAGAGAAATGGCATGCATAGAAGAGTAAACAAAGCCGCCATTGCAGGTACTGCAGTATTTCCGCTATCTATTTGCACCGCTAATTTATTCTTAACGAATAACACATATTTTCAACTAAAAAACGAGGTCACTGAGATCTAAAACCACGAAAAAATTACCAAATTAACGATAACAGAGCCATAAAACTAACATCGGTAACCCACCGCATCTTGAGTACTTACCACTGCTTTGAAAAAACTTTTATTTTCAGCTCAGCATTCCTTCCTGGTTTTCCTGTATCTTGTAGAATTATTAGACACATATCAAATGCGCGATGCACGAACTATCTTCAAATTTAATAGCTTTTTAGCAATATAACACATCTTCCAAGTGATGAGCTTCGCTGGTTCACCATTGAAATGAATGTAACAGCAACGCGATACTGGGCGCGCGACAGGCTCGCAGCGCCACTCTGTAACGAACTAAAAAAATTGAATAACGTGGGAGGATTTTGGGGCCAGCCAACCAGCGGCGTAACAGCCGAGTTGGAGGGGGCTGTCTCTGAGTATGACTTTCACCAACGGTGCCGCATTCAGCATGGTAGCCGACAATATAACGGACATCTGTGAAGAGACCCTCGATACCTTTCAAATCAAGGAGGTTGAACATATCTGGAGGCGCTGTTTCCGAGTTTTTGGCGTTTTCAGAGTTCAGCCATCTTGGTTTCACAATTTTTGGACTTAGCCGTGTCCCTATAGGCCATTTGGTTATGCCAATCCCAGGATTTGGGCTTTGGATTTGGGCATGACGCCATCTGGGAAGGATGTCCCAACTGGTTAGCCAGCATAAGGGAGGGAATTTGGGCAGCTAACTTGGCCACCAGATTTGGCATCGACGGATGCATTCTTCTCTCCCTTCTCCCATGTTTCAAAGCGTGGAAAGCGTCTTCAGGAGGAAATCAGAGGGGCAACAAGGGGAAAAGCATGCGTTTGCAAGTAGTGTAGATCTTTAGAGACTTATTCGAGTACTTGGTAATTTAAGTCCTGTTTATAATAATTAAATAGCGTTAAAAGGAGCGTAGAAATTAGCGAAAACTAGAAAAGAGAAGGCGGCGTTGTTGGACAGAGGCCGAAATTGGAATCAGAAAAAGTCACAAAAATTAAAATCTATAGTGATAATAAGAATGTAACTACGAAATGCCGAAACCTGATTTGTGTAGGTAAAATATAATATGTTGAAATAAATTGGCTAAAAATCTAGGTGTACCTAAAACTTTATAGCGATTTAGAAAATAATTGAGAAGTTAAACGCTAATCCTTTGGATAGACTAAATAAACCTGGCCTTAAAAATACAAAACTAGAAAGTAAATTCTAAAATATTAGAAAATTAAAAAAGTACTTGGTTTGATTGAAATATTATAAACTAATGGGTATGGGTCAAACTTTCCAGCTTCAAGCACATTTCTGCAATTAATATTGCCGGCCTCGGTGGCGGCGGGGTAACGTTCTCGCCTGCCAAACAAGAGGTCGCGGGTTCGAGCCCCGCCTGGCTAGGTTTCCCCGGTCCAGGGCATGGTCGTTTGTGTACGTTTACTTCTTGCATTTGTTGAACACCCCGGTGTAAAATGGCCAACAAGAGCTGTATCCGGTGGTTTGAGAATAAAATAAAAATAAAAAATAAATAAAAACATGCCCCATTCCTTGGCATATTTCCGTGATTCACAGAGAATAAGGCAATGGTGGAGGGAAAATAACTTCCTAACTATAAAATTCCTGGGGCGAATGCATTTTCAGTGGAAACCAAGCAATGGACTTATTGTTGTCCAACCAACCCGCATATCAGTGAAATCCTTTATATCGGAGAGTAGCAGTGGAATGGAATACCTTGAAAATTCAGCTATTTTTCTATGTATCGACGACTTTCCGCATCCGTGAGACGAACTTTCGCACTCCCTCCTCGAACCAGCATCCCGTAGGTAGGCAAGGACCGCTTCTAGAACGTCGTCGTCGTTCGTGAATTGTCGCCCTCCCAAATCTTTTTTTAGGGCCGGAAAGAGATTATATTCACAGGTGAAATATCTGGACTCTAAGGTGGGTGATCAATCACCTTCCATCCAAATTACTCCGTGAATGACTTTGTTTTCTTGGGCTCCATCCTTGTCCTTGGTGGGCATCATGCCTTGTCGTGGTACAATCGATCAACCTGCCGCGTCTTTTGTTTTGTATAGCCCTTAGAAGATTTCTTAGGGTCTCATAGTTCCTCACGTGGTTGATTTTTGTATCTTTGGACATAAAATCGACCGTAAGAACATATTTTCTGCCCCAGAAGACGTTATCCATAATGTTGCCCGCAGATTTTGAGAATTCCACTGCTCGTTATGAACGAAGAGGCTGCAAGCAGTTTATGTTTTTGCACTACTTCCATTTCATTTCATGTATTTTCCAACGGCAGCAGCCAATTTACAATAGTAATACAATAATTTACGATAAACAATACAATAATTTACGATCAATAATACAATAATATACAGTAATAATATAAAGTGGTAAATGAAACAGAAGATGGTATAAAGTTTGTAAAATATCAGAGGGGAGTGTAACAACGAAGAAGGCTAAGAACATATCGACTGTTATATGGCCATGACCGTTTTGGCATTTTTACCAGTAAGATGAGATTTTTCACCGCCCTCTTAATGTTAACCTTGAGAAGGCAAAATCAATTGTAAAAGCATGTTGCCTTCTACATAATTTTGTTAGATAGAGAAATGGATTTTCTTTCGAAGAGACACTGTTTTTAAGATGACCAGAATCATGCAATGTCGGATAGATCAGCTAACGCATTGGAGATAAGTTTGTCAATTACTTTATAGACACTATCCTGGCAAGATTCTAAAATTTAATTTTAATCGTTCAAAAGAAGTAAAAACTATTAAATGTTGATAGTCAAGGCCTCCGCTTTTACTCTGAATTTGTCCTCAAGGCTACGGTGTTACCTCAGAGTTATAAACCAGCAGGTATAGGTAGCCAAGTCGGGCTGAAAATTTGGAGATGTACCGAGTCCATCCAAAATTTCCCTCCATTCTGTACTTCTCGCAACCAACCCAGAGCCGCACGATCATTTTTTTCCGTCTTATAGTAAGGGTGTCTTATTCCCTATCCCAACTGAGCATCAAAGACGGTTGCCTCGGCCGCCCTCTAGAGGCGTAAATCCTTCCCCTAGGACTCTTTTAACACTCCCACAGAACTGGGCCCCTCTTATTGTGAAAGCAAGTTATTTTATGGCAAATCCAGCTTAATCTGCTGAAAGCATCCTTTCACCATTCTGATCTGATGGAATCGTCCCATCATCTTTCATCCTTACCTGCGCCACCCCCATCCAACTCCGCCCTACCTCGCTGAAGGTCGCGTAAAGAGGAGACAGCAGTAGTCCATTCTCTCATTGGGTAATAGTGGGTTATCCCACTGAAACGTCTGGCAAAAAATCTTGTTATTTATTTATTTATAATTTCAATTACGTGTCATCATTAGAATCGTTTTCTTCATGTTTGCAACTCTCCGTAACGTGCCAAGGCAGGTTATATTTTTTAAAGATCGCTTAGTTTTCATACATTCATATGTATTTTTTATTTTAAAATGTATTTACAGCAATATTTTGTTATTAGTTTTTCAAATACCCAAGTCAAAGGTATTTTGTATTTTGATTTCAAATATATTTGGAACGGTATTTTGTACTTCAAATCCATTTGAAGCGGAATTTAATATATTCCTCGGCCTGTATTTTGCCCAGCCTTGATAATGAGAACAACAGAATATGACCCCAGCAAGTTGAATGATATTATGTAGGAAAAAATATGTAAAGTATTTTATATTTGAGGATGAAAAGTAAATCAGTGTGATAAAAATGCGAACAGCGATTATGTAACCAACTTCTATTAGTGATAATAAAACATACTCATCGGATTTCTTCTCATCATTTTGTTCCGTACCGTGATGGGGAGGGTGGAAGGTTTGGGTAACGCCCTCTCACGTCTTTACACATTTTTACTGTTCAAAGTTAAATTTAACTCTCATTTTCCACCCTATACCGCAGTAATTTCGTGACTTGGTGTATGCTTACACGTACTATTCTAATATTAAAAAGATAGTATCTTAATTACTCATAACATTTTTTACAATGGATGTTATACCTACATGGACGGCTATGAGTCCAATAGATCCATACTCGTCCTCCCCGGTTACCTCTTATTGAGACCCAGTTTCCTCTCTCTTTCCATCTACATACCCAGAGTTTTTCTTTACGAGTTATATTGCATGTTAAAATACATTTTTAAAAATATTTGGAACGCTAAAAAAATCACTAACTCATGATTAACTTTGTGGTATTCATCATAAGTTTTCTTGAATATTACACAATTTCTTATACCACTTCTTTTTTACAGAGCGCGACCCGGGTTTCGATGAATTATCATCATCTTAAGGCGCAAATTGTGATCGGTTTATCTCATTGTTGTTACCCAGTTACCTGAAGAATTTTAATTATTGAAATTCAGGACATTACTCTTATAAATGAATATCTTTACCCATCCTTTACCCTTTCATAGGGGGACCCTTTTAAATATTTCTCTGATATTTTTACTGATATTAATTGTGATTCGTGGGACACTTTTGTGATGAAGTGAAAAGGGCGCTAAATAATAGTACCGTAATTATCACTTACCTTAACCCATTTATGCCCAGTGGGTCGTTTTCGACCCACTTCGTAGAAAAATATTTTCTGGGTGTCATGAAAAAATATATTACTACAATGTTTTTGTCCGTGTTTTGTGAGCTTAGAGCAACATTGTTGAGGAGCTGTGGTGTTCCACACCCCCGTCTTCTCAATAAAATTGGCAGTTACATCCAAGATGGCGCAGAGGCACGCGGACGCTCCTGGACGAAGGCGAGTATTTTATACGTTCTAATGAAAATCAATTATTAGTTCGTACAACATAGTGTGCGAAGTATGCCTGCATATTTTTCTTAACTTTTTTCTACAATAATAGCATTATCATGTGAGTGGCATGCGACTCTATGTAAGGTGGGTCGAAAACGACCCACTGGGCACGGAGCTGCAAATGAGCATATGCCTGGCACACTTTTTTGCATCCATCGTTTTTTAATTTTATTTAATTTACCATCCGTATTATTTATAATTTAGATTATAAATTATAATTATGACCTATATTTAATCAATTTTATCAAATTTATACCTATATAGGTAAGCAAATTAAGCATTAGTCGATGATTTTCCTAATTTTTTTGTCAGTTGCAGGCGATTTACACTGTCCTTGGCTTAGATGCTCTTGAGTGTGATGACGGCCAGTATCTGGACTGCGGTCACGGTCTGGTATCTGGACTGCAGTCATATCACTCTACCAAGTGACGAAGGAGATGAAACCGATGGGGATTCTGGAAATTAATCGTGTGCGAATCCTGATCGGCTCTCGAGGCGCCAGCTGCAAGCTGAAGCAGAGCTGTTCATTCCAAATGGTAAAGATGAAGATTGTAAACGAGAGGCTACATCATTTGGAGAGGCTAATGACATCGTGGAGTAAGTCAAGGGTTCCATCGCAACAATTAATATGAGAGAGATACGCAGTATTCGTTCGAGAAAAACAGCAGCATGCCATGCGGGGAGTAGGAAATCCCTCCGCACATATTGGCACAGACAAGGACAGCATGAACCTCCGGATGATGAGAGCAGAGTAGTAAGCAACAGCCGAGATACCCCATTCGCGATCCCTACCATGACTGCTATCATAGAAGAGAGAAATGCATTAGAAAAGAGGTGTACTTGCGATGAATGAGGAGACATAGCTCCTCCCCCGGAGAGCCACTGTTATCTGAGGCATTCTTCCACAGCATCTGCAAGTGAAGACACGTATTCTCTAGATTTTTTCAATTCATTTCTAACGGCAGATATTGAAGACTGATAACTGAGCAAACTAATCTATACGCTATTCGTGCAAACAAGCCAAACATCAAAGTCAGTATTGATGAAATGTATACCATTATTGGTATCTTGTCTTTGAGCGGGTATATTCCCTTGCCTAGGTGACGGATGTTTTGGGAATTAAGTGATTATGTTCACAATAGTTTAGCCAGTAACTCGATACGTCGCAACAGAAAAGAAATTCTATCGATGCTCCATGTGATAACGATACGATAAACCCAGCCGACAGAATGGCAAAGGTTAGGCCTTTGATCGATTCCTTAAATTCCATATGCATTGCAAATATTATTCTCAACGGGAACAAAATTTCTATCGATGAGACAATGGTGGGGTACTTTGGGAAGCACGGTTGCAAATAGTTTTTAAAAGGAAAGTCGATTAGATTTGGGCACAAAGCTTGGGTGATTGCTCAAAGAAAAGGGTATGGTATGTATTTCGATCTGTATCAAGGTAAAAATGGTCTCAAATCCAGAGCACAAGATTTAGGTCTCGGTGAATCAGTAGTCATTGTTTTTTGCAATATATTGCTCACAAAATTCCCCAATGGCAAATTTTACGTGTTTTTGATAATTTCTGTACCTCAGCTGAGCTAATACTGGCTCAAACTCTCACCAACAAAGGAATACAGTAAAACTTTGATTTTACGCAGTTGGAGGGACCGAAATATGGGCACTGTGTAAAATCAAAGTGTGTAAAATCAAGAGTTGGTATTGAGGAGAAGTATAGTTTTCAGGATAACTCTTGCTCATTATTTTTAGAACCCCTTTTAGAAATGTTTAGAACACTTTTGTATAGTTCTGATTTGAGCCAGAACCGGATCCAGAAAAAGTCTCATTATGTGTGGCTTTATGGTAAAAGAGCATGAATTCCTTTTCAGTCGTATCAGATATATGTTTCCTGGATTAAATTATACTCATTTGGAGGCAAGAAAATGAAGCCTAATAATCTTATTTACTCACAAGCAACACCACAGATGACGTGTTACCTTGAGAAAAACAACGTTGCATTCCTGAACAATGTTTCCCATGGTTGAATAACATGGTAGAATTGCTAGAATTTCTGGCGCTAAGATTACATCTGTTACCCAGGAGAAATGTCGCAATGGTGATACTAAATGCTCGCAGAGAAGCTAATTTTCGAAAATATTCTCATTAAAAGCAGTTTTCAGGAAATCCATTTAACCACCTGCAGACAAACAAAGATTGGAGATTGAAGAAATGAGATATCTGAGGATAGTCATCCAAATTAACCCCAGTAACAGAGAGCAAAATTGTGCTAATACATCACAAAGGCTTTACACCCTGTGGGCCTGGGTTCAAGTCCTGGCAGTAGCAGAAACTTATCAGAGATGGCCCTATCCCTACTTGAGAGTAATGTGGAGGGCACTTCCAGTGCACCACTCTGTCCAGCAGATGAGACGTTAAGCCCTCGTCCCTTTAAGGCCTATCATTACAACCTGGCTAATGCCAATATAGGGTTCCTATCCCCACAGCCCTTACTTCATGGCTCTAATGACCCCAGCTATCAGTTACCTCCTTCCAAATAGCATACCAAAGATAATACGTAGCACATAGGACCCGGGATATTAGGAAAATCAGATTTTTCCGGTGTTTAGATCACTTTTTTTAAGTGAGCTATTTAAATAACCGCGCAACTACCGTCATGCCGCCAGTGATGAATAAAAAAATTATTAATAGTCCGGAACAATCTTCCTTCTTTATAGTGATGGGTCGATTCCAAAATTTTATCGATTCAGATCCCGATTCCGATTCTGACATTTCGATTCCGATTCTACCGATACCGATTCCATCGATTCTGATGCCATAGGCTCCAAGAAAAATATGACTTAATTCCAGGCAACAAGAAAACCACTTTTAGAAATATCACTCTATAAAAGAGTCAGTTGACAAAAGCATTTTCCATATCATCACTATGTAATTAAAATATAATAGCTAAATTTCAAAACAGAAAATACCTGAAAAGTGGTGTTACATGATAGGTATTACTTTAGAAAATTGGCACTCATAATATGTTGACCATATATATATGTATCCAAACTACAAGGAGAGCCCTGAGTACAGAAATTTTCATAGCTGTAATAAAGATTACATACTACATATATGAATCATGTAATATTTGGTCCTTTCAAATTCTCAAGCAGAAAAACTTATTATTCTACATACTCAGCCAGCAGGTTTTGACGTCTCCACGTTTCAGTATAACTGCCTGCAGAAAATTGCCTTTTGCTACACACTTGTGTGATTGGGCAAGTACTTTCCTGCCAAAATATCAAGACTTTGGAATTTTTATTAAAAATTATATCAACGATTTTTTTGGATCTTGAATCTTCTTGGAATTCAAGTGGACGAAGCGAACGAACTAAAGAACTAAACTTCAGTTTTGTAGATCTAAAAAAATTCTATACTTCTCACGTCATTTAATCAACCTTAAAATCTCTTGCTTTTTTTTAAGTTCAACAAAAAAACTAAACGCTACAAATTAATATCACATCGGACGGACGCAGTAATAAAAAAGGCTAAAAGAGCCTTGTGGTGTGAAAACTCCCCCTTCCGCGCGACTCACCTCGGCGAAGTTGGAAAGGGAAAAAGGGTATCGGTTGTTGCCTTTCACGGAAACAGTTCATTTTTCTCTCTCTTAAACATGCTGAAATAATCTCTTCACTTTACTTCAATACCCAGGGCATATTTCTTATGCGTGGGATAGCTCCGAAAAATATCCAATCTTTAGTATTTTCACTTGAGTAATGCGCTAATTGTTCAAGTCAATCTATACATAATCCTTTTTAACATCCTCAGTTTAGTGTTTTAAGTCAATGAAGACGATTATACATGCTTTAAATCACGATTTTCAAGACTAATGTTTTAAAAAACTTGAGAAATCGGCCTCAGTTACCGAGCCTAGGACTTCCGCGGCGTGTAGCTGAGCTTTGACGCGCGATTGAAAAATCGCTCTTGTTTCCTTCGTCGCAGACGTTTTTTTCCAAGATTTCTAATTAGTACTCTTTAGAAATCTCTACTTTATATTGTGGTTCAAATTTTCCGAGTTATGTTTTTCGTAAACGAAAGATAATGTCTACTTTATGTCAAATTTCATGCGAAAAACGGGTCGGCCATTTTGCGTCGTAAAACCAGACAGATGAGAGCCAAAATCTTCAAAAGCCATTGAAAGTATAGGCAAAGCACCAGATCAAAGGAATGTTTCGTTTTTTATTCCATAAAACTCATACCAACGCAAAACCACTTGGATAAATTCAAAGATTTTTTTAGGAAAAACGATATCTCGCGTGGCATTGAAAAATTGGTCATGTTTGGGCCGTTGTATCTCACTAAAGGTTCGTAATTATGTAAAATGGCATATAAATCTATATCTGGTTATGATTTATGATTATTTACGCTACGTTTCAAGCCTCTATCCCCAAAAAGGTCATTTTGGACTTTATTCCAGCTTTTTCCGATTTCGGACCAGTGTGCGCCGGGTAGGAAGACCGCGGAAGGCCGCCGCGGCTGGCGTAAAGATATTCGGCGCCCACGTCGACAACTATAGTGTATTCGGCAAGCTGAAACTACCAGGTCAAGGCATTAGAATGACTTATCGGCTTTAAAAACTGCATTATTACATGAGTTTCATGATAGCGCTTCCTTTCGGCAGATTGCTGGACCTACTAGCCTCGAAAGCTCTGTAACCTTAATTACTCGACTCGACATTCGTAATGCTACTCGAAACGCTCGAGTCGAGTACCAACTACTCGATCGACTTGAATTTTCGAGTACTCGAACATCCCTGGAAGATATGTATTTTGTCATTACGATTACGTGGCGCGAAAATTCAAATGACTGTTGTAAACGCGGTCGTATATTTTGTTGTTTGAAGTACTAATGGAATCGGAATCGATTTTTCACCTTGGCAAGTACTCGTTTTCGATTCCGGTTCTTGGTCGAGAATCGAGGAATCGAAGAATCGAGGAATCGAACCGACCCATCACTACTTCTTTATAATTTTTACGTATTAAAAAACCATTTTCCCATGAAAATTTAGTATAAGTAGATAGAATCTACCGGGTATAGCTCCTCTGTCGGCATTCTTCCGCGAATTCAGCGCCGGGACCTTCGGCTCACAAGCCGTGTGACTCATCTTAACGTAATATTTTGCTTCCCCATAGCTGATAATAACACCGGACACTTTTTGTATTTCGATTTAATGGTACTAAGCCATTCCTGAGTTTAAAGGGACTGCCTTATCACTCACGTCTTGATTTGACTTCAATGATTGCATGACGATTGTCGACGCGAGTTATTCTCCGAGGGCATAAACTCCCGTTCCGTTAAAAATAAACGCTTGCCACCTAGCGGAGTTAAGCTAATATCTATTGAAGTTCCAACAATGTTTCATTTAAACCCACTGAAAATGAGATACAAGTTGAATCAGCTCTAATAAGCACGCCGCGCAATCAACTTTCCCTCGCCTCCATTCGTCCCGCAGATGTGGGGTTAGCCCGCGGAATGAGACGTATGCTTTTACCATCGTGTTGAATCACCATCGACTTACGTCCATACTAGAAGTACGACTATCTTTTTTGGATCACCTTGGAAGCCAAAATGTTGGCACGGGAGGATTTTTAACGGCTAATTTCGCCGTTATATTTCGCTGGGGCGAAGGAAAACATCCCGGTCAAGGCAAATGATTTTTTCTCTGTGGAGTTATCGCACAATTTGTGCATTGCGGGTGACTCACGTAAAGTTATTACCGTGGCTAGTCCCGGTATACTTAAATTCGTTCTTGTATTCATTTTTGTAACTCATTTAGACGAATAAATAACCTAACTTCATATTGCTCTAGTCGGGTTTTTCAAAACAAGTCGAAAGACAACTGCGTAAAATCAAGATTAGCGGCCTCTTTGGGGCTGGGGTTATGCTGTGCAAAATCGAAAAAACTGCGTAAAATCAAGAAAAGATGTAAAATCGAAGTTTCGCCATTGGAATTCCCTATGCTTTCCGGCCGGACTTGAGTGTCGCTGCGTAAAAACGAGACTTGATGTAAAATCAAAGTGCGTAAAATCGAAGTTTTACTGTATGTACAACAGGAACAATCCGTACAGGGCAATGTCCTCTTCCAAATAAGAAATGTACGGGAGGCTAAACGTTACTCCGCTGCAGAGAAAAAAAATATCATGGTCCCACAGCCGTATGTTGTAGCACAATATAACAAAAGCGTAGGTGATGTAGATTTAATGGATAATAATATTTCAAACTATTCCATCAATATCCGCAGAAAAAGTGGTATACACCAATTATATTCTGGATTTTAGATATTGCGATGAATAATGCATGGATATTACGTAGGTACCACGGTCTTGCGTTGAAAAACCTCACCTTCCGTAGGCAGGTAGTCCAAGCCATGCTTCATAAATTGGGACAGCAGCAAAGCGAGCGGAATTCACCATGGATAATGCAAGTAAACCTCTAAGACAAGATCACGGTGGACACCTGCTAACGTCAACAGAGCACGACGCAGATGTGCTGTGTGCCGCAGTAAGATGGTAAAAGCCTGTCAAAGGTGCCATGTGAACTTGCACAATAAATGCTTTGAACTATTTCACCGAGCTTAGGAGCCACATCATATGATATTTTATGTGTTTAAGTTAAAATAGTACATTTGATGGTTCTAAGGTTCCTTCAGCTAATTCATTTCAAACTTTTATTTTCCATTGTAGGGCTCTCTTAGATCTTCCAATCATCAGGTATAGTTCAATAAATTGACTTTATTAAGTTTTATTGCATTTACTTTTGTTAATATCATATCCAATGTTTTATAATAATCTAAGCTTTCCAAATTAAATGCATTTATATTCAAGTGTATTAGCTTGATTCGTTGCGCGACACTAAAAGAACGATTATTGCTGAATGAAAAAAATGTACTTTGTAAAATACAATGTATTTTTTAATTGTTTAAACATTTACAATTGAGTATGTAGTCAAAGCAAAGTAAAAAAATTGTAAATAAATGTTTTTTGACGATTTAAATAAAATTATAAATAATCAAAATTTCTCTCTCAAATTTCACCTTATTTGCCACTTCGTGCCCAGTGGGTCGTTTTCGACCCAGGGTATTACTACGACTTAGAGTACTTAGGAATTTTTTAAGCATTTTTCTAGTGATCCTGAGACCATTTGCATCAACTCTAGTGAAAAATTCAATAGCATATGCGAAAAAAAATTTCTGGGCATAAATGGGTTAATGTGACACAATGCTGCTCATTCGGAGGAATGGAGGCTCTGACTGAGTCTTGTCTTTTTACATGTCATTCCAATGTTATTCGATAGGAGTTCGTCGAACGACCGCATGGATATGCGAAAATAATTTTTTAAATTCATGTTCTTCAGCATTTATTTCAGAAGGATTTGGTTCTTTCCCGGCGAATGCTGTTGATGAAATCTTCTCGGGAAATCAGCCGGGTGATGATGGCCATTGCTGCCAACGTTTCGATGGCCTTCTCTGCCATCGTCTTCAGGGCGAATGAAGCCCTGAAGACGATGGCAGAGAAGGCCATCGAAACGTTGGCAGCAATGGCCATCATCACCCGGCTGATTTCCCGAGAAGATTTCATCAACATTTATTTCAGTATATATGGTCACGAAATTGCCTTTTAATGTTCTTCGTGCCATAATAGAGTGCACCCAAAACCTCATTTGAATGGCATTTTCTTCCGTTTTTTCATATCCTGGTGTACAAGGATTGCTTGCACGTGGCACCATGACGTTCTTCCAGTTAGTCAAGCTGCACGCAACTGACATTGTGCCGGACACTGACGGTTTCCTATGAATTGCCGGAAAAAAAATTGCCACGTACAGACAAGGCTCTTTTCGTAGTCGATTCCATAATAGATATTCATATTTCTACGGCTATAATTAAAAAAAAACCTCGATTATCACGGGGAAAGTGAAGAATTGCACCAAAACTATTTTTTTTTCAATTTATATACATCTTTTTTCGTAATAAATGTTTTTCCGTGCAATTATGGCAAATGAAGCTCAGCAATGACCGGTGTCAACTTCGGCAAAATAAGGAAAACGAATTTAAATAGGATTTCAAGGCGTCATAATTCAGAAATTGTTGCTCAAATATGTAAAATAACTGAGTCTCATTGAAAAAAAACGTATTTATTGAGTGCCAACTTCGTGAAAATAAGAAAAAAAGAATTTGATAGAATTTCATGGTGTCATAATTCATAAGTTATGGCTAAAATATGGAAAATAACTGATTCGCGTTGTAAAAAAATGCTTGTTAAGTTTTTATAGTGATTGGGTACAATTTCATAGCTGAATTAAGTGAAGACAGACACGTATTCGGGGCCACCGTGCGCTGCCGGGCGTCCTTTTGAGGGTTTTCTGCTAAACGGTGCGTGTTAGTTGCTATGCCGGAGATATTGGGGTGTTCGTACAGTGACTGAAGGCGTGGAGGTTTTGGAAGGCGCGTGCGGTGGAGGTTGTAAACCGAGAGAGACTTCCCAATCGATTGTGCTATTTTCCGTGGGTAGCCCATACAACCCCACCGGTTCGCGGTGTGGCGTCCCAAATAGGTGGTTCCGTGTGATTGGGGAGTCCTGAGGGTGATTAGCTTTATCTTTCAAGGGCTTCCACAACGTTACCTCCACCCAAAAGATCCCGTCGAGACTAGGGTTAGGAAAATACGAAACTGAGTGAAAGCCCGACCCAAGCAGCAATCAAAGTCCCTACAACTTCCAGACAACATTACCGGCATTACATGTAACATGTTATGCACACGGATTAGTTACTTTTTCGTAAAAAAAATATATGTAACTTGTTTTATAACATGTTACGCAGTGTAAATGCACCTTTACGTTCGCCATAGAATATATTCCTCACAAAGTGTACAAAGGTCACGTATCTGTACTTGGTCAATCATATGCGGCCACATCGTCACCCGATGTGCGACCACATGTCCCGCGCTTTAGCCAGAACTAGCACGAGTACCCAGAGTGCAAAAAAATATTTCGGCAATTGCAAGGATGCCCACCCGGTGTACTCTAGTGATTGTCCCAAGATTAATGAGGAAATCAAGATAAAGATCAGAACAACATTTTTATGCTGTGGATGGTATTGACATAAAGGCAACAGACGAAGTGAAGTACCTGGGAGTTACGATAACCTCGAACCTCTCGTGGGGAACACATATAGGAATATTTGCGGTATAGTCTTGAAGAAATTAGGATTCGTCAAGCGTGTTGTGGGAAGATTTTCGGATGAGAAAGTAAAAGAGAGATGCTATTTCGCACTCGTCCGACCGCACCTTGAATATACAGCGAACGTATGGGAACCGATACAGAAAGGCTCAATTCGCGAACTGAATAAAATACAAGGTAATGCTACGCGTTTCGTCAAAAACTGCTACGGGCGTACAGACAGCGTTACGCATATGTTAAGCGAATTAGGCTGTGAGCCGCTGGAGACTCGGAGACTGCGCGCTAGGCTCTTTTTGATTGCCTGAACAATTGGGAATGGATATCTTTAAGAGCAACACGGAGATCATAATATTAGAGCCACACTACATGTCCAAGTCTGATAGATGCGATAAATTAAGATAGATTTTTTGCCGTACGGATAGATATGGGAATTCATGTAATAGAGGTTATGCTCTTATATGAGGATACTCCGGTCAGTCTCTTTCTTATTATTTCCGATGAAGCGTTCACGAGCATAAGAACCGAAACAACAATTATTCTCAGGCAATCCAACACATTTATATGCTCAGAATAACAGCACTCCCACGATAACACAATACTATTACAAGAAAAAAGCTTCGCGGTTCATTCAAATGCAAACTCACTTTTTATCCCATCTATTGAATTACGTAGAACGCCAAGACGAGTATAGCAACACTCAGGTTGTATGCCAAGCATTTGAATAACAATTAACTAATTGGGATAAAAATATAACATTTTAATGGTATATAGCTGTAATTAAATCACGAGTCGTTCTCTCATCAATTCTTTCACTGTCGTCGCTAGCGAAATCCGCTCTTGGCGATTGTTTACATTCGCTATATACCCTACTCGCTAAACAGAGCGAGAATAACTTTTTCGTCGCCAGAGGGACGAAGCGAAGCTTTTCTGACGAAATAGTTAGCGAATGAAAATGAGAATACAAATTCAGTCACCATTCGCCAATCTTTTCGACAAATCGCGTTGCCTAAAGCTAGAAAGAACCAGAATCAGGCCCCTGGACATGGTGAAATGATGGGAAATGAAAAGGCTGTATCAGCGGCGTAGTGTACTTTGAATTAGATTGACCTGTCATCCCCATTGGTTCCTGTTTACGCCTTAAGGATAGTGTTAAGAAACGAAAGAGAAAATTATAAGTCTCGCGCAGCATTATCGGAAACAAACTCCGGGTAACAAAACTTTCTTTCACAGTGTATCCCAAGAGAACCGCGCAGAAGAGGTTGCTATTACGCGGTTAAGCGAAGGGCATTGCCATCTTACACACTCATATCTCGAGCATCTCTCAGAGAATGAAATCCACCTCGTTGTGGGGATTGCGACTCTTACCACACTGTAAACACATGTTGATGGGATGCGATAAATTCAGAGAAGTACGATGAATGCTAAAGATTTCAGGGGACATCAAACAGGTATTAGGTCCGTTTGCTCTGTAAAATATTTCCTAAAAGATCTTGTATATAAGTTCTGTGACAAAGATCTTTGATGGTGTAATAGGGCATCGTTTATGATACATTTTTTAATAAAATGTTTTGAAAAAATTAATAGGTTGGCATAACCTTTTATAAAATCAGTGGATGAGGTACACCGAATTTGAGATTACTGTTGACGAAATTGCCACTCTGTACACTTAGACCGTAGAAACAACGTCGATAAAATCTCAGTGAGTACTTTTTGATCTCGAGTCTAGTTGAAAACTACTCGCGAGTCTCGAGTCGAATGGAGCATGGCAATTCCTGAACTAGGTAATACAGAAATGCAAGTTACAGCATATTCTCATTTTTTCAATCCCCTTGTGAATATTCTATTCTGAGTGCTTAGCTTGATCTAAAAAGGAAAAAAATAATGAGGAATGTTGATGGTTGTTTTGTCACGATTAGGAGATGAATGAAAGTGTCCTAACAGCTCCATTAGCACAATTGAAACGATTCTAACTCTAGAAATAGGAGGCGGTTTTTTTTCAACCTCCGATCGCTCAGCAAAAGCGTGTGCATACAGCTTGCGAAAAATCGACTGATTGACCAGCAAAATGTGCTCTTTGCGGTGGCTCTCATCCGGCAAATTACCGTGGGTGCGTTAAGCACAAGGAAGCCAAAGCATGCTGCAGCATTAATCGCTCGTCGAGCCGCAGTCCAATCGCCTTCAGCGAATCAACCCCCTCCTCCCCCTCCCCCTCTTTCTAAATCCTTTGCCACCGCTGCAAATCCTGCATATGAAACTTCATTTCCTTCCTTTTTCCGACAATCGTAATTCTCCCCCGAACCATTCCGCTCCGTCAGATGAAAACCAAGAACTTTTCTCCTGGTTCTCCGATATTTATTCCAAACAAGCATCTTTAAAGTCAATAAATGAAAAAAAATCGTTTTTACTCCAACAATTGCTATTGCTTCAATCCCCTTAATTGATTATTAGGTAGGAGTCCAGGCTGTTGGCATTTTTTTTAACACATTTAAATTCAACAAGTTACACTGACTATCAAATTTCTCGCCTATGAGTCTCTCGTATGTCTTTCATTCTTCAATTCAATTCAGTGTTTTCAATTCTTTTATGTTATTGAGGAAAATCAAAATTGAACTAATTTACTTCAATGCTTCAAAAAAGAGAATTTATCAAATGAAAAAATATATGTATGAAAAAAATATAATAAATAAACAAAACTCATGCCAAATTTGTCCAATGTGCATGGAAAAAAAATTAAATTCATCTTGAAGCATAAATAAAAAACAATAATTAACTTTAGGATTTCTAATTCCACGCAAACAACACTTTACTCTGACACCTTTGTACACATGCGCCAATTTCAAATGCATCTGTTATAAGGCTGGTTGAGGTGAGATTGACTCACCGGTACAGCCCTTGCAGTCGCGTCTTCGGCGCGGACATTTCATGTGACTGGCAAAGACAAGCCCTGATGACGATGGACGACACGACCATCGAAACGTCGGCAGAGATGGAGAACCTTATCCGGTGGGAAACCCGAAATAACTTCAACAACATCATACGCCGGGAAAACCTCAGATCTTTCTTCTTGTCTAGATGATTTCCCCATGCTTCTGGGTTTCACCGTGTGGATTTTCTTTGCGACGACAGTTTCTCCGGTATTCCAACCTTCGACCTGAAGACGCGGTTGGAATACCGGAGAAACTGTCGTCGCAAAGAAAATCCACACGTGAAACCCAGAAGCATGGAGACATCATATAGAACTTAGCTATAGTAATACCCATTTGAGGCTTAAATTTTGCTTTCATCGTCTACTTTCTCTCTTCATTTTCTCCTTTATCTCCACTTTTTCATCTCTACGCTCAAGTATCTTATCAGTAGCTAACGTTCAGGATCAATCCTAAACAGCTTATGTACGCATGCAGCGAAGGTAAGTCATACGAAATTGCATCCTCATTCCCTCCTTCCACGTAACCGGATAAATAGCGTTGAATTACATGGGAAGTGATCCACTATGATAATATTCTGGAGAATACGAGGTTACTTTAACAGCATTGCACACGTTTCTTTTTATCGTAGGAAAAAAACATTTGATGATAGACCACAACTATTACATTATCTGTTTAGGTGATTTCCGATGGACTTAGATGCTTGATTTGTTCGTCAATCCTCAACTTTCCCACGACAATGTTGCTCTTGGACTCAAACTTGGCAGGTCTAGAGATCTTGTTGAAGAATGGCGGTGATTATGCCAAGTATGTACTGATTTCCTTCCATAGATGTATTCAACGGTGTTCGGCGAGATGTTGTGGAACATAATGATACAATGATAAATGAAGAGCAAACTTAGTGCATGTCCACAGTAATTTTATTTGGTACGACGCGTTTCAGCGACCTTACTTCGCTATCATCAGGTACAAAATCATTTTGTACCTGATGATAGCGAAGTAAGGTCGCTGAAACGCGTCGTACCAAATAAAATTACTGTGAACATGCACTAAGTTTGCTCTTCATTTATCATTCCTTCCATAGCTTCATCGCATCTTCGGCAGTGAAGTTATTCGTTGGGTTATTATTTGCTATATTTCCCATTTCCTCCAATAGAAGTGGAGACTGGTGTTAGGCAGAATAAACCTGATCATTTTATATGGTATACCTACCTTCAATGAACTGCAGCGGCATACAGTATATTTCTGCTCGGGGGTGGCATTCATGTTTACGCCTTTGTCTGCATTAATTTATGACGTGCTACTGATGAAATCGTATATAAATTAAGGAAATGGCATCGTTTCCAAACCACCACGTCTTCCATCTCATCGCGATGGCTTCAATTCGTCTTCGAGATGTAAAGTTTCAAACTTACCCATTGCCCTTCGAGTTGGTGACCACTCGCGATGGACCGCTTGAGTTGGCGTTTGGCTGTGATTAGTACTAGCGTTTTAAACACAACCCCCTGGGTGTGTAATAAATGCCAAATTCTATTTATCTTGGGCGATTTGTTGAATCATAATTTTTAATTAAGATTGGTTTAGACTAATATTTAAGATTATTGAGATCGTAGTTTTACACTGTTTCTTGCAGAAAAAAATACGTGATACATTCCAGGATCTCTCCGCACCCCCTCGTGAGATTGGATGAGAATCGGCTTGAACTCCTCCCTAAACGCCTAACGTAAGTAACAGATATAAAGAAGAAAAGAAATAAAATTAAATTAAATTTTTTAAGACTAAGGAGGAGGTGTTAGTGATTTCGCCTCAGCATTCGCCTTAATTCGAAGAACTTCCATCGTAATGAAATCGTATATAAATTAAGGAAATGGCATCGTTTCCAAACCACCACTTCTTCCATCTCATCACGAAGGCTTCAAGTCGTCTTCGAGATGTAAAGATTCAAACTTACCAATTGCCCTTCGCGTTGGTGACCACTCGCGATGGACCGCTTGAGTTGGCATTTGGCTGTGATTAGTACGAGCGTTTTAAACACAACCCCATCTGGTCTGTAATAAATGCCAAAATCAAGTTCGGGTATCAGCGATGCATGTTTATCATATCCTTACCTTACACTTGAACGGAGAGGTAATGTTTCACACATGAGCTACCTGTGTTTATCTCCTGCTCCTGATAATAGTCGAGAAACGTCTCATCAATAAAATCCCTTTTCAAAGAGGATTTCAATGGTGAATGTGTGGTATTTGTCGTAATGAAATGTTTTTTGTTCCGTTATCTCTTATAATTCATCACTCTTAGTGATTTACAGCTGATAAATCATGCTCTTTACTTTCGTATCTGCTTATGATCGCAAAAAATCGTGTATGAAGCATTGCGTCGCTCTACTGTGCCCCACGGAGAATGAAATACTTGTGATTTCCGGTTGTTTAGTGTTTACTCCCAGGCGATGGGAATTGAATCGTTCAAATCCTCATCATTTTCCTTTTCTAGAATGAAAGTACAGTTTGATGTTTAACATAAGGCTTGGTGCTTTCCAGGCGCATCATGTGGATGAATACTTCACTGAATTCCCTTCAGGCGAGCTGTTCTATCAGAGCCGACGCAGAGTGGACTCATGTTGAAGAAGGATTTTACTCTAGATTCACGATGTAGAAGCTCCATAGAACGGAAATTGGAGTAAGCCACTTGGCGGATCTCGGTGGAAAATTTTACTTTTTCTCTACGTTTATGTAAAAAATTGACTGTAATAGACTTCACCATTTTGTTATATATCTATGATCAATAAGAAAAGAAAATCTTCGAAAACCCTCCAAATGGAAGAAGAAGTGGTGCTTATAAATATTATGTAACATTTTTTCAATAAATTAATCCATTAAAGACTATGAGATGATAAAGTTGTCAATTTTCAGAAATAAATTGAGATGATCGTTTTTCGCTAGCTTTGATCTCTTTTATAATGTTAACGTGAAGGCACAGCAAAGAAAAAATCGGGAATGTTATGCAGAATTTATTTGAAAATATTTATGCGAAGTTTCAACTTCCGAACTCCAAAAAAAAAATTCTGCAGGAACAAGACTTTGTACGCAGTCACGCGCACGGGTGCAAAGTTAAATACACCAAAGGAAGAAGTTCGCCATGAAAAAAATATTAAACTTAGCCGGGATTCGAACTCGGAACTCCCGATCAGGCATGATTTTGAACGAACATGATGATGGATTTCGGTAAAACCCATCCCGAAATTTGCTCGGATAAAATGGCTTGGCCGTGTAACTGGCTAACACACCTGACCAGCAATCGGGAATATCATTTCATATTATATCGGAAATATTTTTTCATGGCGAACTTCATCCTTAAGTGTATTTCTAAAAAAACAGTTTTTCATGTTTTGGCCAGCTTTTTTTATTCAGGTTTTCCCATCGGTCATTATCGATGGCCGCTGTAGCTTGACCGTAAACTTCGTAGAAGTAGCCGATTTTTAAGGAGTATGCTAATGCGGATTTCATGCGAATGTGGTAAAGTGTATATTGGAGAGACGGGGAGGACCATAGAGTGGAGACCGGGGTAAAGGAACATCGAACTCCGACTCGTTCAATTTGAAAAATCGGCCATTGCGGAACACTGTGCCCAGGAAAACCATAACATCCACTGGGAAGAAACTACCCAATTCGGTGGGACTAGAGGTTATCGGGACCAGGGGCGGAGCTAGGAATTACGGCTGGGGGGGATTTATCCCACAAAACCTCCCCCCCTCGCTGAGCCACTGATCAGGACCGCATTACTAAAGAAGCCGTAGAGATCCGTCTTCACCCAAATAACATCGATAGAGATTGAGGACTGTAACTTAAGCAGCGCTAGGAACCCAGCAATAAATAGGAAGAGAAAGGAGTAAAAATCACGAACCAATCAGAGACCACCCAAGTAAAGAAGGAGGCTTTAAATATCGGCCCACAGCGAAAAAGTAGCGATGCATCTTCTGCGTGAAGAAAAAGCAGCGATGTTCAACACATAACAGTGAACTTGTAATTCAAAGCATATAATTGTTGTTCTTGTTTACCAAATTTAAGTTTCTTATCCCACACAAACTATATATAATACTGACAACGGTACACATGCGCCATTTTTAAATTGCTTTCGTCAACTGGCTGGATGGGGTGAGATTTTGGCTCACCAGCACAGCCCAAATGTTCGCGCCTCCAGCGCGGTGAACATGTGACACATGGACATAGGTATACGTGGGGTTTTGCCGGTTTCCCTCACGTCTTGGACGAATGTTGGACCAATAGCCATCCCGGAGGAAACAAATCCAGCATTTTTTATTTTTACCATATCTACTACAAGCTCACAAACGATGTATACATAATAACAAATTATGACATGCCCCGAAGAGAAATTTTTCCTATAACGAGGACCTTACTGTAAATAGCTAAAACTCTACCTTACTGTGATAATATGTTCGTGTACACTATTAATCCCTTTCGGCCATTTTCTCGTGAGTTTTTAGTTCTAAAACACAGAAGTTGTCGCCATTTTTTTATTTGGTGACATCATGAGTTCTGTTTCTTTGATTCGGTAAGAGTGAACCTTTTATTGCGGGAAGGAATCGCTCATGTGAGTAAAAACAACAATGGGCTGTTATATGCCAATGCTGGAGATTGAGGAGTAGCTTAGAAGCGGTTACGCAGTCGGCATGAGTGCGTGACGTTATCGAATCACCTGCGAAAAGGTTAATTCCGTCAATTTTACGCCGCGAACAGCTCGAAATGTAAGCATCGTATCGCAAAACGGAAAATTGCTGGTCTCTTTCATTTTCATGCAGCACCACTAATAATAAAATATTAATGAAATCATCTCGGATTTGCCACCGCGTAAGGCTGTTTAAGGCTAATATTTCGATGAATAACTCCCTCATTCGGGCTAAGACTGACTATTATAAGTATTTTATTAACAAAATATTAATTTTTCCATTTCCATTTTTAAATGTGTTTTAGCCTCAGTAATCAGGATTTCCGAGAGGATGCTTTGTTTTAACTTGACAATTCATCATGTATCCCACACTATGCTGATTCAAAAGCTCCCTCCCGAATATGTAGCTCTAAAATACATTTAATGGCTTTGCTCGCTGTTCAGTGTTCATGGTTTGAGTTACTTAAATACATACGTTGGATTATTCCCCTTTTGAAGCTATTGATTCCAATTCTAGGGTTAAAATCCAAGAATTTAGTGTGTTATAATAGACTAATGGATGAAATATTTCTGTTTTTGAAATAAGTTAAATTTTCTGTTATCTATAGCCTCCTTTACGTCTCTGGCGAATGTTCTAGTCGTCATTACGTCACGCAGCTGTGCAGCTCCCTCATTTAGGTACGCTCGATCCATAGTCAGCCCCCACAAAGCGTTGTATCAATTCCATTCACTTCATTTCACGAATTTAAAATATCTATCCCTTCCGACGAATTCTATCATTGCATCAACCATGCTTTAACCATGATTGTTTCTTGCTGATAACGGGTCTTTCCTAACATCCGTGTCCATAGTTGATCCTTTTTTTCGAATCGAGAATTATCTGTCTTCATAGATAGAACTTTCTGATGTCCTCACTCATTACCTACCCTACCCTCATTTCGAAGAAACTATTTCTTCCGTTACTTACTAGAGAAATTCCACGCTTTTATAGCCTTCCGACTAGTCCCGGACCTTTTACTAATGCTCTTGTGACACTTGTATTTAACTTTTTCTCCATTATAGAAGTAATCTCAACTGATTCAGGCGTTGTATAGTGGAAGTTCAACAATAAATTGGAAGATAGTTGCACTTTTCCACCACAATTAAATTTGTACGACGCATTTTCTTGTACCAGATGATGGCTCTGTGAACCGAAACGCGTCGTACGAATTAAATTACGAGGGCCGTTTTTTTCAACCTCCGATGGGTCATAATCAGAGGGCAAAGTGATTGCTTAAAAATTATTTCAATGCTAAATTTTGAGCACACTTGTGGTGTCATTTCGACATAATCGCCTCGGCATTTGAGGAATTGGTCGTGCCTGTGGACATACTTTACTATACCTTCTCGATAGGATGATTCCGCCAATGACTTCTAATCAATTTTGCCTTTGTCCTGAAGCTTATCGCCCGTTTGAAAACGCTTTCCTCCTCGCCACATCTTCATTTCAGCGTAGAGATGGAAGTCACTTGGCTCTAGATCGGCATTGCACGGCGGGTGATCAAAAATGTCCCAATGATATTGTTCACAGAGCAGTTGGGCTGCATCAGCGCTGAGATGACGGGCGTTGTCATGGATCAGAACACTTCCAGAAGTAGGCACGTCTCTTCTTTTGTTTTAATAAGAATGGACGTAATGTTTCACACTGTTTCACACGTTAGCTACGGTGAATTAAAGAAAAATTCTCTTTTATCGGCACTAAGATCAAGACATGTCAATGCTGAAGCCATTCGACGAGTTTTCTGGCTGTCTCTCCGCAGGGCACACTTGGCGGGAGAACCAATTGAGGCAGTATACTTAGTTAATGTGATATCTTCTTAACTTAAACTAACAACTTACGGTCAGAAATGACTTGAGGGTATGGTGCGGAGGACGCGCAATAGGGTAGTTTCCTTCATCAAAGAAAACGAAAGCCATTGATTGCGATTCGCTACCCAACATTATAGTATTCAAAATATACAAATTATTTGGTTTTAGAAATCCCAGTCTAGACGAATGTTAATGCTCAATTTTAACCTCATTTGAAAAAGGCCAGATTGGCTGCCATGCGATGTCACTCCACGTGGACTGTAGAGTAGTCGAGAGTTTTACATCGTCTGAGATTACCAATGCATGCATGAGGCACAGAGCTAAGGGAAGCATCTCCTAATAATCACCTATTAAAATTGCCTACGGTCGGAAAGTTTCCTTCGTTTTATAGGGTATTAATAATAATCCTTATTTAAGCCAAGCGCTACCTGCTAGCAGGGTACTCTACGTTACCGCCATGCTCGGCATCAAGCAGCCTGCTTCGTAGCGGCGTTCATAGCCTCGCACCCACGCGCTCTCACACAGCAGGAGCCAGACGTCACACGGGCTTTTCCCAGCATCCATAGTTAGCCGTCGCGTTTTCGCGCGCTTGAAATTTTTTACTTCTCATTAAACCGCGAAAAATAGATATTGTCATTTAAAAATCTAAAAGCGTGAAATACATACTCCAGGAGTAATAATCTCTCGATTTAGGCAATTTAAAAAAATAGGAAACCACCCTATTGCTCTACCTGCGCAGTACCCGCCTATCGCTTGTATGGTGTTTTTGCTGAGCTATCGGAGGCTGAAAAAATATCCCTCGTATTTTGGAAAAGTGCAACTACCTTTCATTTCAATTAACGAAATAGTTTTCGAAACCGTCATGCTTCCATGAAGGGTGGGGAGAATTTAAAATACTCAATGGAAGGCCTTACCTTTAGGGGAATAAAATCCGAAGATCCAAGCGGGATGGAGTGGAATTTTTCCATATTGAAATAAAATGCACTACACACTATTTATACCTAGAAGATGATGTGGTAACGTCGAAATGTAGGTTGGAATAAATTGTATAATTGAGGAAAAATTGAGTATTTATTTCAATTTTTTAGAGGAATACTTTAATAAATATAGTGGGCGTTATGCTGATATGAAATATGATGGAAAAGGTGAGGTGGGCGAAGTGAGGTAAGTGATAATACGAGTATTAAGGATGAACTGAGCTTGCTGCGTTAAAAGGGAATCGCCATAAAAGCTATGACGGCATAGATGGTGTTGGTGCAATATCCATTAATACGATTTTACTAATTACATCCATCTTCTCCGTGAACCCTTGCATACGGCACGTAGGATCCTGGAAAGCGTGGAATTGTATTATTGACTAAACGCAAAAAAAGAACTTCTTCTCATATATTTGTTCTGTCTTTATGGCACACTGGAATTTCGAATATTTTTGACGGAGAAAAGTATTGTGCATATTGGGATGGGTCAAGACAGTGGAGTAGCGCGGGGGGAGGTCCGGGGGGTCCATACCCCCCGAAATATAAAAACACGATTACTTTCCTTCGTAAAAGAAAACAAAATATTGAAAAATCATGAATTTGCAAAAGATTTTGAAAAATGAAGTTTTTTCGATTATGAAAAGTGTTAAAATTAGTTAAAAACGCCATACTTACTACCCAGTTTTTAAAAAATGTTTCCCCTTGGTTTCGGAACCCCCTCCCCCCCAACGAAATTCCGGTCTACCTCACTGGGTTAAGAATGTAATAATAGTGAATTATAGGAATGAAATGATAAAAATCGAAAATCCCAAGGGTTACATTACTTTCCATTTTATAAATGTGTCCTAGTGTAAGTGACTCTATCAATTTTCTTCTCAAACAATTATATTAGGTACCTATGCGTTATGGCTATAACTTCACATTATACCTCACATACTTGCATTCTTCGAATTTGTATCGCATATTATTTTTTAGATTGATAAGCTTTATAGCTAGTTCTGTCGCCGTTGTTATGATACCATCCCTGTATTTGACAAGCTCTCATTACGATGCATATCGTCTATCTAAAATATAAAATTCTCGTGTCACAGTGTTTGTAAAATAACTCCCACGAAACGGCTGGCCGCTTCCTATGAAACTTTGTGGTTACATTCAGTAGGTCTGAGAATAGGGTGTGCACCATTTTTCATTATTCCGCAAGGCCCTGGAATGGGCCCTGAATCATTTCCATGAGAAATACATGTAAAGTTCGTTATTAATACCTGCAGACCTTTTTTCTTTTGCATATTTAAATTGGCGATAATGCCTACAAATAGCTGAAACTTACACCAACGGAAAGAAAAATAAATGAAAATTCTCATTATTTATTTGAATTACGATTTACGGTCATTTTTGGGAAAAAACATTGATAAATATGCTTAAATTTTAGCGTTTTTGGTAGAAGACATGATTCCTCAAATATTCTATTCAAATATTCAGTTATAGTAAAGCAGTAGTCACCTGAGCTAATCGCCATTTTCTCCAAATTACGAACCACGAATATTCACCAAGGACTCGCATTAACGTGGGATTAGATAAGCGTAATATTCTTATCTATGCCCCACCTCCTTATGGAGCCTTTTCACTGCCATCTACCCCTCCGCGACACCTGATGCACCAATAATCAGTCTTCTTCGCTTCGTGTCGCAAGTACAACGTGCTTTAAATTGTCACTAACTACGCTCATCCATTCTGCGTCTACTTTTGTGGCTTTCACTCAGACCGTTGCACGTATCCTGTAAAGAAATAAAAAGTGAAGATTTACTGTTGCCCTGAGCTGTGGCAACTGTGATATCCGTCCATAATCTCTTCAGTACAATTTCGTATTTGGCTCATCACGCCTTCGTGGAACCTCTTCCAAATTGGGAAGTCACCGTAGAGAAAATTTGGTTATTGCAAGAAAATGGTCTCCATTCCATACACTCTACGTTTCCACGCTTTCCTCAGCACATCGCTTCTGATCTCTTACTCAGTTGCAATGGTTTCTCCTTCCGTGATCATAGATTTTGAGTCTAATGGTTTACAAAAATGCCCCAATGGTATTGGAGAATGGGTTCGTGTGGATAATGATTACCTTGTCAGCAATGGAGTGAAGCCATTTGAAAATTCGACGAGCTATATAGTGCCGCCGCAAGGAGCAGTAAGTTTCGTGTGTGGAGTAACGGATAAGGTTACATTGGCAGGACTGGTCAATGTAAAGATAAGGTTGTGGGCAAGCTATAAAGGTGCGGCAGTTGTCTACGTAATTGTAAAAGTAAACACAGTTCCAGTTTATTTTACTCAGTTGACAAATGGAGAATGGAGTACTGTGAACAAATCAACTGAGTCTGTACCTGAGGGACAATACCAGGTGAGTCATTTAGGAGAAATAGAAGCTGTCGTGAGTGGGGGACAAAATAAAAGGGTTTCCTGAAATAGGGTTTCTATCAGTCCCGAATCGCAATAAATTCCGATAATTCTCTGGATGGAAAGGAATGATGAGTTACGGCGAAAACATATTCCTCGCTCAGCCATTTTATCCAATGCCTTCAATAAGAGAAATTGAAATTTGCCCCCGCTCATCCATATGTTGGTGATATCATCTGAGTTCTAGTTCGTTTAGGCCCAGCGCACACGGTGTGACTGTTTTACAACTACCGTTGCCAACCAGTTGCGCACGCAACTGTTTTGTGACCTCGACAATGTATTTGAGTGGGGAGGCGCACACGACGCGACTGGTTTTTGACGATGTCAAATCAGTCTGAAACCAGTCACATGCAACCGTGGGCCCGCGGTTGTAGTTGCGTTGCAGACTTCAGTTGCACGAGACCATGTGGTGTTTTGGTGGTATTTTGACGGCCGTATAGTGTCGATCTCAGAATGAATGATCAAGAAGTCAACATGAAGCTCGATGGAGCAGTAGAGAAGCATGAAGCCCTGAACAAATACAAAGTATCTAACGTCTTTGGTATTGGTAATAGTTCACAGCGTCTTCTTCGCCTGACTCAGTGATAGTAAGCAGGGGCGGATCCAGGATTTCTTTCTGGGGAGGGCACAAACAAGGCCGTATCCAGGATTTTGTTCTGGGGGGGGCACAAAGATACCTCGTAATACAAAACGAACGCAATGATAGCGGGACCGTATTGAAAATCTTGCATATTTTTAAGGGTCTGGGGTGGGGCACGTGCCCCCGTGCCCCCCCCCCCCCCTAGTCACACCTATCGGACAATACCGGAATTGAAGCGAATATCCAAAGTTTGCACGCCTTTATAGCCACTCAAAAGGTCTCTTCATAGACCGTAGGCTCCTTTCCTGCGTTCTCGGATCTAAAAATATTTCATCACTTCCTTAAAAGTTGGTAACATCGATTTAACGCCGACGAGCTCCAAATAAGGGACAAGTCGTCTCACTACGCATACTTTTTTTACCTTCTACCATCTTCCGATTTACATTATCAAAGATAAACGCCCTCCTAGCACCACCCGCGGGATGAATTTTGCTGTATTCGAGGCGTGGGAGGGGGAGAAGCGAGCGGGGAGGGGACGGGATCGGCCTGTCGCTCTTGTATCCGCGACGCTGCGTGGGCGTTGGAATATTTTTTTCGCAGACGCGGACTCAAATTACGAATTTTGTGGCTAAACGGTAGCAGATACGTCAAAATGCACGAAATTTTGGGCCTAATGGCCAGACCCTCGGCAAAATCTGTAGGGAATGACCATAAAGTATTACATTTTTCGAATTTTGACCCTCCCCCCCTAAATCTCATTTTAGCGAGGGTCAGGGGTTCACCTAGAGGTCTCAAAATTTTCAGGCCTTATTTTTGATCGGTCCCACAACTTTTTTTCACTGGGCTAGATGGATTTGAAAAAAATCGATTTTTCCGATCCGCCCTAGTCGACAGTCGGGAAGTGTTGAGGAAGTGTTCGGGAAGCTGCCGGGAAACGTCCACATACCGTTAAACGCTTCCTTAACACTCCCGCAACACTTCCCGGACACTTCCCCGAACGCTTCCGTTTCGGCTGGGCCACCCATAAAGAGACTCTCAAGTATCAGGATGGTTTGCTGCCATAGTTTGGTTTGCTTGATGTAATGTTCATGGAAATATATCGGGTTAACCCGTTGATAATTTTTTTTATAATACGACGTAATCACAAAATTTCGACGAAAAACAGGGTCCGCCATTTTTTAATGTATCGGCGATAATTTCACAAGACAGCAATCACAATCAACTGGCTTTGTTGTATATGTGGTATAAATATCTCGAGGTAACTCGGTGGTCCTTTTCTATAATCCTACAAAAAAAGAAAATTTTGACGAAAGACAGGGTTCGCCATTTTGTACTGTCTCAGCCACAAATACTAAAGATAAAGTCGTAACGTTAATGAGAGACAGCAATAATAAACCGCTTATTTTTTTTTAACTGCAAAAAGTGTGGCATTAGTTTTAACATGATGATTTTCGAAAAAAATTCAATCCGGGAAATTTTTGGAAATTTGTTAAACTTTGAGGCCATATAATTTGTTTGCGTGTGTATGTAACCTATGAAAAACGGTTTGAGTCAAAACATGAACTAATAAATTGTCAATAGCTATGCAAAGTTTCGAATTCCATACTCAAAGAAACCATTTAGATGTTTTGTCCAGATTTTTTCGATTTTAGCCCACTGTGCGTCGGGTGGGGTATAAGGCCGTGGTTTCCTTGGTTCTTGTTGGCCTGATAAATTTGAAACTAGTTTCCCGAACGTCGCCCAACAACTTTTGTAATAAAATGGCCTATACTTAAGATTTGCTATTCGGAAAATTATAACTAAGGGGATAAATTATTTATAATGAATTTTAAATATTTTTCAGGTAGAAATACAAGGACTCGCGGGAAATGAAATTTTGATTTTGGATGAAATAAAATTAAGCAGTGACGTCGATACTACTACTTCACCGGTGGATACTTCGTCAGAAACATCGTCTCCGTCGTTGGAAACAAGTACGTCATCGGTAGCAAGTGCGACATCGGAGTCAAGTACGGCATCAGAGTTAACTGCGTCACCGGAGACAAGTACGTCATCGGAGACAAGCACGTCATCGGAGACAAGGACGTCATCGGAGACAAGCACGTCATCAGAGACAAGTACGTCATCGGAAACAAGTACGTCATCGGAGACAAGTACACCATCGGAGACAATTACGGCATCAGAAACAAGTACGGTATCAGAGAAAAGTACGTCATTGGAAGCAAGTGCGACTATGGAGGCAAGTACGACATCGGAGAGCATAGCTTCACAAGATACGAATACAGCGAAGACAACCAAAGTGACAGTGCCAACAGGAGTGTCGAACTCAGCAGAATCTTCATCAACGGCTAAACCACCTTGTAAGTCATAATCCCTGATTAACCGTCGTAATATTGGTTAATGAAATCTCCACCCAGTTATTATCAAAGTTAAAATTCCATATTAACGTTTGTTCTCTATTACATCATCGTGATATCCCTAAAAGCTCTTTGCGTAACAGACTCACACCGATAAAATCTTAGCCGCTTTCAGCAGAGGTAGAGAGATAAAATGTTTGAAAAGCGCAAAATGGAAACTGGTCGAAGGAAGATATCGGAAAACAGCAATTTTTTCGCTTTTGCTCCCACGACTCCAATATATGTATAATTAAAAACGCCGGATATTTCCAATTCTGTCGTGAGCGCCGGAATCTACGGGCTATGTATATTTCATTTTTTCAATATTATTAATTATTCCTGTTATCAAAGGATGTGCAATAGGGTGGTTTCCTATTATTTTTTTATTGACTAAATCGAAAGATTATTACTCCTGGAGTACGTATTTCACGCTTTCAGAGTTTTAAATTACGATATCTATTTTTCGCGATTAAATGAAAAGTGAAAATTTTCAAGCGCGCGAAAACGCGACGCGTAAGTATGAATTCCGGGATATCTCTCCGTGTGACGTATTTCTGGTTCCCGCTGCCACCCTGTGAGGTGACCTTAAGGCGAGGCTTAGCGCTGATACGACGCAGGCTACTAGCGGGTAGCTGAGTACCCTGCTGGCTGGCAGCGCTTGGCTTAAATAAGGATTATTAATACTTTATCAAGTGAAGAAAACTTTCCGACCTTAGCCAGTTTTAATAAGTGATTATTGAGACATGTTTCCCTGAGCTCTGCGCCTCATGAATGCAATGGTAACCTCAGACGATGTATTACTCCTATCTTCTCGTATAGAAACTAGGTCCCTGTGACGTCACGTGGAGTGGCATCGCATGGGCGCCAATCTGGCCCTTTTCAAATAAGGATAAAAATGGACCATTGCCTTTCGTCTAAACCGGTATTTCTAAAACGAAATAATTTGTATATATTATGAATACACTAGTGGTGGGTAACGAATCGCAATCAATGCCTTTCGTTTTCTTTGATGAAGGAAACTACCCTATTGGCTCCCTCACCAATTTCTCAAATTGCCGATTTTGATCATTATCATTATTATAGTATTTTACCAATTAAGGTAGGTTTCCATGGATTACTTAAGAAGTGATGTGGGAGCCTCCCTTTCCTTCCAGCACTGCCTTCTTCAATTCACTGTAAGGCCTACTTTCTTTCAATCTATCTAAAAATCCTATTCTTTTCCTTCCCCTCCCTCGTTTCCCTAGCATTCTACCCTACCCTAACACCATTTTCAACATCCCCTCCCCTCTAAGTACTCCTCCCAACCATACCTTCTGTCTCCTCTGTATCTCATATAAAAGCTGCCTCTCCTCGCCAACCATATCCAGCACTTCGTCGTTCCTTTTTCTCTCCGTCCATTTCACCTTCTCCATTATTCTCCATACCCACATCTAGAATGCCTCCAATCTTCTCTCGTCTTTTTCCTCAGTGTCCACGTTTCCGCATCGTAGAGAGCTACACTCCAGATCAAACTCTTCACTAACCTTTTCTTTAAACTTTTACAAAGCGATCCTCTAAGACAGGGGTGCAGCTAGGAATTAAGGCCAGGGGGGGGTTTAGGCGCAACTAATATTTACAGGGTGGGTATTGCATACCCACCAGGGTAAGCAGGAGTTGTGGGGGCCGTCCTCCAGAAACATTTGAAGAATAATGGTTCAAAATGGCGAGTTTTACGGCTTTCTGAGGGATATTTGATAAATCCTGACACTATTCTACAAGTAATACTGATCCAAATAAGTAAAATGGATTAATCTTAAAAATTTCTCTCAGCTCTGGGGGGGGTTTTATCCCCCAAACCCCCCCTCGCTGCGCCACTGCTCTCAGAAGCTCCTTCCTGTTCATGAACGCCTCCTTCGCTAGTGCAATTCGCTTCCTGATTGGCCGATATTGATAAAGGTTGAAAAAATTACGTCTTTTTCCATTTTTTGACCGTCTTAAATTTTGCTAGAAATCCATTTTACTGGATCTGTGCCACTTTTATTCTAACAGCACCAATACCTTCATTTTTTCACGTAAAATTTTTACTGTATCATCCACAAATAAATTTCATTATTCAATTCATTCTACATTGCTCAAGTACTTAGTTCAGAGGAATGAAAAAATAGTAGCTTTCTTGGTTTCACTCTTTTGAAGTGCATATTAGAAGTTATATACAGGCTTTCTATTTTAAAGAATTTATAATATATGAAAAAAAAAAGCATATAGTATAAAAAATACGAAAAGAATGCAGCAGTACATACGATTACTTCTAGTCGGAATGTTGATAAGATTTTCAAAATGACTTAAGTGAATCAGCAAAAAGGGTATTTTCGTCATCGGCATAATTTAACAATCTTAAGATTGGTTTGACGCAGCCCTCCGTTCCGCTCAGTAACGGATATAGAAAAAACTCAAGGGGGAGGAGGCGCAAAAGATATTTTGAGGTACCTATACTTTTATCGTAATGAAATATAATCAAGTAACATGCAAAGTGTAGGATAGTTTTATTTAACCTGATAATACACATATGCAGACTTAATACGGGTAATAGGACAATACCATTGACTTGGTCACAGGGGCGCCGACTTATAAAAAATATTGGGGGGGCCCATATCGGAGGTCTTGCCTCGGGAAGAGGTTAAATTCCAAGTGTGTCGCAGCACCGAAACACTATCATGATTCACACCACTTGATTCAGTTAACCTGCTTAACCTTATAATTATTTGTTTTAACACATGGTTAAATTTATTTTAAAAGGTAACTATCGTCAAACATGTGAAATAAAAATTACCACTATATTTTTCGTGATTCCACAAAGCATAATATAACTAAATTATTTTCTTGAATCATTGAGGGGGCTCTGCCCCCCCAAACGAATCTTTGAGGTGGCTCGGGCCCCCTCAGGCCCCATGGAGTAGGCGCCACTGCTTGGTCACCCTTTAAAACCCATGGATCGACACCTTCATTGGTATGCTATTCTTTTCTGCCACCGTTATGACCTTGATTGTGACCTTGTTGGATCAACGGTTGAATTTCCGTAACTAAAAGTGTTGTTTTCGGGTTTCTCGTGCCTGAACACCTAAGAATTTACATCTTGGTCACTGAAATTCAGACTTTTTTCTATCTCGATTTTTTAAACATTACAACCCCAAGAGGCAAATTCAAATTTTTGGTTTGGACCCACGTTGTGAGGTCAAAATATCAAACTTGTAAAATTTTGCTTACACTCAAAAAAACTTTTCCCCACAGGTATGCCAATTTTCATAAATATTGCTCGATACAAAGTTAATAAAATTTGAATTCAGAGATGACACACGACTTGTGGGACATTCTGTACAAGACAATGCTATCTTATGATATAAAAAGTTACAATTGTGGTTCAGCAATGTTCGGCAATGCGATCAGCCCCGCAAAGGGGTGGAGGTTTTGATTAAGGTTCCAAAAACTATTTGCTTTATGTTATAAAATTTATTGATTTAAATTCATCTTCAATGAAAATCCCTAAGAAACTTCACTGTTATTTCTTGCATTAATTGCGTTGTAAATGAAAAGTGGTTCGGCCCCTTTCAGACGCAACGGCTTTACGCCGGCCGCCGTCCACGGCACCGCGCCGTGAAATTCAGGCAGCTTTCAGACGAGACGACTTTCCGCCGGTCGCCGTTCACGGCGCGGCGCGCCGTTAAATACAGATAACAGTACGGCAAGCAATCGGCACGGCCATCAGCGACATTTATTCATTAGTTCTTGAGTCGTTATCATGAATAGGAGCGAATTTTAAAATAATAATAATATAAATTATTATTTTAATTGTTTATCTATACTGCTGATATAAATTTTATCTATGCTGCTTATATATAAAATTTAGTTTAGGGAACCTCGATACAAATATGAAATCTGTAACTAGCAAATGAGTAACTCATTTGATAGGTTATTATTATTTAATTTCTTTTTAAAATTATTTATTTAAGCATTATTTTTCATAAAATTGTTTTTAGACAAAGGAAACATAAAATTTCATTACTAAAGAAAGATAATGTAATGGATCTTAACACTTTCATGTGAGCTGGGGAGTGCATCATAGTGATTTTTTCATTCAGTCCGATTTTAGAATTTTTATTGTTTACTTCTCAAAACATTATCTATCAGAAATTCTTTCCAGTACTTTCAAATAATTAAAAAAATCAAACAGGAAGAAAAAAAATACAAAGAATTTTTACAAAATACATAAAATATTGATAAAGTTGAAACCTTTCGCTGCATCCCAAATCCCAAAACACTATACCACTTCTCTCACAGAATAAGTTGACTGGTTTGACGGCGTAGAATTAAGTGATGTTGGAGAATGAATTGATCCTGCTAGAGGAGAAGAAACTGCTCGCAACTGCTGTATTATCTCCAGAATGTTCAATACCTCGATTTGGTAGTTAACTGTTTCCGCATCCTTGAGGTTATGCATACTTGGTAGAGTTCCTTTAAAAAAGTTTAAATTACTAGGCTCCTCTATTCCTCAGGCTCCACTTTTATGTCCATGTAGGAATATAAAAAAAGGATCACCGAGTTACCTCGAGATATTTACACCACATATGCAACAAAACCTATAGAGAGTGATACCAACAGGAGAAAGCGACCACCCGCGACGCCGAAATTAAGATCGATTTTTCGAACGTGCGGCACAGTTCGGAGCTTTCAGCTGTCCATGGGGAATACCGTGCTCGACGGACGTTGGAAAGTGAATTTTTTGCAAGTTAATTACGTATAAGATATAATTTATTTAGTGCCACCTTCAATTTACATTTCATATAACCTAATTTCTTCGTTATAATTATCGATATTTATCGTCGATACGATACAAATTGTAGGACTGTTTTTCGTCGAAATTTTGTGTTTATTTGGGATTATAAGAAAAGGATCACCGTGCTATCTCAAGATATTTACATTAAATTACATCGAACGTTTTAGAGTGTTCATCAAAAGAAATCAAATACGACCATTAGAATCAACGAAAAATAAAAATCGATGTTTTTGCCGCGCGCGCAGTCCGCGGCAGCTCCCCGATTGTATGGAATGTCTAGACTCGGTGTAATTTACAATTGATATGTACATACAGTCATATAGACTATTTTTGCGTACATCGTTAGTCTTATTATTTACCTAATAGAATACACATATTTTAGCCTTTTTTCTCTATTTCTCCATTTAAATAAATGATTAGCTCTAGATAGGATGATAGCTGTTGGACATATCGCACACGTAATTGCATGACTTGGATTTGGTAGAAAAGCGTAAACGTCCTCTATAAAATCTCCCATCTCGCTCAAAAACACAATTTAAAATATGGGAACGATGAAATATTATTCATGCCCACATTTCTTCGCCGATCACGCTACTCTGAATTCTATAGAACTACGCGGCGGACGGCATAAGTCGACGCGTCTGAACAGTCCAATACACCACAGTGTTTATTTCACGCCGTGGACGGCGTACGCCGGGCCGGATTGAAATGGGAGCCGTGGATACCACGGCGGCCGTCCACGGCGTCGTGTCGTCCACGGCGTGATTCGACTCGTCTGAAGACACCCATTGCTAACTATGGTTATTTAAAGGCATTGTGCCGTGCCGTGGACGGCGGCCGGCGAAAAGCCGTCACGTCTGAAAGGGGCCTAGGGAATAAAAAGGATATCAAAACGATTGAAATCCAAACTTTTGTGAGAGTAACACAACGCACTCTTGCTAATTCCAATATCTCTAATATTTCAGATAGTGAGGAACCCAATGAAAAGCAAGGAAAATCACCGACAGCATATCCCGCTGAATTTAATCTTATTTTGATTATTTTTATATAAAATAAATTCTCTAATGGGAAAGTATATTTATATCTAAAACAAAAGCCTTGTACTGACGATGCAAAAACCGGATGGTTCCATATTATTCGGTGATTAAAAGTGTTGACCCGGATATCTTTTACTCAACTTGAATTTTTTGCTCTGAAATGCCGAACAACTTAAACAACTCGTAGCGAAAAATTAATCACTAGAACTCAGGGCGGTACTTTGCATGTAATGACTTCATTCGTTCAAGTTCTTTATTAGTTATTTAATGCATTGATTCCCCGAGATATACAAGTTCGATACCATTGACAGTGGGAGTTGACTAGTGATTTTACAGACGTCATATCTCTCATTGAATGCAATGAACTCACAACAGTTATCAATATTTTATTTTTTTAATAATCCTCAGAAAAGTATTGTATCAATTTTCATTATTCAGGAATAAAATGAACATGAATAATTAAATAAAATTCCTTTCCGGGTAAAAATAAAATACAATAAAGGAAGAATGCGAAAATATCATTTTATGAAAAGAACTTGTTTTTTAACCTTTTGCGGCCATTGGGGGTGACGCGTTACCCCACGCTCAGAAAATGTGACATTAGAGGTCTAATATTTTTTGAATTGTTACAACTATCTACATCTGTCAGCAGTGGACAAGTGTGACTTGCGATCCCATTGCATAGGAATCCTAAAAAAAAAAAACGCGTTGGGTCGATTCGAGCATTCCTACAAAAACTGTATCCGCTTATAGTCTGTATAACATAGGGTGGCACGCGGGCCCGCCAGCTACCTGAGCTGCGAACGACGGAGGGAGGAAAGGACCGACTCAGGTAGCTGGCGGGCCCGTCCGCCACCCTACGGTGTACAGACTATAATGTCGCATCGGGGACATTTTGTTTAAAAACCGATTAAAATGCGCTCGAAGAGGCAAAATGAATCGAGCTTCAACTGGACGGACTGTGACCTTCTCGTTGTAATACCCCTTAAAGTTTTGAATTATATCGTAATTATAATTTATTTTGATAATTAAGAGATGGGAGATCATCATGATATGCTTATTATTTCCCATTTTGTACGATGTCTATTCAAATTATTGCCGAATTCGAATCTTTCCTCTTGCATTTCGCTAATTTTTCGGGTCAATTCCGGCACATGGCGGGCTGTAGCTCCTCGAGTATTTAAAAATACCCATATTTTTTTAATTATTTAATAGCCAATGAAAGTGATATGAAAGAAAACGTGTTTTTCGTGTCCGTACATGCAGGGGCGAATTCAGCATCAAATTTGGGGGGTGGAGTCATGACCTGGGTCCGGGGAGTACTGAATACCCCCCGGAAAAGAGGGGCGTTTTGACAGTAGGGAGTGGTACGATCTACAATAAATACAACTCAAGCGTATCTCACTTTTGGGACTTGTAGCCATACATTTGCATATAAATTCCCATTACTCCTTTACAAGGATAGAAAAACTGTTTAATTAGTAAAATTTAAAAAGTTTTCATAAAATTTGGTGGGGGTCATGACCTCCATGATCCTCTCCAATAAATCCGCTCCTACGTACAACCCATGATAACCAGTGATGTCATGGTAAAATTTGCAGTGCTGAAACGCACTTTCCTTAAATTTTCTTAGAAGTGAAATATGGCTTAGTGGTTACAAATCTGTGTATTAGAAATTTTGAGGCAGCAAAATTGATAAAAGTGTTATTTGACTCTTATGTCTTTTGTTCACCAGTGCCGGAACGCAGTGGCGCAGTGAGGGGGGTGGGATAAAACCCCCCCCAGAGCTCAGAGAAATTTTTAAGTTTAATCCATTTTACTTAATTGGATACCAGTATTACTTATAGCACAATGCTAGGATTAATCAAATATCCCTCAGAAAGCCGTAAAACTCGCAATTTTGAACCACTATTCTTAAAAATTTTCTCGCGGAGGGCCCCCGCAACTCCTGCTTACCCTGGCGGGTATGCAATACCCCCATACCCCGAAGTATTAGTTGCGCCTAAAACCCCCCTAGGCTTAATTCTTTGCTGCACCCCTGCTGGAACTGTGTTCCAGCACGTTCCGGCACTATGACACCTCTGATGATGACACTATAAAAATTTATCAAATCAGCAATTCGCTGCAGGACATTATGCTTAAGACTTCAATGAGCGATGCAGACTCACCCATGGGTATGCATTATGCAACCCAACGTACAAAAATGTTTTTGAGGTATTTAAAATATGCAAAATAACTTGCAGGCTTAAAATTGGTAGGATTTTGGGTGACCATTCCATTAGTTTTCCAAAACCAGAAGTTTCTCCAAATTTTCCTCCAAAAACAGTAAAACACTAACTTCAACACCAATGATCGAAGGACGTTAGGCATCATGGTGGCCTATTGCATTGAGTTGGCCCAAACTCAATAGCCTGGTGGGTAGAGTGCACAAAGGGTAAAAATCGGAAAAGTTTGACCAATACTCATACCTCTTTTAGTTAGATTTTTACCGCTTTAAATGTTTATCATTTCTTAAATTCGCAGTCATTTGGCCACTAACCTTCATCGGGCTGATGAGTGAAAATTACATTGAATATTTCTCTTTCAATATGTCCTGAAGAGTGTGTGAAGGATATTATTGAATATTATTGTCCATTTATTCCAAATATATGTGATATCATTAAATTTTAAGAAAAAAATATGGATATAACCTTGCACGATTTTAGTGGCGGCAGCAACTGCGTGAGTGAATTCCATCGCTATGACAACCACATGACTGCCTTTCTATAGCTAATACTAAATTTATATCCCATATTCAGTGGATGGAGGCAATGTGCACATACTACAGGTTAAGATGAATTATGCTTTCCAGGAAAGTGTGATAGTAAGTGAACTTGTGTTAAGAGAAGTGTATCATGGATGTGTGTAGGTAATTTTACTCATTCATGTTTTTATTTTTTTTACTCCCATAAATTCATGTTAGACTTTAGAGTATCTTTTCCTAAGAATTAATTACTCAAGTATATATTTCTAATTATTTTTTACCATACCTATATTTGTACCACAGTCCACTTCATATTTATTTGAAAATGAAATTATTATGACCTCATTAGACAATACATAGTCTATTACTGTTTTGGGGCTGCAATATACTTACGTAAAGTCCTGTACATTTTATGTTTAGAGTTTTGATTGGAATCCTATGAAAATTATTAATGGAAAGAATATTTCCCTTCCAGCCACCACTGCTACAACCAGCTCAGATTTTGAAGTAAGCTACTCAATGATTCATCCTCCACCTACAACTCCAAGTTCGCTTTCTGGTTTTGGCAGAACATCCCATGTCTGGGTCATAATATTGGCATGGAGCACTGGATCCATTCTTCTACTCTCCATGTTATTCTGTCTATACCAGAGATGCTGCGTGAAGTCTTCATTGATGGGCAAAACAAAAGTGGAAAATGATGACTGTGACTTACATTAGTCACAGAAACAACAGCAAGTTACCTCAGCCTTAGTTTACCCAAGGCAAGATTGAATACTTTAAATGATGGATCAAAATGGCTGGTTAGTTGGCTTAAAGGAGCTCCTCCACCTTATAATTATCATTGGAACAGTGCCGCTAGGGAATGGGTTTGTCACTGTCATGGTGATCAGAATTGTGTCCATCAGGACTCACTGGAAAATGGTTTGAGGAGCCGAAATCTCCCTCATGTCCATAGTCCAGAATTGGATTCTACGGTTGGAGTTAGATCCACCTGGGAGTACCATCCATGAAATGAGCCTCGTAGGCGAAAATAGTCTGTGATGTACAGTGGGAAAAAAGTGTGGACACATTCTGATAAAAATGGGCCTAGACTCTGGGCTAAAGAATGAATTGGGACTGTTGTAAGATTCTCATCGGTGCAACAGCAAGAGAAAATGCAGAGTATGCAACTTGTGATTACACTATGAACAAACACTTACCATGACTCTATTGTGTCCTCAGTGTGACTATATTCAATTGTTCTGCCAAAGTTACTACTCTGTTAGTACTTCCTTAATGAGCACAAACAGCTTGCTTGTCACAAGTGTAATTCCCAGTGGTTCCTGAAAGTTTAAATGCTAAAAATTTATTATGAATTGAGCCACTTATAATCGTTAGCCCTTATCTTGAAACAGACAGATCCACGTATGTCCCGAGCGAAAATATCCTGCATTTGTGATCGATTGATCCACCTGTAATTGCAAGTCCTTATCGTGGAACGTAAAAATCCACGGATTTCCCGCGGGATTATATACTGGATCTATTATGAATCGAGCCACTTCTAATAGCCCTTATCGCGAAACGGGCATATCCACGTATGTTCAGCGGCGGCAGAGTGGTTGAACATCTGTTCTTCCAACACTTAACGAACAAATGTCCTCAAAGTTCAGCTACAGGAAGATGCCCACCGCGTTAATGGCACTGCTCACGAATGCACGCCTTGCTATGTGCGTGTTTCTCCTTGTTACCTGCAGTCTGCGAAGTGTTTTTTCCCGTTCCCCCCCGTATCTGTTTGACTTCGAGAAAGGCAAGACTGGCTTGAATGATTGCGAGTGCGGTGCCTGGAAGTTGGTGGATGACAAGGTTCTTAGAGTAAAGGTTGCCTCATTCGCGACTCGGGCTCCCATTGGCTTGACGTCACTGTAGACCCAACTTCCAGCGCCATTTCAAATTCTAGCCTTTCCGCGGGCCTAACTGCTTACCGCAGCGAGTTCTTGAATTTACCCTCTATCGAACACTATAAGCCGAATTTGAAATTGTAGGCCGATTTATGAAAATAATGATGATAAGATTTAAAAAAAGATAAATTCGTGTATTCAGACGCGATAATTTCCTGATGAAGTGATGAAATGGGAAGGTGTGCGAGTTGATTCCGTGTCCATACTTCCTTCCTGTAACTCTCAAAACACTGTTTTCCTTGCTACTTCCGCAATATAATTTAAACTTAGATTAATATGGCTGGGAGGAAAATACGCAAAAACCAAATTAGTTGCTTCAAAAAATTACAGTTCTGCAACTTTTTAAATAGAAATTATGCTCGTTTTCATTCCTCGCCGGGCTTTGAAAATACAGACTGTCCCAAGGGTCGTGTGTCATTTTTGACCTGTAATTTTAGTAACTTTGCATCGAGCAATGTTCATGAAAATTGGCATATGTACTTATGGGAAAAGGTCCTAAGTTTTGTTGAGTGTAAGCAAAATTTTACAATTTTGACCTTTTGACCTCACAATGTGGGTCCAAACCAAAAATTTCAATTTGCCTTATGGGGTTTCAATGTTTAAAAAATCGAGATAGAAAAAAGTCTGAATTTCATTGACCAAGATGACTATTCTCAGGTTTTCGGACACGAGAAACCCGAAAATAATACTTTTATTCACGAAAATTCAACCGTTGACCCAGTAAGGTCACCGTCAAGGTCATAAAGGTGGCAAAAAGAATAGTATACCGACAAAGGTGTCGATCCATGGGTTTTATAGGGTACCCAAGTCATTGGTGAAGTCCAAAAACCCTTATTATTCACTAATTGACCTCCGAGGGCCATCGTCGGGCCATCATGACAACCAACGTGTCAAACCATGGGTTTTGAAGGGTACCAAAGTCGGTTAGGCAGTTCATAGATCCGTAGTGTTGATTTTTTGACCTCTGAGGGTCACAATGGGGGTCAAAGGTCATCGGGTTAAACGTCGGGAAATAATGATAACCAGCGTGTCAAACCATAGGTTTTGAAGGGTGCCAAAGTCGGTTAAGCAGTTCATAGATCCGTAGTGTTGATTTTTAGACCTCCGAGGGTCACAATGGGGGTCAAAGGTCATAGGGTTAAACCTCGGGCAATCATGACAACCAACGTGTCACACGATAGGTTTTGGAGGGTGCCAAAGTCGGTTAGGCAGTTCATAGATCCGCTCATAGACTTTTTCTGTTGAGGGTCACAATGGGGGTCAAAGGTCATAGATTTAAACCTCGGGCCAATATGACAGCAAAAGTGTGGAACCATGGGTTTTAAAGTGTGCCCAAGTCAGTTTTGCTGTTCGTAGATCCATATTGTCGATTTTTTTTTACCACCGAGGGTCATAATGGGGGTCAAAGGTCATACAGGTATGTTTTGAAGCAATAGGAAAACTAATGTCCCCAGCCAAAGGTTTAGAAGGGTGACCAAGTGAGTGGTGGTAGTACACATATCCACTGTCTTTTCCGACAAGCCTCCCCTGCCCTCTTAGTTTCGAGCCGTTGTTGATTATTTATTTCCCTAGACATCCTTTTTCCCGACTCTGTGTCCGCGCACTATTGTCCGCGCAGCGTGTACTGGAAAATTCCTGGTGTGCGTTATAACGAATTTAAAAATTCTAAACTGGAAGACCTAGAAAGTGTAATGGTGCAGGAGCTTCAAAAGAAGAAGAGCATGGCAATCGAAACCATATCTGCAATTGGATGGTTGACTAGCACAATGAAAACTCCATGTTCACATTTCAGTTTATTATCCTATTAATGTTGTCGTTTTATGATATTTCTCTTAAATCGTCAAATTTTTATCACATTGTTTGATACAATCAAAATAAAAGCTGGATTCATCCATTGCTTTTATTTTTTACCTTAAGGTATTGGACATAGCCAATATCTTTTTAAACGGAGTTTTGTCTCACACTTTGGGCGACAAATCAAAGGAATATTTAGAGAAATAAATAATCAACTGCGGCGTTAAAGTAAGAGAGCATGGGGGGCCTGTTGGAAAAGACTGCGAGGAAATGGAAAAATTTCGGAAGGAAGGAATGGTAAACTCGTTGCATACTTTCTCTATGACCTTAGACCCCATTATGACTTTCGGAGGTCAAAAAATCAACACTACGGATCTATGAACTGCCTAACCGACTTTGGCACCCTTCAAAACCTATCACTTGACACGTTGGTTGTCATGATTGCCCGAAGTTTAACCCTATGACCTTTGACCCCCATTGTGACCCTCGGAGGTCAAAAAATCAACACTACGGATCTATGAACTGCCTAACCGACTTTGGAACCCTTCAAAACCTATCGCTTGACACGTTGGTTGTCATGATTGCCCGAAGTTTAACCCGATGACCTTTGACCCCCATTGTGACCCTCGGAGGTCTAAAAATCAACACTACGGATCTATGAACTTCTTAACCGACTTTGGCACCCTTCAAAAGCCATGGTTTGACACGTTGGTTGTCATGATGGCCCGACGATGGCCCTCGGAGGTCAATTAGTGAATAATAAGGGTTTTTGGACTTCACCAATGACTTGGGTACCCTATAAAACCCATGGATCGACACCTTTGTCGGTATACTATTCTTTTTGCCACCTTTATGACCTTGACGGTGACCTTACTGGGCCAACAGTTGAATTTTCGTGAATAAAAGTATTATTTTCGGGTTTCTCGTGTCCGAAAACCTGAGAATAGTCATCTTGGTCAATGAAATTCAGACTTTTTTCTATCTCGATTTTTTAAACATTGAAACCCCATAAGGCAAATTGAAATTTTTGGTTTGGACCCACATTGTGAGGTCAAAAGGTCAAAATTGTAAAATTTTGCTTACACTCAACAAAACTTAGGACCTTTTCCCATAAGTACATATGCCAATTTAGAAAATTTCTCGATAGCTCTCAAAGGCATGCGAAAGGACTCAAATTTATAGACTTAGTACTAGAAATTTGTTTACCTGATATCTTTCCATTGGTACACGATGTTACTCATAGCATACGAGTTAAACAATGAATTTGCAAAATAGTCCCTGCATGAATGAGTGCGCAAAATATTAAGTTCAATTTGCCTTAAAAGGGAAGAATTCCAGATTTTCCAATGCAATAGGGGCATCTAAGTTCTTGATTACGAAATCTTTAGCATATCCACTTAGTTTGTCTGACCGATTCACTTTCACCACTTTCTTCACATGTGTGGGGGTCGAGACACGGTCAATGATTCGATTAGTTAATATATACAATAAAAAGATTTTTCAATTTAAGCATTCGCCTGTGATATGAGACATTCCGTCCAGCTTTCTTCGTTTTCGACAAGCTGTTGGAGCACGTTGCCACAGTACAACGGCAGCCTGGCATATCCGACGATTAATGGCGCTCTTCACCCACAAAAAGTTCGTCTTATGAGTAGTGGATTACAAAGACGATTTCCAGTGAAATTGCAGGAAATGTGTTCAGATTCGCGTTAAACACAAGGCGGCGCAAGGTCTCAGGAACTTATTCTCTCTCAATTTCTAGCGTGCAAACAATGAAATGGCTAGGATCAGCTGGGATGCAGGGTCTACAGTGACGTAACGGGACTTCTGCTGGCGCATGTGCAGTTACGAATGAGGCAACCTTACCGTCTAAGAACCTTGGGTGGATGATAGCTATCTGAAGGCGATTGGTGTCAAACCAAACGGAAATTCCAAAGGATACATCATACTGGATCCGAAACGTCATAGAGCCTGTGGTGTGGCCCATGGGGTCTTCTTAAGCGGTGATGCTGTGGTGAGGATGAAGATGTTTCTGAATGGGACACACACGGCTAACGATTCCGTTTCTGTTTCCTTTGGGGACATTTCTGCGGTGTTTAAGAAGACTTCCCTCGATTGGAGAGATCAAATAGTAAACACTGGGCAACAAGCTACATTAGGCTTGTATAATGTGAGTAAAGTGTCATTCTGGTATACATTTAGAAAAGGATTTTCGTAAAAATGCTGTGTTGGTAATTCGATTTATTGTGATCTTATACCCTCTGACCTTTTAGGTTCCTTCCATGGTTTCAACTCTCCGAATTTTGTACCTCAGAGGTAGTGAACCGCCCATGGGCATATACCATCCAAATTAGCGCGTGAAAATAAAAAATAATTCGGTTGGCCCAATTAATTTCTTAATACATATTTGTGGTGTTTTTGTATGCCAAGAAGTTTCTTTAAATAAGCATTGATTTTGTGATGAGTTTGACTTCCATCTTATCGTGCGGAATTTGATTAACCACACCGTGGTCGCAACAGGCAGGGAATCCGTGCAGGGTTGGAAAATATCTTGAGTGACAATCCTTATCGCGTAAATGGGACATTTTTATTTATAAAAAATAATTTGTTTTATAATAAAATGTAGTATTAGGAATATAAGATTATTATTTTTTCAATAATATAATGAAAATCTTCACCTCTAGGTAAATATCACCCAATATAAGGTGTGTGGTAATGTCCACGGTTCACGAAGCACTCAAAAGAAATATTACTGGAATAAGGATTGATGTCCACGTCCCTCTCGGGTTTTCGAAATTATCGACTGAATATCCTCGTGTATCGCATACCAACTCGGATAGGAATCACTATCAGACCGTAGATTGAAAACTAGGCTAAACCTTTAATGTAATTTCAAGACCAGTATATTTTGGACTAAGTTAGCCATATCTTACGAACGCCTGCATATCAGATAATAAAATAAAACAGTTATTCTGTAGAACAAATTGAGTTAGATAGTCATTTTATCGCTGCCATTGTACCATTATTTATTTTTTCTCTTTCTTTTTCTTCATGTTTAAGCCACACTCCAGCATACTTGTACGACTAACTATTCACCCCCCGCTATAGGGTTACTACCTTAGATTTCTGACCTCCAAATTCCTAAACCCCGTACCAATATATAATTCAAATCTTTTCAAGAACTTACCGAATCAAAATTCTAGAATAGGGTAGCTTCCTTCAACAAAGAATACAAAAGGCAATAATTGCGATTCGTTACCCACCATTATTGTATTCATAATATACAAATAATTTCGTTTTAGAAATGCCGGTTTAGACGAATGGCAATGGTCCATTTTTATCCTCATTTGAAAAGGGCCAGATTGGCGCCCATGCGATGCCACTCCACGTGACGTCACAGGGACCTAGTTTCTATAGGAGAAGATAGGAGTTATACATCGTCTGAGGTTACCAATGCATGCATCAGGCGCAGAGCTCAGGGAAACATGTCTTAATAATCACTTATTAAAACTGTCTAAGGTCGGAAAGTTTTCCTCGTTTGATAAGGTATTAATAATCCTTATTTAAGCCAAGCGCTACCAGCCAGCAGGGTACTCAGCTACCCGCTAGCAGCCTGCGACGTATCAGCGCTAAGCCTCGCCTCAAGGTCACCTCACCGGGCGGGAGGGGGAACCAGAAATACGACGTACGGAGAGATTTCCCGGCATTCATACTTACGCGTCGCGTTTTCGCGCGCTTGAAAATTTTCACTTTTCATTTAATCGCGAAAAATGGATATCGTCATTTAAAAATCTAAAAGCGTGAAATACGTACTCCAGGAGTTATAATCTTTCGATTTAGGCAATAAAAAAACAATAGGAAACCACCCTATTCCCTACCGCTAGGTATGTAAAAATAACTATCACTTCAATAATTTTAAGAAAAACTGTACTCATATTTGAATAAAAGGGTTTAAGTTTGTTTATCAATTCTATTTTTTGTTTTTATCAAAAACTTTCTATTTGTATATGTGCTCGTTACGATTTGTGTTAAAACTTATACATTTGTGTTATTGATATTGAATATCTTATTGTGTTTTAGTCCAAAGATTTGTGGTCATAGAAAACAGCATAAAGAATTTGTCATTTTACTTGTTAAGCCCTGTTATGTTTTCTTCAAATTCAAATATTTATTTTTTCTATCGCTGATATGGTATATTTTGTCAAAATGGCATTTTGCAGAACAGAACAAAGTATGTACTTTCTTTTTTCGCACTTACAAGCTTTTACTAGAGCATAATAAATATTCATTCATACATTAATAAACTTTCATAAATTTCTGGAAGAGCTGCTTGATATAATTAAGAGAAATTATCGTTAGATCCAAGAATTAGCTTTTGAGAAGATTCTTTTCTTAGTTTTTTTGTTGCACCAGCTTAGAGAATATTATTTCATTCATTTTAATTTAATATTTTCTTTGAAGAACTTAGTCAAAAAAAATCGTGGTGTTATCACTACGCACATAGTAAGCATTGTGTTTTCCTGAAGTTTTAATCATAAAGGTGGATGAAATTGAATGAACATGATAGTTTTATTACATTAACTTTAACTATCATATTTAAATGAAGTTTAATGGAGTGGATGAAATTAAATGATCCAAAATGGGATAACAGCTTAATTGGATATGATCGCAAATGGTCCTTAGCTTATAAGTAAAATATGCTTCCACTGCTATGTTTCGCGAGGGTATATCCAATTATCATTTTCAGCACACCTAAGGCATCAGTGAATTGTGGACGAAGTAATTTCTTGACATGAAATGTCCTCATTCAGCTTGTGGACTCCAACATTTCTCGAAATTTATATGATTAAGCTACACTCTACCATGCATACTCAAATATTTTTCATGATTTGACCGTTCAAGTTACCTCATCTTACTATCGGAATGTTTAAAATTAGTCTTCATTCCTCTGGCAATGTCTAAGCAGTCTCATAGAAAAGTGATTCTGAATATTATCGTACATTTTTATAGGTATTTAGCGTATCATCCCCAAATGGACATTTTAAAAAATTATTGCCAGAAGTACTGCGTTGTGTGACAAGACCATACGATCATGCAGCATTTTCTCTCGTCTTCCAGGTTCGGCTGCAGGGTGCCTCTGCTGATGGTAGTATTTTAATTATTGACGAGCTTGAAATAAATCCTGACATGGATTCAGAAACTTCTACCATATCGACGACATCTATCGGAACCACAGCACCATCGATAAATCAATATCAATGGAGTGAACGGCATCACTTGTGAAATCTGCGCTGCTTGAGCAGTGGCGGCTTGCCCTTATAAGGACTCTCGGACCCCTCCCAAAAATATGAAAAAGGAAAAAAAAATGAAACTCCCATTCAATTATAATTATACATCTAATTATCAGAAGTGTTTATTTTTTCAATCGCATGCATCGAAAATGCTGGAAAAACACGCAAAATTAGCGCGTGAAGTTCGTATTTGAAGCCGTGGGGCGCTGGCCAGAACGTCCCAATCCATCACCATGCAGTTATATGGAGAGTGGCAGTGCTGGGGCGAGCGACGTATCTAGTGAGTTGACGTCGCCGCGCCATCCGGCGGCCGTATAATCATGGTGTTGCAGTGTCGCAGAATACCTTGTTTTGGTGACCATTTGACATATTATGTGTAAATTGTTTTAATGGAAATAGGCCTAGTTGTAGTTGAGTTAATTGAGTTTGTGATTGTTAGTGCTTTAGTGTTAGTGATTGTTTTACATATTAGTGAGTCATAATGGTCTATATATTGTCTTAAAAACTCAATAAAATACATAAAATATTGATAAATTTTGATGCCCCGGTGGAGTGTGCCTCCTCCCCCCCCCCCAGAATTTGACTCACAAGCAGCCACTGTGCTTGAGACAACAACATTGCCAGAAACAGCGACAACGCACACTCAAACCACACTAACTGAAAACACAACCTCAAATGGTTTTAATATAATGAATAAAACATGCAATGATAAAAAATGTTGCGGTTTAAACCACAAAGTCTGCATATGCAGAATTTCTTTGAATTTTTCTATTAAACGAATTTAACTTAATATAATTTTGCTTAAACGATTAAATTTTTAACACGTTATTTTGTATCCATGAAAAAATACATGTGCCCACCTTATTTTATAAAATAGTATTAGTTCGATCTCTGTTGACACCCGAAAACTAGATATCTTCACAAATAACAGTTTGTTAGTAATGAAATCCATGGGCAGTTTCTGTTGGTTGAAAAGGAAAAATCATACATAATTTTTCATTAAAACATTAAAGAATATAAGTTCAAGTTTTTTTGTCATTACTTCAATATAAAATAGTTGTTTACTATGCAATCTAAATTTGTGCCCGACAAGGTCCGACACCCAAGGAAATATACTAAATCAGTTTTACGATTATTGACTCTTGATTTTTACATTGTTTTAAAACAACCACTGATTTGAACAGTTTCTAATTATAAATTTGGATGGGAGTAAACTTAAATTGGCGCTATTGCTGGGATAGGACAAGTTTGTGCGCTGGTCCGGAAGTATATATAACTGCTGCCTGTCAAAGAAGATAATGTGCAAATGGCGGGTAAAAATTTTAGATTTACTAGTAAATTAAACATCGACTCATATAAACTAAAAATATGAGTAGGAGTAGCAGTAATGAAAGGGAGTAGACCTTACTGTGAGTTGAAGAGGGAATTACATGACGGAAGAGAACGCTGCCAGGATGCTTCCTAAGTTCTTACCTTAATCGGTAGAATACTTTAATAATTATTGCAATAGCAGAAGTAGTTAATTTATAGTGGTGTTTATAAATAATAAATAAATGTATTCAAAGTTTAGAGCCCTGAAGATGTTTTTAAAATAAAACGAAACGTTGGCTGCTAACTTTTAATTTATTGACCTAAACTCCAGGAAACATCATTTTATATATTAAAATAAGGTCAAGAAAAAGGAGAAAAAATAATAATAGTGGTGTTTATATGTATTTATAATTCGCAATGTACATGCAGTAAATTTTATATAATTAGTGTGGGGTATGTCCTTACACCAATTATTGTAGTAGGTACTCTAAAATAAATTTGGTCCTTAGAAGAAAAAAAACACACGCCTCTGCAAGTCGAACAACATGTATATGGTGAATCATGGCTTCGCTAGTAGTGGCCAAAGTCGCCCTAATGATGAGGTGTGTACCTAGGGAGGGGAAGGACAGCGGAAGGAAAAAGTATAGGAGGTGTGAAAAAGGATAGCGCTTAGATTTCCCTAACCTTTCCCTTCCCACCCTGGAGGCGTCTTCTGGCTCTCATCGCGGCGGCACCTGCTATCCTTTTTCCTTCCACTGTCCTTCCCCTCCTGAGAAATGAAGACTTACAGACCCGGCCCTCGGGAGAGTAACCCGCGAGCCCACCCTGGGCCCTGCTTTCACTACTGAAGGCTCCAGATGAGGTATTTCAGTTTTCCCTCTTGCTTTTAATGTTTTTAAAATTTTCATCGGCAGCTCTTAATTTTGTAAAAGCGTGGGCTTTTACAAAAGTATCACAAAAGAAGTTCGTAACTTTTGAAAACAAAGTTTTAAGAAGAATATTCGGCCCAATGAAGGAAGGAGAAAAATGGGGAATTAGGAAGAACAAAGAGTTGAGAGACATTTATAAAGGACCAGAAATCGTGGGAATAATTAAAAGCTAGAGAATAAGATGGCTGGGCCACCCCCATAGAAGAAGTGAGGACACAATGCTGAAACAAGTTCTGGAAGGCAAAAAGACCGGTAGGAAGACTAAGAATGCGCTGGGGAGATGAAGTTAAGAAGGATGTGAGAAAGATGGGAGCTCAGCTGGATATGGCAGGCGACCGTAGAATGTGGAGGCGCCTAGCTGGTGAGGCCAAAAACCTTCTAGGTTTGGAATGGCCACAGGAGTAAGAGTAAGCTCTTAATTTGATTGCTCTACGATGTCTTATGGATGAGGGAAGAGAACTGGGTCACTCTACGATTTAGTTCCCTGTATTTCCCAACAACTTAAATAATATTTCAAATGTGCAGTCCTTCAAATCAAAACTATATTCCCACCTTTCCCGCAAAACATAATTCAATAATCTATGATTCACAGTCATGAAATCCAAACTTTAATGCCCAATAGAATTTTCGGCGGTTTTCCTCTTTTTTTCTTAGCTATTTTTTAGGTTTATTATTCATTAAATGTTATCAAGTGTCAGATTTTTGATTTATTATTTTGTTCAAAATAACTTATTAAATGTCATATTTACGTTTTCACGCTTCGATCAAATTCAACTTGATAACCGAAACTGAATTATGTTCTGTAATATGCTATTTATTTATGTTTATATGTAATTCACTTATAATGAACATGTTATCAACTATATTATGTATGTAATTTGCTCACCAGTTATGTACAATTTGTGCTCTTAGAGGTATTGTTCCCGGAGCAAATAAATATTATTATTATTATTATTATTATTATTATTACTTCGTCTGTAGCATACAGTTGTAGGGGAACTAAGCATATCAACAATAAGATTCAGTTAAATAACATTTATTTCACATTTTTAAATTGAGAATTAGTTTTGTAATACACTACTACCGCTATGACATTGCTATTTTGAAGTTAAACGTATCCATGGATTTAATTATCAACTCTATAATTTTTTGGAACATCGAAAGAAAGTAAAATCAAAATAATTCTTCGTTGTAGTCGCCCCAGTATTCGCTGTCGTACTTCCAATCTTCGTTGCCTTCACTGCTCACATCGTCATCATCTTCGTAGGCGTCTCCGATGGTGCGGGACCATGCTTTAGTTCCGGCGTCACTGCTTATTTCTATTTCATCCAAAATCAGAATTTCATTGCCCGCGAGTCCCTGTATTTCTATCTGAAAAAGATTAAAAATTCAATATTAATTATTACTTTCCTCTCAGTTATAATTTTCCGATCGCAAATCTCGAGTGTAAGCCATTTATATCGAAATATTTCGTGGCCGAAGCTAGAGAAAATGGTCTTGGATTTATCAGGCCATCGAGAATCAAGGATACCACGGTATTATGTGTCATCCAACGGTCAGTTTTGACCTGGAAAGCCAACACTAGCAGCAAACCAAACTGATCCTTGTGAGTAAGGGGACTGCGTAGAAGAGTCCCAATTCCATCCGATGGAATTTTGATTTCTGTTGCCACTTCGTTCGTATTTTTATCGGCTCACTCTAATGTCAGCGGCGCGGTGATGAGTTCATTGCGATCCCTTATTTTTCCTACATGTCATGTTTGTAATTGCGAGGAATAGCATTGAAAAGCAATGACAGTGATAGATCTTATCATCATGTATCCAAATTTTTGGTCAAAACCCCTAATGATGCCTCATTTCCCCCGCGAAACTCGGGTGAATTTGTCCGTCAGCGACGCGAGTGTCGACTTTTGTAAACCCATTTAAATCCGCGGTGGGTGAAAACGCATTTAAAAGCCAACTTGTGGATTCTCTTTTGTAATATTCGTGCTTGTGAGTCTCTGTATGGGCGGGACCCGCCCGGTATTGTGCCAGTCCTATTTCCGCATGCACATGTGGAAAGGACTATTGAAGTTCAAGGGAGTGCCGACATATGTGACAAGTTACATGCTCCCAATCCATTTGCTCTCCTAGCGTGAAGCTCGAGAAAACCCTCCAAAATCGTTTATAACCGTCTTAAGTTGATATGAGGTGGAAGAAGTGCAAAAAGAGTCCAATATCGTTATTCAGAATTTAAAATTGGTTATGGAGGTTAGTTTTAAAAAATGAACACCAAAACCCGATGGAGGCGATGCTATGATTTAAAGGGACGAGTATGATAGAGAGTCCATTGTTCACTGTAAAATTGATTGAAAATAAATTATCCAGCAAACGAAGAAGAAGCTAAAACAAAAAGAGACAGATGAGGTATGAAATTTGCAATGTAATTTTTGTCAAAAGAAATTCTTAATGGCTTGTGAACAATTCCTCGAAGAGGAATTTGTGGTTGTAAACACTTTAAACTCGATATTTCCTTTTGTTTCGCAATTATTACTTACTGAAACTCTACTCGCGTATACATTTCGCTGACTTCTAACCAAATTAAGCAGCTGGATGGATATTTCATGTGTATTTCTCCAGATATTTACAATTCTAATGCGCTTCTAGCCCTACCGTAATTAGAAAAGCAAAATTCATTGCTTCCTCACTATGACTCATCTAGAAATTTCTGCTTTAATTATCATTAGGCTACTGCTATGTGCACTGTGGTTCCAACTATAAAAAAGTGATCGTTTATAAGATTTTATCTAATTTTGTATTGTTATTTAATATTAGGGTAATAATTTTTATATTACGAAATTTAACAACGAAAAAACTACTTTCTTACTTGGTATTTAACAGCATTCAGTTGAAAGTTTACAATATTGATCGTTTCATTTTCATTACCATAGTGAAGTATTTGATATTTTAATTGGCTTTTCTTAAAAACACCATGGCTACACGTTGAATAATAACGATTGCCATATTATTTTTACCGCATCGTTGAGTAAGGAGCAAATTGAATTTTTATTGATCCAAAAATATTTTGAATAATTCAATGCCAGAAATCATTCATCTGTAAGTTTTAGCACGCCATCGACATGATATAAAGTAAAGACCCGAGTGATGAATCACGGTATGTGGGACTGGAAATGGCTCCATTAGTGGAATTGCTTCGATAGCCCTTTCCACATGTGCATGCGGGAATAGGACTGACACAATACTGGGCGGGTCCCGCCCAAACACACGAATCACAAGCACGAATATTACAAAAGAGAATCCAAAAGTTGGCCTTTAAATGCGTTATCACCCACCGCGGATTTAAATGGGTTTACAAAAGTCGCCACTCGCGTCGCTGACGGACAAATTCATTCGAGTTTCGCGGGGGAAATGAGGCATAATTAGGGGTTTAAAAAAAATTTGTATAAGAACAGAAGGATCAACAACTTTGCTGTTTCCACATATATTCTGCTCATTTTATCTCTGCGGGTGAGCTGGTGTGGCTAAAGCAAGTGGGGTGAGACGGGTGGGGAAAGTTTCTCGACATATGACTTTGCTTTTGCCAACCAGCAAACAGTAGGCGTTGCCTCAGTCAGTCGCCCTCATACCGCCGCCGAGTGAACATCGTGAATCTACTCGTGGAGCAGTGTTGCCAAGCCTCACGCGACCTCCTTGCATGTGAAGTATGCCTACCACCATCGGTGCCTCATTCAGCGTGGTAGCTGACAATGTCATGAGCCTCTCTGAAAGAATTATCCCCAATGACTTCCAAATGAGTAGGTATATTTTCTCGGCGACAGAGCCAAAATACCTGGGGTCACCTATGACTTACACGCTTTTAGTGAAGAAGTAGGGCGGCTATGTACATTTGGCAACGTTTTGTTCGCTCCTCCTACACCTCCCCTATCAGCGAAGCGATCCGAGTGAGTCCGGGCTCTCACGAAAGCTCACCCGCAGACATAAAGTGAACAGACTATAGTAATTTATTACCACCGAGCATGGTTTCGTTACAGAGTAACATTATCAAGGTGACACCTTGATAATGTTACTCTGTAACGAAACCATGGTCGGTGGTAATAAATTACTATGTGGAAACAGCAAAGTTGTTGATCCTTCTATTCCTGCGATTATGGATTTCCACCAAGTTACGCCCGCTACGATTAATTATAAAATTTGTATACATGATGATAAGATCTATCACTTGCGAGTTAAAACTGAATCTCATATACCGGAGAAGGAGTTTGAAATGGGTATCTGCTAAAGAGAATGGACTGCAGCACGGTTTTAAAGGTCTCCATTATCAATCAGATCTAATTGGCGGTCCAGGAGGTTAGGCAACACCAATATAAGGTAAGTGTTCAAAGTGAACGTGATCTCAAATGACTCCGAGGGAACCTTACGATAAAGTATAGAAAATAGTGCATCCAGCTATACGGTAACACGCAGACAGTTTTCTTTTACTATCGATTGTGATAGAGTTAAAAAAATGAATATGATTGGAACCGTTTTTTTTCGTTTTCCGATCCGTCGCATACTTCTCGACCTATTCGAGGCGAAGAGTCGATGGCGATAACCCTTCCAAAGTTAAGTCGATGATGTCACTAGCTCATGCCTGATCTCTGTGCCTCTTACGCACAGGTTTCGCGTGGTTCATTGTTGTTTACCGTACTGTGAGCCATTTCTACCATAATTGAAAAATATTCCTTGAACGAGTAAACGAACTAAAACTCAGATTATATAAACAACATATGGAAAAGCGGGGGCAAATTTCAATTTCGATAGTTTTTAATAAATAATTGGACATTATCCGTTTTCCGATCTGAGTCCTACTTCACGAGCTATTCGCGGTCAAAAATGAGATGGCCTTAACCCTTTCGAAGACATATTGATGACGTCACGATCTCATGCAGATCGTTTCCTCGCTTCTGTACCACTAACGCATGGACCTCGCGTGGTTCATAGTTGTTTACCGCCTTGTGAGCTATTTCTGCCATCAATGAAAGATCGTCCTCGTACGATTCAACGAACTAGAACTCAGATGATATCACCAAAATATGGAAAATCGGGGGCAAGTTACAATTTCTCTTATTGAAGACATTGGATAGAATGGCTGAATGAGGAAGATTTTTTCGCCGTAACTGATCTTTCCTTTCCATCCAGAGAATTATTGGAATTTATTGCGATTCGGGACGGATAGAAACCCTATTTCAGGAACCCTTTCCCCCTTCAGGGTAGAGCCCCTATTTCAGGATCGTTCTTTCATTTTGTCCCCCACTCACAACATCTTATTTTTCTCTAAAATGACTCACCTGGTATTGTCCCTCAGGTACAGACTCAGTTGATTTGTTCACAGTACTCCATTCTCCATTTGTCAACTGAGTAAAATAAACTGGAACTGTGTTCACCTTTACAATTACGTAGACCGCTGCCGCACCTTTATAGCTTGCCCACAACCTTATCTTTACATTGACTATTCCAGCCAATGTAACCTTATCCGTTACTCCACACACGAAACTTACTGCTCCTTGCTGCGGCACTATGTAGCCCGTCGAATTTTCAAATGGCTTTACTCCTTTGCTGACTAGGTAATCATTATCCACTCGAACCCATTCTCCAAAACCATTGTAACATTTTTGTAAACCATTAGACTCAAAATCTATGATCACGGAAGGAGAAACCATAGTAACCGAGCAAAATATCAGAATCAATGTACTGAGGGAAGCGTGGAAACGTAGAGTACTTGGAATGGAAACCATTTTCCCGCAATAACAAAATTTTCTCTTCCGTGACTTCCCAATTCAGTAGATTGACAGTTGGCACAACTCAGGGCAACAAGATATCTTAACGTTTCTTTCTTCGCGGGGTACGTGCAGCGGTCTTAGTGAAAGCCACAAGAGTAAACGGAGAGAGGGTTTACCGGAGTCAGTGACAATTTAAAGCACGAGACGAGAATTTCATTTCTCGGCATTGTCGGGGCGAGAGTCTCGTCCCGACAATGCCGAGAAATGAAATTCTCGTCTCGACCGTCGAGACTCTCGGGTGGTCGAGAGTCTCGCACAGCCCTAGACGAGACTCGCCGCGCCGAGAGTCTCGCCTGGGTCGAGTCTTGACGAGAGTCGAGAAGTCTAGCCCCTTCGAGATTTCTCGACACCCGTCGAGACTCCCGCTTCCTCGAAAAAATAACACTATTTCTATTTTAGACATTGAAAATAATTTAGGCGAGACTCTCGCCGCGCCGAGAGTCTCGTCCCGACAATGCCGAGAAATGAATTTCTCGTCTCAACCGTCGAGACGAGACTCTCGCACAGCTCTACACCCACTACATCCACGTAGGATCATCATAAGTCACCTTGGGCAAGGAAAAGAACATCATTGGTCTACTCTGCTGATAATAATTTCTTTCTTTCGTTTCCTATTGGTAGTTATTCTGCTTCCCATGTAACAAGATTGATCCACCTTTCCTGGTACGTCTGCAACAAATATATCTATGAAAACCTTCACATTAAAATAATACCACAATTCCTACACGACATTGCAAAAACCTTTGAAGACTCCCTACAAAAAACACAAAATACACTATTAACACCAATCTGGAATTACCAAAAAAACCCACATTTCAAATATCACAGATTAAAAAGAGCAATTACTCACCCTACACAATAATACACTAACAGCCATGTAACTCATTAGTTGTTATTACTTGTTATTAGAGACCTTTTGAGAATTTCGCCTCGCTTTACGGTTGCCGACTCACTTATTAACGAAAAATTCCAGATTTTAAATTATAATTTGGCCTGTGCTGCATACACGTTTTCCTATTTTATACACTGTCACTCAACTGCTGTAGTTCAAAAACAAAAAAATACAAAACAGATGCATAAAACATATAAAGGAAATATAGTGCCCAAACATGGAAATTAAGTGAATGTAAAAAGAAAAAAATGGACGTATCTATTATATCTTCATTTCAAGAGTGCATGCGTACGTGACAGGAAAACGTATTATCTATCCTGCGAATGCTTAATTACCCGTTTTTAAGTAGTGAAAATGAGTCGTAAGTGAAATAAATATTACTCTTATTATAAAAGAGGAATAATTACCCTCTATTCGAAATATGAGGAAAAGCGGAAGGAGAACATCTTGGATTTGATGAGCAGGCGGCGAATTCAGCATCAAATTTCGGGGGGGGGGGGGGTCCATGACCTGGGAGTATTAAATACTACTCGGGAAGGAGAAGTGTTTTCACAGTACCTAGGGAGTGCTACGCTCTACGATAAATATAACTCCAACTTTTCTCAAGTTTGGGGCTTGTAGCCATGCATGTGCATTGTGCATGTACCTGTGGCGTAGTCAGGGGGAATCGAGGGGGTCCGGACCCCCCCACCGAAATATAAAACTACTATTATTTTCCTTCATAAAAGAAAACAAAATATTGAAAAATCATGAATTTACAAATATTTCTTTAACAAATAAAGATTTTTCGATTATGAAAAGTGTTAAAATTAGTTTAAAAACCCATTACTTAGTACCCTGTTTTTTTTTTTAATTTCCCCCCTGGTTTTGGACCTTCCCCCCCGAACGAAAATCCTGGCTGCGCCATTGGCATATACACTCCCTTTACTGCTTTACATGATACAAAAACTATTGAAATATAAATTAAAAATTTTGGATAAAAATTTTCGGGGGTGTGCTATAACCCCTGGGATCCCCCCTTAAAATCCACCCCAGCGGTGAGTCAAACATGCGAGAAACCATTTCGATAATGAAAGTGAAATTGGGTCGAAAGCTTCACTGGGGTATGAGTGAGAAGCAGTGGACAGGATGGAAGGGTGACATAGCGTGGACTTACTTGAGTGACAGAATATATCCTTTCCACGAAATGAGTGTAGGATCGGTATTAACTGTGAATATCAGAAAGTGCTACGCAGTAAGATGATTCCCGGTTCGAAAAAAAATCGGAGAACCTTTGGTCAGTGGTGATAGGAAAGACCTTTTTATCAGAAAAAGATTTAAAGCATGGATGGTGTAGTGAAATAATTTATCTGAAGAGCTGGATGATTTCATTCCGTGAATTTGTGTGGAATTGATACTAAATCAGTTGAATGAGACTGATTCACAGTCAAGTTTATCTTAGTGAGGGTACTGTATATTTTCGTAACGCATTGGTGACTCATACATACGATTAGGTGGCCATAGATGCTATATAATAAAAAGTCATTAAAAAAACAGAAAAATTTCATGCCTTAGTCGGTCGTTGAAAATAATCAATGTTTAAACTAATAACGAGTTGGCTCTAATCTTGAAGTCTGTAATTGTAATCAATGGCTTCAAATATTGAAAAAAAAACAATGTGTACGTATTTTAAAAGAAAGAATGCACGCGATTGCAAAGGCCTTGTAATTACTGGTATTTTCGCACCACATTATATTTAGGCAAAGAGATTCAGCATAGTTCATTATGCGTGACGAATTAATGAATTTTTACGAAACATCGATGAGAAATCCTGTTTTATGATGATAAAACACTATTCACAGTGGAATTGATTGAGCTGGTAATTAACTTTACTTTTCTGGCCCTTATTGGAATCAGATTTAACCACCCAACCAAGAAGTATTGATTTGTATCTACGCGATGAGGTTTTTTCCTTTCCTAGAGTGACTTATGATGGTTCTACGTGGATGTAGTGGCTGATGCCAATGATAACTATGTAAAGATGTTTTCAAACACTCACCAACACCTTATGATATGTACTCGTTTTAGGTTGTGAAATTTTCAATTTTCCGCGAAATGCACATCAATTCTAGAGGAAGGTGATGTCATCCACTGCGTGATTCATAACCTTCACCGAGAACCGGTAACTGAGACCTCGCTTACGGTTTCGTGCATAAGGAAGTCGAGCTAAAATGACAAATTCGGTGTAATTGCGTATTGTTTGAAGTCAAGACTAACATTAAAATAGGGAAATAAAACTGGTAGAGGTGGATGAATTCCGTTATTCGAGAAGTAGGATAACTAGCGATGGGGGAAGCAAGAGAGAAATTATCAGCAGAATAGCCAAGGCGAAGAATTCCACCATAGAAAGATGTACTTACTTAGGGATATTTAAACATATGAAGCAAGGAAAAAAATTATCAGAAGATAAATTTGGAGAATGCTCCTCTACGGAAGTGAGGCATGGAAAATCGCTAGGCGGATCGGAATAATCTATTTTTTCTAATCCATCTGGCCCAATGAAAAAAGTTGGACTGATCAAAGATAAGGACTAAAATATTTGACACTCCTTGATGAATTCTTGAATCACGCTCAAATTCCATTCAAGGGCGGTGTAACGTCGCGTCCATGATGTTCGGTGTGATTGATTGTGCCGTGGTCCTTGGATTATGCATTGATGTTTGAATTGTATTTTTATTTGCATGCATGTTTATGTTTATATTGCTGTTTTGGAGTTGAGGGCCCTATGGTGATGGGGGAGTAAACTACGGATTGTTAATAAGAGAGCCATTTTTGGATGCAGGAGAGAAAATAAAGCTCTAAACATTATAAATGATAATTATTGTTTAAGAAGAAAAAAAGTTGCGACATCACAGGCGGGAGTGTAAAAAAAATAATATTTATTGATTGTCGTCATGGCCATTCCTCGCACATTTTGCCAAGTTACTGATCTCTATGGCCAAAATTTCGTGAATTTTGACGCATCTGCCACCGTTAAGCCACAAAATGCCAAATTTGAGTGCGCGTCCGCGATGAAAATATTCCAACGTCCACACTGCGTGGTGGATAGGAGAGCGGCAGGCCGCTCGCATCCCTTCCCCGCTCGCCTCTCCCCCTGGCACCCCCGAACGCACCGAAATTCATCCTACGTGTGCTCCTAGGAGGACGCTCATCTTGGATAATATAAATCGGCAGAAGGTAAAAAAGAATGCGTGGAAAGGCGACTTGCCTTTTGTTTGGCGTCTCGTCGACGTGAAAAAATCGGCGTTCAAAATCGACCAACCAAATTTTAGAGAAGTGATAAAATATTTTTTTATTGTTCGCGATATTTTTAGATCCGAGAACGCAGGCAAGTGGCCAACGGCCCATGAAGTTGCCACTCGAGTGACTAGAAAGGTGTTCGAATATTGGAGATGCGCCTTTCTTCCTTAATGCCGGAGAGAGCTACGATTAAATGGATTTCACAGTCCCATAGCTACAACTTACGCAAACATGTGAATAGGCCAAAGAAATGGTTACATTGACGCACAAAACCGTGAAATTATTTTAGGAACTTTGGAAATAATGCGATATTTGTGTGTGTAAGTGCAAGAAGGAGCATATATTCTCCCTAATGAAGAAGTGAAGACATAGGCTAAATATTTGATTCAAGTCAAATAACAAAAAAATGGTTTCTCCTATGAATGATGAATAAATGATGAAATTTGTCATGAAATAAATCATTTGCCTAGGGTGGGATCCGTACACGGATATCTCGATTGGCTGTCAGGTATGCTACCCGTTACAACACCATCATTCTTGGCGAATATAACATTGCTCCTGTGCACATGACTGCATAGAAAATAACTTGCCCTATCCAGTGCTTTGGAAAACGCCCTTCGCGTTATAGGGCAGAGAGGGCTTTATCCTCCGAAAGTGGATTAGTAAACATAACCTCCGTCTCCTGTGCCACTGTGTATACTTCAGACGTCAATACCTTGTTCAGTTTACCCAGTCTGAGATTTACCTTGAGAAAAAATTGCTCAGTGGTGTAACTGGTAGCATACCTGACAGACAATCGGGAGATTCGGGTTCTTTTCCCGGCGAAGCCAAATGAATTTATCATGGCAAATTGCATCCTCGGTGCCTATTACTTTGCACCTGTGCGTGTTACTGCGACTAAGTAAGTCGCTTTTTCTGTGCAGCGCTTCGGTTTCTCCCATTAAAATTCGAAGTCCATTACATCCTTCCCAGAACAATTAGTAAAAAATTATGCGTTGTTAGTATTATCATAGAGTGGTATTATCATAATCAAACTACCGAAAAACTATTAATCGGGGAGTGAACGATGAACCACCGGTAATTTCAGTGTAATTCACTCTCCATGGTGTCGAGAGCGACGGACACGATTATTTTGCGATGATGGACTGATGCGAAAGCAAAGGGCATTTATCAGGTGTAAATCACGAACGTTCTGCTACTATATAGAGTGACTGAGTGACTTGCGATGGACGAACCAAGAAGGGAGTAGTCAGTTGAATAACTCAAGTGAAGACAGCAATTTTCTACAGAGGAGTCTCTTTAAAGTTTACAATATAAATGGCGTGTGTTCGCTAGGGAAGAATGATGAAGATTGAATGAACATATCGTGTGAGCTCTGTGGAATTTCGACGATGAGTAGAAAAGAGGAGAAGTCTTTCGAAAACTTTGGGTATAGGACTAAAACTTTTTCACTTTTTTAATGTATTTCTAAATATGTGAGGAACATGAAATTCCCTTGAAGTAAACTAGATTTTTTGGTTGATTTTTTGGTGTGGTTGTCATTGCGATGATTTGATATTTACTATTTTTTATGATTTTTTGAAAGTGCCCCATGCTTTTCTTATGGCACTACGTAAAGAATTTTTTTGACCAACTTGCAATCATCGCAGGACAAATTCCTTGAAACGCCTGACACGAGATTTTTTGGTTGATTTTTTGGCTATCTTGGAATTATCGTGCGTCGAAACAATTCCGAGGAATAAACGATTTCGATTTTACATTGTCGAGATGGGCGAATTTTCAAACTCGGATTTCAGCCTTGAGACATGTGCCACATGAAAATTTGGAATCTTCTGGAAAAACCGTAGAGGGTACTTCGTACCCTCACGTTTGAGCTCACTTCCTCCGTATCCCTCTTGGTTAATTAATAATTAAATTCCGAAAAATGTCCTGCACGCGAAAAATCATTGTCGCCATTTTTTTGTGGAGCATACAATCTTGAATATCTTAGCAACCATTTCAGCTAGATGAATGAAAATTTCAGGGTAATAGCATCATTAAAATAGTCAACATTTGCAATAATTGCCATTCCGCTCGATCGATTCACGTGCGAGTTATATCGATACCAATCTCCTTGGATACGCTTTAATCGCTAATAACTTTTTTGTTAATCAAGTTTTGAACATGAAAGTCATACACTATACAACTGATAATGTCATTCATCCACCAAAAGTTAAATCAAACGGATCGAATGATTAGAGTCGAAGTTATGATCGATACAAGGTTGCATTCGATGGAGCCTTTTTTTGGGCTTATTTACATAGTTACGGGGATAAAAATTTTAACAATATGTAAGGATAAGAATGAATTATGCGCACACATAAATTATTTAGATGAATTATGTTTCCTAATGAAGATACATCGCTATGAATTTATACCTTTTTGTATTAGGCCCCCGTAAGAAATACACGCATCCCGTCTATCTACGTCACCAATATAAGAACATAGGCTAAATTTTGAAAGCGGGGATAGTAGAGAAGGAAGGGATAACGCAGTGACCATAGAATGGAAGGGATATCAATAGGATTGCGGATTTTATAGAACAGATGTCACTATTGTCTAAAGTACGATTCGATTAGTATAGCAAATACGCAAATTGGCATAACTTGATTAGTGTATACATTAGACGAATGAAACTTGGTGAACGGGTACATCTTGGTATTCCTCACAATGCTCAATGGTAATATGTTTTGTATAAAGTCTCACGTTGGATATATATCGAATCTACTTTTTCTTTAAATATATCGTATTGCTATAACATGTAGGATTATACATCCAAGGACATAGTTGACTATGGATTAAATAGTAGATACCCATAGACTGGATTTTAAACCAATATTATATGCGGATTTTACGCTACAGATGTCAGTATGATCGAAAAATCGATTCGATTATTATAGCAAATACACAAATTGGTATAACTTGAAAAGTATACCCGTTGGACCAATGAAATTTGGCAAAGGTGCACATCTTGGTATTCCTCACAATGTCCAATAGAAATATGTTTTGTATGTAGTCTAACGTGCGATATATATCGAATATGCTTTTTCATCAAATATATCGAACTTCTATAACAAATAGGATTTCACATCCAAGGGCATAGTTGACCAGGTATTATATAGTAGATACCCATTGACATTACGTTAAACCAATAGTATTTCGGATTTTACAGTACAGATGTCAGTATGATCGAATAATCGATTCGATTATTATAGCAAATACGTAAATTGGCATAACTTCAATACTATATCCGCTGGACCAATGAAATGTCGTGAATGGGTAAATCCTGGTATTCTTCACAATGCCCAATGGAAATATGTTTTGTCGTTGTAGTCTCACGTTCGATATATATCGAATCTACTTTTTCTTAAAAGATATCGAATTGCTATAACATATAGGATTTTACATCCAAGGACATAGTTGACAAGGATTCATATAGAAAATACCCGCAGACTGGAAGTAAAACCAATAGTATTGCGGATTTTAAAGTACAGATGTCAGTATAATCGAAAGATCGATACGATAATTATAGCAAATACGCAAATTGGCATAACTTGATTGCTATATAAGTTGGTCCAAAGAAATTTTGGGAATGGGTATATCATGATATTTCTCACAATGCCAAATAGAAATATGTTTTGTATATGGTCTCACATGCGATATATATCGAATCTTCATTTTCCAAATTATATCGATTTGCCTTAACATTTAGGATTTTACATCCACAGGCATTGTTGACCAGGAATTATAGAGTAGATGACTATTAACTGGAATTAAAATATACAGCATTGCGGATTTTACAGTGCAGATGGCAGTTTCATCGAAAGATCGAATCGATTATTGTAGCAAATACGCAAATTGGCATAACTTGAATTGTGTATGCGTTGGACCAATGAAATTTGGTGAATGGGTACACATTGGTATTCCTCACAATGCCCAATGGGAACATGTTTTGTATGTAGTCTCTCATTCGATATATATCGAATCTGCTTTTTCTTAAAATATAAGGATTTGTTATAACACATCGGAATTTACATCAATGGGCAAAGTTGACAAGGAATTATATGGTAAATGGCCATGGACCGGAATTAAAATCAAAAGCATTGCGAATTTTACATTACAGATGCAGTATAATCGAATGATCTAATCGATTATTATAGAAAATACGCAAATTGGCATAACTTGATTCGTATATCCTTTGGACCAATGAAATTTGGTAAATGTGTACATCCTGGTATTCTTCACAAAGCCCAACGGAAATATGTTTTGCATGTAGTGTCTCATTAGATATACTTATATCGATATAGCGTTTTCTTAAAATATATCGAACTGCTATAACATGCAGGATTTTACATCCGCGGGCGTATTTGACCATGAAGTATAGGGTAGATGACCTAACGGGAAGATAAATCAATAGGATTGCGAATTTATATTTTCACATGTGAGTATACTTGACAATTCGTTATGATTATGGTAGCAAATATGCTAATTTGCGTATCTTTATTACTATTGATGTTAGACCGAAGAAATTTTATGAATATGTTTATTAAAGCATTGTTCATGCTGCACCAATGAAATATATTCGCTTTTTATGCTCCCATTCGACACATATCGAATCTACGTTTTTGTAAAATATATCGAACTGCTATTACTTACCGAATATAACATCAACGGGGACAGTTGAACATTCTTCGGTTATTTCTCCAATTCAAGTTTCATAGCCGTATTAATATATTTATTGTAATCAATGCGTTTTGTTGTTATAAACCTTCTTTAGATATAAAAAAATGACAGCATTGAGAGACATACATCGTCAGAGAAATCCGAACATTACTTTATTATTCGAGACATATTTATTCGTATAATCATTTCATTAGTCTCTGTACGTTTATTTTCTAATAATGATGTATTTAATTTCATTAAGACTGCTGTATTCAAACGTTAAAAATCAAAAATGGAGGTGATACAATCCTAGGTTAAGGGCTAAAATAATAAAAATCGGCTACATTTCATAAGTCATCTATCGTACACTATATATTTTTCTACATTGCGTAAATCATTCATATCAAAACGGTTTCCTGAAGCATTGATCACCGTGGTTACTAAGAAGGTCTTAAGTATTGTTGACAGTGAATGAGCGTATTGCCCGCATATTTCAATCATTCAAAACGATATTTTGAGTATTTCTTTCGCTTTTTGAACCACTTATGGGCACATGACTCGGAAGCATGTGACACAACTATGTTCCCACCCCCCCTAATTACCCGCTTGATGAATTCAAGCGCCCAATCGACTCGTTACTCTTATAAATGAATATCTTTACCCATCCTTTACCCTTTCATAGGGGGACCCTTTTAAATATTTCTCTGATATTTTTACTGATATTAATTGTGATTCGTGGGACACTTTTGTGATGAAGTGAAAAGGGCGCTAAATAATAGTACCGTAATTATCACTTACCTTAATGTGACACAATGCTGCTCATTCGGAGGAATGGAGGCTCTGACTGAGTCTTGTCTTTTTACATGTCATTCCAATGTTATTCGATAGGAGTTCGTCGAACGACCGCATGGATATGCGAAAATAATTTTTTAAATTCATGTTCTTCAGCACGTATTTCAGTATATATGGTCACGAAATCGCCTTTTAATGTTCTTCGTGCCATAATAGAGTGCACCCAAAACCTCATTTGAATGGCATTTTCTTCCGTTTTTTCATATCCTGGTGTACAGGGATTGCTTGCACGTGGCACCATGACGTTCTTCCACTTAGTCAAGCTGCACGCAACTGACATTGTGCCGGACACTGACGGTTTCCTATGAATTGCCGGAAAAAAAATTGCCGGGTACAGACAAGGCTCTTTTCGTAGTCGATTCCATTATAGATATTCATATTTCCACGGCTATAATTAAAAAAAAACCTCGATTATCACGGGGAAAGTGAAGAATTGCACCAAAACTATTTTTTTTTCAATTTATATACATCTTTTTTCATAATAAATGTTTTTCCTGATACTTCCGTGCAATTATGGCAAATGAAGCTCAGCAATGACCGGTGTCAACTTCGGCAAAATAAGGAAAACGAATTTAAATAGGATGTCAAGGCGTCATAATTCAGAAATTGTTGCTCAAATATGTAAAATAACTGAGTCTCATTGAAAAAAACGTATTTATTGAGTGCCAACTTCGTGAAAATAAGAAAAAAAAATTTGATAGAATTTCATGGTGTCATAATTCATAAGTTATGGCTAAAATACGGAAAATAACTGATTCGCGTTGTAAAAAAATGCTTGTTAAGTTTTTATAGTGATTGGAAACAATTTCATAGCTGAATTAAGTGAAGACAGGCACGTATTCGGGGCCACCGGGCGCTGCCGGGCGTCCTTTTGAGGGTTTTCTGCTAAACGGTGCGTGTTAGTTGCTATGCCGGAGATATTGGGGTGTTCGTACAGTGACTGAAGGCGTGGAGGTTTTGGAAGGCCCGTGCGGTGGAGGTTGTAAACCGAAAGAGACTTCCAAATCGATTGTGCTATTTTCCGTGGGTAGCCCCAACAACCCCACCGGTTCGCGGTGTGGCGTCCCAAATAGGTGGTTCCGTGTGATTGGGGAGTCCTGGGGTGATTAGCTTTATCTTTCAAGGGCTTCCACAACGTTACCTCCACCCAAAAGATCCCGTCGAGACTAGGGTTAGGAAAATACGAAACTGAGTGAAAGCCCGACCCAAGCAGCAATCAAAGTCCCTACAACATCCAGACAACATTACCGGCATTACATGTAACATGTTATGTACACGGATTAGTAAATTTTTCGTAAAAAAATATATGTAACTTGTTTTTTAACATGTTACGCAGTGTAAATGCACCTTTACGTTCGCCATAGAATATATTCCTCACAAAGTGTACAAAGGTCACGTATCTGTACTTGGTCGAACATATGCGGCCACATCGTCACCCGATGTGCGACCACATGTCCCGCGCTTTAGCCAGAACTAGAACGAGTACCCTGAGTGCAAAAAAATATTTCGGCAATTGCAAGGATGCCCACCCGGTGTACTCTAGTGATTGTCCCAAGATTAATGAGGAAATCAAGATAAAGATCAGAACAACATTTTTATGCTGTGGATGGTATTGACATAAAGGCAACAGACGAAGTGAAGTACCTGGGAGTTACGATAACCTCGAACCTCTGGTGGGGAACACATATAGGAATATTTGCGGCATAGCCTTGAAGAAATTAGGATTCGTCAAGCGTGTTGTGGGAAGATTTTCGGATGAGAAAGTAAAAGAGAGATGCTATTTCGCACTCGTCCGACCGCACCTTGAATATGCAGCGAGCGTATGGGATCCGATACATAAAGGCTTAATTCGCGAACTGAATAAAATACAAGGTAATGCTACGCGTTTCGTCAAAAACTGCTACGGGCGTACAGACAGCGTTACGCAGATGTTAAGCGAATGAGGAACTTGCATGGGTCGTAGATTGCTCTAAAAACTATTTTGAATAAGTCAAATGGATACATTAGGTCGCAAAAATACCTTCAGTTTCTCCATTCAGCATCAAAAGAAATAAAAAAATTGCATTTAAAATCGAGAAAAATATCTCTGAGCCGACCACTGCGCGAAGACACCCGAGCGTTGCCGAGGCCAGGCGTGACGTCATAGGTGCCTAAACAACCGTAGGGAGTAGGGAAATACGCTGAGCGCATGGTGTAAAATTTGTTTTGAGGGAGTATTTAGCCGCTCATCGTCACTTTATTTTGTTCTGTTATTCTTGGGCAAGTTTTCCTATTGCTATTATGCCTAGATTATTACTTGGGATATTAATAATGCGGCATCGGGATGATGAAGGACAAGCGTTTCACTTCGTGTGTTTTGGTTATCAGAAAAATGGATGATAACGTTGCCACTCGTTCGAATAGTACACCTGAAATTCATCTACGTCAACATAATACCCCGCAAGCCGCCTAAAAGGCGTGTGGCATGGGGTGTTAGGACACCAGCCTTTTTTTAGGTCACCAAAAATTGATGCTACGACCCTCATGGAATTTGTTAAGACAAATTATTGCTATACGTCGGCGGCAAATCGAGTTGTAAAAGAAACTTGTAATACTGGAGGATAACGATCGTAAGCTGTGCTGTTGAATTTGGCAACGCCGGATTAACGGAGGAGGTAGTCCTATCCGTCCTACGGTACGAATTCACAGCAAAAAAGTCTGCACACAATCCACATGTGAGATCGCGAATCGGTTCCGCTGCCAACACACACACAAGCTACAACCTATTTCAATGATATAGGTAAATCCATAAAAAAATATACTAGCATATACCATAAAAATATAGTGGGAAATAGGCAACTTTGTGCATTACAACCACTGGCACTGTGATTATTAGCAGTAGCTTAACGGGAGATGTCACGTTAAAAATAACACTATTTTGGCACAAAAATGTTCCTAGATGTCTCCAATCAGCGAGCAAAAGTTGCATTGACTTGAATTCACCCCATAATACAAGCACAGACAGTCCTAAACGACGAATTCTCCGGTACCTACGAATAAACGGATCAAGTTATTGTATATAAAAGCTAAGCGGACATTAGTAAACATCAAAATCGTTCTAATTACATACTTAATTGAATGATATGCCGTCGATAACATCAACTTACAATTGACGTATCCCCCTTCCAATGGCCGTGGCTCAGACTCCTACAACGATGTTATTTAGGTATTATCAAATTTTTGGTTTAACTGCTCCAGTTTTATATTTTATGCCCTTACTCAGATATTAATATTATAAATAATGCAAAATACGAGGGCTTCCAAGCCTCTATCGTCGGATATTTACCTTTAAATATAAAATAATCAACACGACTAACAAACGAAGCTCTCACAACTGCTGGCAACTATTACAAACAATCACAACAATAGCTTCGCGTGATGTTTAGGCACCTTTGACGTCATCGAGGCTTCGTCGGCAGTGGCTTGGGGGGTGAGGGAGTTTTTCCCGCGCTTTAAAATTCGTTATATTTATCATTAAATAACTCGCGAAGGAAAACTCAGATTTACATGCGGTTTTCTTTGTTGTATTCAGAAAATAATTTTCTGTCCGCCTATGAAATTAAAAAAAATCATGCAAGTTCCCCATTAGGCTGTGAGCCGCTGGAGACTCGGAGGCTGCGCGCTAGGCTCTTTTTGATTGCCTGAACAATTGGGAATGGATATCTTTAAGAGCAACACGGAGAACATAATATTAGAGCCACACTACATGTCCAAGTCTGATAGATGCGATAAATTAAGATAGATTTTTTACCGTACGGATAGATATGGGAATTCATGTAATAGAGGTTATGCTCTTATATGAGGATACTCCGGTCAGTCTCTTTCTTATTATTTCCGATGAAGCGTTCACGAGCATAAGAACCGAAACAACAATTATTCTCAGGTAATCCAACACATTTATATGCTCAGAATAACAGCACTCCCACGATAACACAATACTATTACAAGAAAAAAGCTTCGCGGTTCATTCAAATGCAAACTCACTTTTTATCCCATCTATTGAATTACGTAGAACGAAAAGACAGGTAAAGCAACACTCAGGGTGTATGCCAAGCATTTTAATAACAATTAACTAATTGGGATAAAAAATATAACATTTTAATGGTATATAGCTGTAGTTAAATCACGAGTCGTTCTCTCATCGATTCTTTCACTGTCGTCGCTAGCGAAATCCGCTCTTGGCGATTGTTTACATTCGCTATATACTCGCTAAACAGAACGAGAATAACTTTTTCGTCGCCAGAGGGACGAAGCGAAGCTTTTCTGACGAAATAGTTAGCGAATGAAAATGAGAATACGAATTCAGTCACCATTCGCCTATCTTTTCGACAAATCGCGTTGCCTAAAGCTAGAAAGAATCAGAATCAGGCCCCTGGACATGGTGAAATGATGGGAAATGAAAAGGCTGTATCAGCGGCATAGTGTACTTTGAATGAGATTGACCTGTCATCCCCATTGGTTCCTGTTTACGCCTTAAGGATAGTGTTAAGAAACGAAAGAGAAAATTATAAGTCTCGCGCAGCATTATCGGAAACAAACTCCGGGTAGCAAAACTTTCTTTCACAGTGTATCCCAGTTATATCAGAGAGAACCGCGCAGACGAGGTTGCTATTACGCGGTTAAGCGAAGGGCATTGCCATCTTACACACTCATATCTCGAGCATCTCTCAGAGAATGAAATCCACCTCGTTGTGGGGATTGCGACTCTTACCACACTGTAAACACATGTTGATGGGATGCGATAAATTCAGAGCAGTACGATGAATGCTAAAGATTTCAGGGGACATCAAACAGGTATTAGGTCCGTTTGCTCTGTAAAATATTTCCTAAAAGATCTTGTATATAAGTTCTGTGACAAAGATCTTTGATGGTGTAATAGGGCATCGTTTATGATACATTTTTTAATGAAATGTTTTGAAAAAATTAATAGGTTGGCATAACCTTTTATAAAATCAGTGGATGAGGTGCACCGAATTTGAGATTACTGTTGACGAAATTGCCACTCTGTACACTTAGACCGTAGAAACAACGTCGATAAAAACTCAGTGAGTACTTTTTGATATCGAGTCTAGTTGAAAACTACTCGCGAGTCTCAAGTCGAATGGAGCATGGCAATTCCTGAACTAGGCAATACAGAAATGCAAGTTCCAGCATATTCTCATTTTTTAAATCCCCTTGTGAATATTCTATTCTGAGTGCTTAGCTTGATCTAAAAAGGAAAAAAAATAATGAGGAATGTTGATGGTTGTTTTGTCACGATTACGAGATGAATGAAAGTGTCCTAACAGCTCCATTAGCACAATTGAAACGAATTTAACTCTAGAAATAGGAGGCGGTTTTTTTTTCAACCTCCGATCGCTCAGCAAAAGCGTGCATACAGCTTGCGAAAAATCGACTGATTGACCAGCAAAATGTGCTCTTTGCGGTGGCTCTCATCCGGCAAATTACCGTGGGTGCGTTAAGCACAAGGAAGCCAAAGCAGCATTAATCGCTCGTCGAGCCGCAGTTCAATCGCCTTCAGCGAATCAACCCCCTCCTCCCCCTTTTTCTAAATCCTTTGCCACCGCTGCAAATCCTGCATATGAAACTTCATTTCCTTCCATTTCCGACAATCGTAATTCTCCCCCGAACCATTCCGCACCGTCAGATGAAAACCAAGAACTTTTCTCCTGGTTCTCCGATATTTATTCCAAACAAGCATCTTTAAAGTCAATAAATGAAAAAAAATCGTTTTTACTCCAACAATTGCTATTGCTTCAATCCCCTTAATTGATTATTAGGTAGGAGTCCAGGCTGTTGGCATTTTTTTAACACATTTAAATTCAACAAGTTACACTGACTATCAAATTTCTCGCCTATGAGTCTCTCGTATGTCTTTCATTCTTCAATTCAATTCAGTGTTTTCAATTCTTTTATGTTATTGAGGAAAATCAAAATTGAACTAATTTACTTCAATGCTTCAAAAAAGAGAATTTATCAAATGAAAAAATATATGTATGAAAAAAATATAATAAATAAACAAAACTCATGCCAAATTTGTCCAATGTGCATGGAAAAAAAATTAAATTCATCTTGAAGCATAAATAAAACACAATAATTAACTTTAGGATTTCTAATTCCACGCAAACAACACTTTACTCTGACACCTTTGTACACATGCGCCAATTTCAAATGCATCTGTTATAAGGCTGGTTGAGGTGAGATTGACTCACCGGTACAGCCCTTGCAGTCGCGTCTTCGGCGCGGACATTTCATGTGACTGGCAAAGACAAGCCCTGATGACGATGGACGACACGACCATCGAAACGTCGGCAGAGATGGAGAACCTTATCCGGTGGGAAACCCGAAATAACTTCAACAACATCATACGCCGGGAAAACCTCAGATCTTTCTTCTTGTCTAGATGATGTCTCCATGCTTCTGGGTTTCACCTTCGACCTGAAGACGCGGTTGGAATACCGGAGAAACTGTCGTCGCAAAGAAAATCCACACGTGAAACCCAGAAGCATGGAGACATCATATAGAACTTAGCTATAGTAATACCCATTTGAGGCTTAAATTTTGCTTTCATCGTCTACTTTCTCTCTTCATTTTCTCCTTTATCTCCACTTTTTCATCTCTACGCTCAAGTATCTTATCAGTAGCTAACGTTCAGGATCAATCCTAAACAGCTTATGTACGCATGCAGCGAAGGTAAGTCATACGAAATTGCATCCTCATTCCCTCCTTCCACGTAACCGGATAAATAGCGTTGAATTACATGGGAAGTGATCCACTATGATAATATTCTGGAGAATACGAGGTTACTTTAACAGCATTGCACACGTTTCTTTTTATCGTAGGAAAAAAACATTTGATGATAGACCACAACTATTACATTATCTGTTTAGGTGATTTCCGATGGACTTAGATGCTTGATTTGTTCGTCAATCCTCAACTTTCCCACGACAATGTTGCTCTTGGACTCAAACTTGGCAGGTCTAGAGATCTTGTTGAAGAATGGCGGTGATTATGCCATGTATGTACTGATTTCCTTCCATAGATGTATTCAACGGTGTTCGGCGAGATGTTGTGGAACATAATGATACAATGATAAATGAAGAGCAAACTTAGTGCATGTCAACAGTAATTTTATTTGGTACGACGCGTTTCAGCGACCTTACTTCGCTATCATCAGGTACAAAATGATTTTGTACCTGATGATAGCGAAGTAAGGTCGCTGAAACGCGTCTTACCAAATAAAATTACTGTGGACATGCACTAAGTTTGCTCTTCATTTATCATTCCTTCCATAGCTTCATCGCATCTTCGGCAGTGAAGTTATTCGTTGGGTTATTATTTGCTATATTTCCATTTCCTCCAATAGAAGTGGAGACTGGTGTTAGGCAGAATAAACCTGATCATTTTATATGGTATACCTACCTTCAATGAACTGCAGCGGCATACAGTATATTTCTGCTCGGGGGTGGCATTCATGTTTACGCCTTTGTCTGCATTAATTTATGACGTGCTACTGATGAAATCGTATATAAATTAAGGAAATGGCATCGTTTCCAAACCACCACGTCTTCCATCTCATCGCGATGGCTTCAATTCGTCTTCGAGGTGTAAAGTTTCAAACTTACCAATTGCCCTTCGAGTTGGTGACCACACGCGATGGACCGCTTGAGTTGGCGTTTGGCTGTGATTAGTACTAGTAAGATTGGTTTAGACAAATATTTAAGATTATTGAGAATGTAGTTTTACACTGTTTCTTGCAGAAAAAAATACGTGATACATTCCAGGATCTCTCCGCACCCCCTCGTGAGATTGGATGAGAATCGGCTTGAACTCCTCCCTAAACGCCTAAAGTAAGTAACAGATATAAAGAAGAAAAGAAATTTAATTAAAATTAAATTAAATTTTTAAGACTAAGGAGGAGGTGTTAGTGATTTCGCCTCAGCATTCGCCTTAATTCGAAGAACTTCCATCGTAATGAAATCGTATATAAATTAAGGAAATGGCATCGTTTCCAAACCACCACTTCTTCTATCTCATCACGAAGGATTCAAGTCGTCTTCGAGATGTAAAGATTCAAACTTACCAATTGCCCTTCGCGTTGGTGACCACTCGCGATGGGCCGCTTGAGTTGGCATTTGGCTGTGATTATAACGAGCGTTTTAAACACAACCCCATCTGGTCTGTAATAAATGCCAAAATCAAGTTTGGGTATCAGCGATGCATGTTTATCATATCCTTACCTTACACTTGAACGAACAGGTAATGTTTCACACATGAGCTACCTGTGTTTATCTCCTGCTCCTGATAATAGTCGAGAGACGTTTCATCAATAAAATCCCTTTTCAAGGAGGATTTCAATGGGGAATATGTGGTATTTGTCGCCATGAAATGTTTTTTGCTCCGTTATCTCTTATAATTCATCACTCTTAGTGATTTACAGCTGATCAATCATGCTCTTTACTTTCGTATCTGCTCATGATCGCAAAAAATCGTGTATGAAGCATTGCGTCGCTCTACTGTGCCACACGGAGAATGAAATACTTGTGATTACCGGTTGTTTAGTGTTTACTCCCAGTCGATAGAAATTGAATCGTTCAAATCCTCATCATTTTCCTTTTCTAGAATGAAAGTACTGTTTGATGTTTAACATAAGGCTTGGTGCTTTCCAGGCGCACCATGTGGATGAATACTTCACTGAATTCCCTTCAGGCGAGCTGTTCTATCAGAGCCGACGCAGAGTCGACTCATGTTGAAGAAGGATTTTACTCTAGATTCACGATGTAGAAGCTTCATAGAACGGAAATTGGAGTAAGCCACTTGGCGGATCTCGGTGGAAAATTTTACTTTTTCTCTACGTTTATGTAAAAAATTGACTGTAATAGACTTCACCATTTTGTTATATATCTATGATCAATAAGAAAAGAAAATCTTCGAAAACCCTCCAAATGGAAGAATAAGTGGTGCTTATAAATATTATGTAACATTTTTTCAATAAATTAATCCATTAAAGACTATGAGATGATAAAGTTGTCAATTTTCAGAAATAAATTGAGATGATCGTTTTTCGCTAGCTTTGATCTCTTTTATAATGTTAACGTGAAGGCACAGCAAAGAAAAAATCGGGAATGTTATGCAGAATTTATTTGAAAATATTTATGCGAAGTTTCAACTTCCGAACTCCAAAAAAAAAATTCTGCAGGAACAAGACTTTGTACGCAGTCACGCGCACGGGTGCAAAGTTAAATACACCAAAGGAAGAAGTTCGCCATGAAAAAAATATTAAACTTAGCCGGGATTCGAACTCGGAACTCCCGATCAGGCATGATTTTGAACGAAGATGATGATGGATTTCGGTAAAACCCATCCCGAAATTTGCTCGGATAAAATGGCTTGGTGGTGTAACTGGCTAACACAGCTGACCAGCAATCGGGAATATCATTTCATATTATATCGGAAATATTTTTTCATGGCGAACTTCATCCTTAAGTGTATTTAAAAAAAAATAGTTTTTCATGTTTTGACCAGCTTTTTTTATGCAGGTTTTCCCATCGGTCATTATCGATGGCCGCTGTAGCTTGACCGTAAACTTCGTAGAAGTAGCCGATTTTTAAGGAGTATGCTAATGCGGATTTCATGCGAATGTGGTAAAGTGTATATTGGAGAGACGGGGAGGACCATAGAGTGGAGACCGGGGTAAAGGAACATCGAACTCCGACTCGTTCAATTTGAAAAATCGGCCATTGCGGAACACTGTGCCCAGGAAAACCATAACATCCACTGGGAAGAAACTACCCAATTCGGTGGGACTAGAGGTTATCGGGACCAGGGGCGGAGCTAGGAATTACGGCTGGGGGGGATTTATCCCACAAAACCTCCCCCCCTCGCTGAGCCACTGATCGGGACCGCATTACTAAAGAAGCCGTAGAGATCCGTCTTCACCCAAATAACATCGATAGAGATTGAGGACTGTAACTTAAGCAGCGCTTGGAACCCAGCAATAAATAGGAAGAGATAGGAGTAAAAATCACGAACCAATCAGAGACCACCCAAGTGAAAAAGGAGGCTTTAAATATCGGCCCACAGCGAAAAAGTAGCGATGCATCTTCTGCGTGAAGAAAAAGCAGCGATGTTCAACACATAACGGTGAACTTGTAATTCAAAGCATATAATTGTTGTTCTTGTTTACTAAATTTAAGTTTCTTATCCCACACAAACTATATATAATACTGACAACGGTACACATGCGCCAATATTAAATTGCTTTCTTCAACTGGCTGGATGGGGTGAGATTTTGGCTCACCAGCACAGCCCAAATGTTCGTGCCTCCAGCGCGGTGAATATGTGACAAATGAACATAGGTATACGTTGTGTTTTGCCGGTTTCCCTCACGTCTTGGACGAATGTCGGACCAATAGCCATCCCGGAGGAAAAAAATTCCAGCATTTTTTATTTTTACCATATCTGCTACAAGCTCACAAACGATGTATACATAATAACAAATTATGACATGCCCCGAAGAGGAATTGTTTTCCTATAACGGGGACCTTACTGTAAATAGATATAACTCTACCTTACTGTGATAATATGTTCGTGTACACTATTAATCCCCTTCGGCCATTTTCTCGTAAGTTTTAAGTTCTAAAACACAGAAGTTGTCGCCATTTTTTTATTTATCATGAGTTCTGTTTCTTTGATTCGGTAAGAGTGAAACTTTTATTGCGGGAAGGAATCGCTCATGTGAGTATAAACAACAATGGGCTGTCATAGACTCATAGACCAATGCTGGAGATTGAGGAGTAGCTTAGAAGCGGTTACGCAGTCGGCATGAGTGCGTGACGTCATCGAATCACCTGCGAAAGGGTTAATTCCGTCAATTTTGTGCCGCGAACACCTCTAAATGTAAGCATCGTATCGCAAAACGGAAAATTTGCAGGGCTCTCTCATTTTCATGCAGCACCATGATCAACAATAATAAAATATTAATGAAATCATCTCGGGTCTTCCACCGCGTATGGCTGTTTAAGGCTAACGTTTCGATGACAAACTCCCTCATTCGGACTAAGACAGACTATTTTAAGTATTTTATTAACAAAATATTAATTTCTCCATTTCCATTTTTAAATGTGTTTTAGCCTCAGTAATCAGGATTTCCGAGAGGATGCTTTGTTGTAACTTGACAATTCATCATGTATCCCATACTATGCTGATTCAAAAGCTCTCTCCCGAATATGTAGCTCTAAAATACATTTAATGGATTTGCTCGCTGTTCAGTGTTCATGGTTTGAGTTACTTAAATACATAGGTTTGATTATTCCCCTTTTGAAGTTATTGATTCCAATTCTAGGGTTAAAATCCAAGAATCTAGTGTGCTGTAATAGACTAATGCATGAAATATTTCTGTTTTTGAAATAAGTTTAATTTTCTGTTATCTATAGCCTCCTTTACGTCTCTGGCGAATGTTCTAGTCGTCAATACGCACACAGCTATACACTCCCTCATTTAGGTACGCTCATGGGTACGCTTGTTCTTCCAGAGTCAGCCTCCACAAAGCATTGTATCAATTCCATTCACTTCATTTCACGAATTTAAAATATCTATCCCTTCCGACGAATTCTGTCATTGCATCAACCATGCTTTAACCATGATTGTCTCTTGCTGATAACGGGTCTTTCCTAACATCCGTGTCCATAGTTGATCCTTTTTTTTCGAATCGAGAATTATCTGTCTTCATGGAACTTTCTGATGTCCTCAGTCATTACCTACCCTACCCTCATTTCGAAGAAACTATTTCTTCCGTTACTTACTAGAGAAATCCCACGCTTTTACAGCTTTCCGACTTGTCACGCACCTATGCTCTTGTGACACTTGTATGTCATTTTTTCTCCATTATAGAAGTAACAAGTAAGCTTAACTGATTCAGGCGTAATATAGTGGAAGTTCAACGTATTAAAATGGAAGATAGTTGCACTTTTCCACCACGATTAAATTTGTACGACGCATTTTCTTGTACCAGATGATGGCTCTGTGAACCGAAACGCGTCGTACGAATTAAATTACGAGGGCCGTTTTTTTCAACCTCCGATGGGTCATAATCAGAGGACAGAGTGATTGATTAAAAATTATTTCATTGCTAAATGTGGATCACACCTGTGGTTTCCTTTAGACATAATCACCTCGTCAATTGAGGTGTTGGTCGTGTCTGTGGACAAGCATTACTATACCTTCTTCATAGGATGTTGCCGCGAATGACTTCCAATGAATTTTGCCTTTGTCCTGAAGCCCATCGCCCACTTCAAAACGCTTTCCTCCTCGCCACATCTTCATTTCAGCGTAAAGATGGAAGTCACTTGGCACTAGATAGACATTGCACGGCGGGTGATCAAAAATGTCCCAATGATATTGTTCACAGAGCAGTTGGGCTGCATCAGCGCTGAGATGACGGGCGTTGTCGTGGATCAGAACACTTCCAGAAGTAGGCACGTCTCTTCTTTTGTTTGAATAAGAATGGACGTAATGTTTCACACTGTTTCACACCTTAGCTACTGTGCATTAAAGAAAAATTCTCTTTTATCGGCACTAAGATCAAGACATGTCAATGCTGAAGCCATTCGACGAGTTTTCTGGCTGTCTCTCCGCAGTGCACACTTGGCGGGAGAATCAATTGAGGCAGTATACTTAGTTAATGTGATATCTTCTTAACTTAAACTAACAACATACGGTCAGAAATGACTTGAGGGTGTGGTGCGGAGGACGCGCAATAGGGTAGTTTCCTTCATCAAAGAAAACGAAAGCCATTGATTGCGATTCGCTACCCAACATTATAGTATTCAAAATATACAAATTATTTGGTTTTAGAAATCCCAGTCTAGACGAATGTTAATGGTCAATTTTAACCTCATTTGAAAAAGGCCAGATTGGCTGCCATGCGATGTCACTCCACGTGGACTGTAGAGTAGTCGAGAGTTTTACATCGTCTGAGATTACCAATGCATGCATGAGGCACAGAGCTAAGGGAAGCATCTCCTAATAATCACCTATTAAAATTGCCTACGGTCGGAAAGTTTCCTTCGTTTTATAGGGTATTAATAATAATCCTTATTTAAGCCAAGCGCTACCTGCTAGCAGGGCACTCTACGCTACCGCTATGCTCGGCATCAAGCAGAGCCTATATCGCAGCGGCGTTCATAGCCTCGCACCCAGGTGCCCTCACACAGCAGGAGCCAGACGTCACACGGGCTTTTCCCAGCATTCATACTTAGCCGTCGCGTTTTCGCGCGCTTGTAATTTTTCACTTCCCATTAAACCGCGAAAAATAAATATTGTCATTTAAAAATCTTAAAGCGTGAAATGCATACTCCAGGAGTAATAATCTTTCGATTTAGGCAATTTAAAAAAATTGGAAACCACCCTATTGCTCTACCTGCGCAGTACCCGCCTATCGCTTGTATGGTGTTTTTGCTGAGCTATCGGAGGCTGAAAAAATATCCCTCGTATTTTGGAAAAGTGCAACTACCTTTCATTTCAATTAACGAAATAGTTTTCGAAACCGTCATGCTTCCATGAAGGGTGGGGAGAATTTAAAATACTCAATGGAAGGCCTTACCTTTAGGGGAATAAAATCCGAAGATCCAAGCGGGATGGAGTGGAATTTTTCCATATTGAAATAAAATGCACTACACACTATTTATACCTAGAAGATGATGTGGTAACGTCGAAATGTAGGTTGGAATAAATTTTATAATTGAGGAAAAATTGAGTATTTATTTCAATTTTTTAGAGGAATACTTTAATAAATATAGTGGGCGTTATGCTGATATGAAATATGATGGAAAAGGTGAGGTGGACGAAGTGAGGTAAGTAATAATACGAGTATTAAGGATGAACTGAGCTTGCTGCGTTAACACGGAATCGCCATTAAAGCTATGACGTCATAGATGGTGTTGGTGCAATAGCCATTAATACGATTTTACTAATTACATCCATTTCGTCCGTGAACCCTTGTATACGGCACGTAGGATCCTGTAAAGCGTGGAATTGCATGATTGACTGAATGCTAAAAAAGAACTTCTTCTCATATATTTGTTCTGTCTTTATGGCACACTGGAATTTCGAAGATTTTGACTGAGAAAAGTATTGTGTGTATTGGGATGGGTCGAGACAGTGGAGTAGCGAGGGGGGAGGTCCGGGGGATCCATACCCCCCGAAATATAAAAACACGATTACTTTGCTTCATAAAAGAAAACAAAATATTGAAAAATCATGAATTTACAAAATATTTCTTTGAAAAATGAAGTTTTTTCGATTATGAAAAGTGTTAAATTAGTTAAAAACGCCATACTTACTACCCAGTCTTTCAAAAATGTTTCCCTTTAGTTTCGGAACCCCCTCCCCCCAACGAAATTCCGGTCTACCCCTCTGGGTTTAGAATATAATAATAGTGAATTATAGGAATGAGAGGATAAAAATCGAAAATCCCAAAAATTACATAATTTTCCATTTTATAAATGTGTCCTTGTGTAGGTGACTTTATCAATTTTCTTCTCAAACAATAGGGTAGTTTCCCTCATCAAATAAAACAAAAGGCAATAATTGCGATTCGTTACCCACCATTAGTGTATTCATAATATACAAATTATTTCGTTTTAGAAATGCCGGTTTAGACGAATGGCAATGGTCCATTTTTATCCTCATTTGAAAAGGGCCAGATTGGCGCCCATGCGATGCCACTCCACGTGACGTCACAAGGACCTAGTTTCTATAGGAGAAGATAGGAGTTATACATCGTCTGAGGTTACCAATGCATGCATGAGGCGCAGAGCTCAGGGAAACATGTCTTAATAATCACTTATTAAAACTACCTAAGGTCGGAAAGTTTTCCTCGTTTGATAAGGTATTAATAATCCTTATTTAAGCCAAGCGCTACCAGCCAGCAGGGTACTCAGCTACCCGCTAGCAGCCTGCGACGTATCAGCGCTAAGCCTCGCCTCAAGGTCACCTCACCGGGCGGGAGGGGGAACCAGAAATACGACGTACGGAGAGATTTCCCGGCATTCATACTTACGCGTCGCGTTTTCGCGCGCTTGAAAATTTTCACTTTTCATTTAATCGCGAAAAATAGATATTGTCATTTAAAAATCTAAAAGCGTGAAATTCGTACTCCAGGAGTAATAATCTTTCGATTTAGGCAATAAAAAAATAATAGGAAACCACCCTATTACATTAGGTACCTATACGTTATGGCTATTACTTCACATTATACCTCACATACTTGCATGCTTCGAATTTGCATCGCATACTATTTTTTAGATTGATGAGAGTTATAGTTATTTTTGTCGCCGTTGTTATGATACCATCCCTGTATTTGACAAGCTCTCATTACGATGCATATCGTGTATCTAAAATATTAAATTCTCGTGTCACAGTGTTTGTAAAATAACTCCCACGAAACGGCTGGCCGCTTCCTATGAAACTTTGTGGTTACATTCAGTAGGTCTGAGAATAGGGTGTACACAATTTTTCATTATTCCGCAAGGCCCTGGAATGGGCCCTGAACATTTCCATGAGAAATACATGTAAAGTTCGTTATTAATACCTGCAGACCATTTTTTCTTTTGCATATTTAAATTGGCGATAATGATTACAAATAGCTGAAACGTACACCAATGGAAAGAAAAATAAATGAAAAATCTCATTATTGATTTGAATTACAATTTACGGTCATTTTTGGGAAAAAAAATTTAATAAATATGCTTAAATTTTAGCGTTTTTGGTAGAAGATATGATTCCTCAAATATTCTATTCAAATATTCATTTATAGTAAAGAGTCGCATGTGTTATTGGCCATTTGCTCCAAATTACGAACCACGAATATTCACCATGCACTCGCATTAACGTGGGATTAGATAAGCGTAATATTCTTATCTATGCCCCACCTCCTTATGGAGCCTTTTCACTGCCATCTACCCCTCCGCGACACCTGATGCACCAATAATCAGTCTTCTTCGCTTCGTGTCGCAAGTACAACGTGCTTTAAATTGCCGCTAACTACGCTCATCCATTCTGCGTCTACTTTTGTGGCTTTCACTCAGACCGTTGCACGTATCCTGTAAAGAAATAAAAAGTGAAGATTTACTGTTGCCCTGAGCTGTGGCAACTGTGATATCCGTCCATAATCTCTTCAGTACAATTTCGTATTTGGCTCATCACGCCTTCGTGGAACCTCTTCCAAATTGGGAAGTCACTGTAGAGAAAATTTGGTTATTGCGAGAAAATGGTCTCCATTCCATACACACTACGTTTCCACGCTTTCCTCAGCACATTGCTTCTGATCTCTTCCTCAGTTGCAATGGTTTCTCCTTCCGTGATCATAGATTTTGAGTCTAATGGTTTACAAAAATGTTCCAATGGTTTAGGAGAATGGGTTCGAGTGGATAATGATTACCTAGTCAGCAAAGGAGTGAAGCCATTTGAAAATTCGACGGGCTATATAGTGCCGCAGCAAGGAGCGGCAAGTTTTGTGTGTGGAGTAACGGATAAGGTTACATTGGCTGGAATGGTCAATGTAAAGGTAAGGTCGTGGGCAAGCTATAAAGGTGCGGGAGCTGTCTACGTAGTCGTAAAGGTTACCCCAACGCCAGTTTATTTTACTAATTTGGCAAATGGAGAATGGAGTACTGTGAACAAATCAACTGAGTCCGTACCTGAGGGACAATACCAGGTGAGTCACTTTTGGGAAAATGAGCTGTTGTAAGTGGGGGACAAAATTAAAGAACGATCCTGAAATAGGAGCACGCTCTATCAGTCCCGAAATCGCAATCAATTCCAACGAGCGTGCTGCGCCCGCTCCCAGCGGGCTTCCCCCGCTCTTTTCAATGCAGGTCCACATAGGTATAGGCGCGTTTCTAATTTTAAAATGTAGAAAAAACGGCAGGGTTTTATGTACAAATTTAGTTAGAATGTTCTTGTACAAATTGAGGTCAGAGGACCTCTTTAAACACAACATTGGAAGTAATTACACTATCCTCTGTTAAACGCACATGATGACTCATACTTACGTATCAACAGGAGACTTGAATGTGGAATCAGCCGCATTTTGATAAAAGTTATTTAAAGAATGCGAGATATTGTTGCAAATGAACGAACATATCAGTTTGTGTACCGTTAATGTCAGGAATATTTACCGGTTTTTGCTTTTTTTATTATTTTAAAACCAGTTTTAGGAAACAATAGCAATATAAAGGAAGTAAGATATGCCGTCGCATGTTCTCTGATAACTTCTGTGCATTTTGGTACCTTATTTGTAGAGTTTGGTTGCGTATAAGTTGAGAAAAAGGCATCTATACAGTAGAAATAATATAGAAGATAATTCTCTGGATGGAAGGGAAAGATCAGTTACGGCGAAAACATCTTCCTCATTCAGCCATTCTATCCAATGTCTTCAATAAGAGAAATTGTAACTTGCCCCCGATTTTCCATATGTTGGTGATATCATCTGACAATGAGCTCTAGTTCGTATACTCGTTCAAGGACGATCTTTCATTGATGGGAGAAATAGCTCACAAGGCGGTAAACAACTATGAACCACGCGAGGTCCATGCGTTAATGGTACATAAGGGAGGAAACGATCTGCATGAGCTCGTGACGTCATCAATATGTCTTCGAAAGGGTTAAGGCCATCTCATTTTTGACCGCGAATAGCTCGTGAAGTATGCGACGGATCGGAAAACGGATAAAACGTGTCCAATTTTTTTAAAACACTATCGCAACCGATATTAAAAGAAAATTGGCTTCTGGCGACCGTATTTCATTTCCGTATAATTTCCTTTCCTGTATCGTAAGTTTCCCACGGAGTCATTTGAATTAACGTTCACTCTGAACACTTACCTCATATGGGTAACGCCAGGTCTCCTAGACCGCCAATTCGATCTCATTCATGATGCAGTCGAATCTCTTCAGCAGATTTCTATTTCAAACTACCTCTCTGGTATGTGAGATTACATTTCACCTCGCGGAAGCATTTTCATTAAAGGAGCCACTTCCGGTAACACAGGCCTTGCGTCACCACTCGTGTCTTTCTTTATACCATGTGCGATGACGTGCTAAAATTTACAAATGAAATATTTATGGCATTGAAAGTTAAAAATGTTTCTTTCTCTCTATAACGTCAATCTGTTAGTTATTCGACGATTCCTTAAAACTCAATATCACAATCGTTACTTTTCACCGCGAGTCAATAAGGTTTTGAAGTTAAGTCAATTAAAATAACAGTTACTTTACCGTCCTTATGAAAATACGCTGATATATATTTGAAACTTTTAACTGAACATCTGTTTGAGAATAGTGTACTTAAGACCAAGTCAGGGAATTGTTATTGAAGTGGAAAATATCTTATACTCCATATTGTTCCAGGTGACTGAAGTCGTCACTTTACAATGCAGTCGTTTTTGTCACTACTGTAGGTTTAAGAAGGTAGGACGTGATATTTTTAAAAAATCTTACCCTTATGTTTTCAAAAAGAAGTTTTAACGTCATCGGTAACATCCATTGAGGTTTCCATCTTTTCGGTTACACTTTTCCAAGCCATTTGAGGCGACCGTAGCGCTATTGCCATGTAATTAGCTTTAATTGATTTTATATAGGTACTACATCCATTAGTTAAAACTATAAAAATATCCCTGAGACGATATCTACAACTTGTTTATCGTGACACTTAAGGTTTAATGAAAAATGCATTAATTTTGCGATTATACAACATTAACATAATCTAGGGTCACTGAGTTACTCGCACAGTCACGAAAGACTTTAGACGGTTTGAAACGATTTTTGGAGTGTTTTCCTCGAGCTTCTTTCTAGCAGGGCAAATATAACGGGAATATTTCACTTAAATCGGCAATTCCTTGAACTTCGATCGTCCTTTTCACTTGTGCTCCCCATTAAACGGGGGTAGGGCTACCACAATACTGAGCCGGTCCCACCCATACAGAGACTCTCAAGTATCAGGATGGTTTGCTGCCATAGTTTGGTTTGCTTGATGTAATGTTCATGGAAATATATCGGGTTAACCTGTTGATAATTTTTGTGTGTTTGTGGGAGTGTTCAGGAAGCGTCCGGGAAGTGTTTCTACCACGAAGTGGCGAGGAAGCGTTCGGCAAGCGAAGGGTCGACAGTAGGGCGGATCGGAAAAATCGATTTTTTTCAACTCCATCTGGCCCAATGAAAAAAAGTTGTGGGACCGATCAAAAATAAGGCCTGAAAATTTTGAGACCTCTAGGTGAACCCCTGACCCTCGCTAAAATGAGATTTAGGGGGGGAGGGTCAAAATTCGAAAAATGTAATATTTTATGGTCATTCCCTATAAATTTTGCCGAGTTACTGGCCTTTAGACCCAAAATTTCGTGCATTTTGACGTATCTGCTACTGTTTAGCCACAAAATGCGTAATTTGAGTCCGCGTCCGCGAAACAAATATTCCAACGCCCACGCAGCGTCGCGGATACAAGAGCGACAGGCCGATCCCGTCCCCTCCCCGCTCGCTTCTCCCCCTCCCACGCCTCGAATACAGCAAAATTCTTCCCGCGTGTGCTGCTAGGAGGGCGTTTATCTTTGATAATGTAAATCGGAAGATGGTAGAAGGTAAAAAAGTATGCGTAGTGAGACGACTTGTCCCTTATTTGAAGCTCGTCGGCGTTAAATCGATGTACCAACTTTTAAAGAAGTGATGAAATATTTTTAGATCCGAGAACGCAGGAAAGGAGCCTACGGTCTGTGAAGAGGCCTCTCGAGTGGTTATAAATGCGTGCGAACTATGATGACGCGCTTCTCTTCCATTATGGTTGACTAAATGGATTTAGCGGTACCACAGGTAGTACTAAAACTTACGGAAAATGCGAATCGGTCAAAAGTAGGGCTTTATTGAAGTGCAAGATTCAAACACTTTTAAAGGAACATTTGAAATTATGCGATATTTTTGCGTGTAAGTGCAAGGAGCAGAAAGTTTCCCCTAACGAAGAAGTATTTCAATAGACCAGCGGACGAAACGAAAGATGATGGCTGCTGGATTGAATCCTTAAGAAACTCGACAACTGAGGAAAAAAAGGGAATCGTCGGAGAGCGCTGAGTCGACATCGTCAATTCTTGTATGGGACAATAGCATCAAAAATTTTCTTCATGAATTCATCCGAAGAAAATTAAACAGACGAGAAATCAGCCGATTTTTATCTCTACGTTCCTCATGAAATAAACATTAAGGACTACACTCAAACTGGAACTTCTGCGGTGAAAATGCGTCTGCCGTCTGTGATAGGTATATGTAAGAACCAAGCAACAGCAATGATCGTCCCCGCAACTTTAGCTGACGCAAAAATCATAACTTCGTAAGATACATCCAAGGTAGTGTACCAGAATTATTTACGTAGACAGAAAAAGATGCTAATTACTGTGAATACGAAAAGAGAGGTATAAAAGGGTGTCATCAAATGGCTCTATTTTGATGGAATGAAAGACTGTACTTCTATCTTATGAAAAAGGCAAGAGGACTTATCAAATCCAAGTTTAGAGGGGAATGTGTGGTGTTAGTTAAAGAAACAGGGTCCCTTTTTTGGGGGTTTGCCTCCCCCGTCGGAGGATTAGCAAAAGTTATAAAATCTGCGATTCTCGATTCCTTTCCGAGTGAAAAGTAGATATACAAAATTAAAAAAGATTTGAATATGATGGTACCGAGTGAATACCGCCCAACAATAATTCCAACATCCGTTGCAGTGTGGGTAAATTCTTCTTGGGATTCCCATGGGGTTAATTTTTCCGTAATGGCCATCGTTTCAATCTCCGACTCGGGGGTCGGGGCTTATCCTCAGGGATAAATTTTGTTGAATTCCGAGAAGAGTTTACACACATCATTCGCCGGGAAAGCATCAAATCATAGGTCATCCCTTACAGTGATCTATTTGATAATTGCACTAAGTTGACTTAGATTTGCGACATAAACATTGGGAGGGCAATCTAGTAACCAAATTTACGTTGTGGCAAGGATGCGTTTGGCGACCAATCCGAGATGTTTTTAATTGATGGATTTTAATATCGACGTAAAGGACTAACCGCTGATGATGTATTGGAGAGAGACCACTGTACCTCCGATTATATCTGACCTTAGCGCTGTGAAAATTCAAAAATCTATTGACGAAAGTTCATATTTGAAGTTAAATATTCCTTTTATTATGCATACGGATGAGAGATTGCTGAAGGAATTCACCAAAACTTTATTGACAGCAGCGAAAGACGAGAAATGACACTGATGTAAGAAATACAGATTGGAAATCAGAAAATTGGGTAACTCTTTCGTGACTGTTCCTCCACAGACGATGCTGAAATATTAAATATTAGTTAGACTAACGAAGAAAGACGCACTTGGTGTAAATTTTGGTGCATTTGGGGCGTGGGAGAGGCGAGCGGGGAGGGGACGCGAGCGGCCTTAACCCAAAATCCATTTAGTCACACCTATCGGACAATACCGGAATTGAAGCCAATATCCAAAGTTTGCACGCCTTTATAGCTACTCAAAAGGCCTCTTCATAGACCGTAGGCTCCTTTCCTGCGTTCACGGATCTAAAAACATTTTATCACTTCTTTAAAAGTTGGTAACATCGATTTAACGCCGACGAGCTCCAAATAAGAGACAAGTCGTCTCACTACGCATACTTTTTTACCTTCTACCATCTTCCGATTTACATTATCAAAGATAAACGCCCTCCTAGCAGCACACGCGGGAAGAATTTTGCTGTATTCGAGGCGTGGGAGGGGGAGAAGCGAGCGGGGAGGGGACGGGATCGGCCTGTCGCTCTTGTATCCGCGACGCTGCGTGGGCGTTGGAATATTTGTTTCGCGGACGCGGACTCAAATTACGCATTTTGTGGCTAAACAGTAGCAGATACGTCAAAATGCACGAAATTTTGGGTCTAAAGGCCAGTAACTCGACAAAATTTATAGGGAATGACCATAAAATATTACATTTTTCGAATTTTGACCCTCCCCCCCTAAATCTCATTTTAGCGAGGGTCAGGGGTTCACCTAGAGGTCTCAAAATTTTCAGGCCTTATTTTTGATCGGTCCCACAACTTTTTTTCATTGGGCCTGATGGAGTTGAAAAAAAATCGATTTTTCCGATCCGCCCTAGTCGACAGACGGGTAGTGTTGAGGAAGAGTTCGGGAAGCTGCCGGGAAGCGTCCACATACCGTTAAACGCTTCCTGAACACTCCCGCAACACTTCCCGGACACTTCCCCGAACGCTTCCGTTTCGACTGGGCCACCCACACAGAGACTCTCAAGTATCAGGATGGTTTGCTGCCATAGTTTGGTTTGTTTGATGTAATGTTCATGGAAATATATCGGGTTAACCTGTTGATAATTTTTTTATAATACGACGCAATCACAAAATTTCGACGAAAAACAGGGTCCGCCATTTTTTAATGTATCGGCGTTAATTTCACAATACAGCAATCACAATCGACTGGCTTTGTTGTATATGTGGTGTAAATATCTCGAGGTAACTCGGTGGTCCTTTTCTATAATCCTACAAAAACAGAAAATTTTGACGAAAGACAGGGTTCGCCATTTTGTATTGTCTCAGCCACAAATACTAAAGCTAAAGTCGTAACGTTAATGAGAAACAACAATAATAAACCGCTTAATTTTTTTAAACTGCAAAAAGTGTGGCATTAGTTTTAACATGATGATTTTCGAAAAAAATTCAGTCCGGGAAATTTTTCGAAATTTGTTAAACTTTGAGGCCATATAATTTGTTTGTATGTGTATGTAATCTATGAAAAACGGTTTGAGTCATGGGTTTGAGTCGGATGGGGCATAAGGCCGTGGTTTTCTTGGTTCTAGTCGGCCTGATACATTTGAAACTAGTTTCCCGAACGTCGGCTAACAACTTTTGTAATAAAATGGCTTATTCATAAGATTTGCTATTCGGAAAATTGTAAATAAGGGGATAAATTATTTATAATGAATTTTAAATATTTTTCAGGTAGAAATACAAGGGCTCGCGGGAAATGAAATTTTGATTTTGGATGAAATAGAATTAAGCAGTGACGTCAATACTAATACTTCACCGGTGGATACTTCAACAGAAACATCGTCTCCGTCGTTGGAAACAAGTACGTCATCGGTAGCAAGTGCGACATCGGAGTCAAGTACGGCATCAGAGTTAACTGCGGAGACAAGTACGTCATCGGAGACAAGCACGTCATCGGAGACAAGTACGTCATCGGAGACAGGTACGTCATCAGAGACAAGTACGTCATCGGAAACAAGTACGTCATCGGAGACAAGTACACCATCGGAGACAATTACGGCATCAGAAACAAGTACGGTATCAGAGAAAAGTACGTCATTGGAAGCAAGTGCGACTATGGAGGCAAGTACGACATCGGAGAGCATAGCTTCACAAGATACGAATACAGCGAAGACAACCAAAGTGACTGTGCCAACAGGAGTGTCGAACTCAGCAGAATCTTCATCAACGGCTAAACCACCTTGTAAGTCATAATCCCTGATTAACCGTCATAATATTGGTTTATGAAATCTCCACTCAGTTATTCTCAAAGTTAAAATTCCATATTAACGTTTGTTCTCAATTAAATCATCGTGCTCTCCCTAAAAGCTCTTTGCGTAACAGACTCCCACCGATAAAATCTTAGCCGCTTTCAGTAGAGGTAGAGAGATAAAATGTTTGAAAAACGCAAAATGGAAACTGGTCGAAGGAAAATATCGGAAAACAGCAATTTTTTCGTTTTTGCTCCCACGCCCCCAATATATAATAAAAAACGCCGGATATTTCCAATTCTGTCGTGAGCGCCGGAATCTGACGGGCTATGTATATTTCATTTTTTCAATATTATTAATTATTCCTGTTATCAAAGGATGTGCAATTGGCTCCCTCACCAATTTCTCAAATTGCCGATTTTGATTATTATCATTACTATAGTATTTTACCGATTAAGGTAGGTTTCCATGGAGTACTAATGAAGTGATCTAGGAGCCTCCCTTTCTTTCCAGCACTGCCTTCTTCAATTCACTGTAAGGCCTACTCCCTTTCAATCTATCTAAAAATCCTATTCCCTTTCTTCCCCTCCCTCGTTTCCCTAGTATTCTACCCTACCCTAACACCATTGTCAACATCCCCTGCCCTCTAAGTACTACTCCCAACCATACCTTCTGTCTCCTCTGTATCTCATATAAAAGCTGCCTCTCCTCGCCAACCATATCCAGCACTTCGTCGTTCCTTTTTCTCTCCGTCCATTTCACCTTCTCCATTCTTCTCCATACCCACATCTCGAATGCCTCCAATCTTCTCTCGTCTTTTTTCCTCAGTGTCCACGTTTCCGCATCGTAGAGAGCTACACTCCAGATCAAACTCTTCACTAACCTTTTCTTTAAACTTTTACAAAGCGATCCTCTCAGACAGGGGTGCAGCTAGGAATTAAGGCCAGGGGGGGGTTTAGGCGCAACTAATATTTACAGGTGTGGGGGTATTGCATACCCACCAGGGTAAGCAGGAGTTGTGGGGGCCGTCCTCCAGAGACATTTGAAGAATAATGGTTCAAAATGGCGAGTTTTACGGCTTTCTGAGGGATATTTGATAAATCCTAACACTATTTTATAAGTAATACTGATCCAAATAAGTAAAATGGATTAATCTTAAAAATTTCTCTCAGCTCTGGGGGGGGTTTTATCCCCCAAACCCCCCCTCGCTGCGCCACTGCTCTCAGAAGCTCCTTCCTGTTCATGAACGCCTCCTTCGCTAGTGCAATTCGCTTCCTGATTGGCCGATATTGATAAAGGTTGAAAAAATTATGTCTTTTTCCATTTTTGATCGTCTTAAATTTTGCTAGAAATCCATTTTACTAGATCTGTGCCTCTTTTATTCTAACAGCACCAATACCTTCATTTTTTCACGTAAAATTTTTACTGTATCATCCACAAATAAATTTCATTATTCAATTTATTCTACATTGCTCAAGTACTTAGTTCAGAGGAATGAAAAAATGGTAGCTTCCTTGGTTTCACTCTTTTGAAGTGCATATTAGAAGTTATATACAGGCTTTCCATTTTAAAGAATTTATAATATATGAAAAAAGAGCATATAGTATAAAAAATACGAAAAGAATGCAGCAGTACATACGATTACTTCTAGTCGGAATGTTGATAAGATTTTCAAAATGACTTAAGTGAATCAGCAAAAAGGGTATTTTCGTCATCGGCATAATTTAACAATCTTAAGATTGGTTTGACGCAGCCCTCCGTTCCGCTCAGTAACGGATATAGAAAAAACTCAAGGGGGAGGAGGCGCAAAAGATATTTTGAGGTACCCATACTTTTATCTTAATGAAAAATAATCAAGTAACATGCAAAGTGTAGGATAGTTTTATTTAACCTGATAATACACATATGCAGACTTAATACGGGTAATAGGACAATACCATTGACTTGGTCACAGGGGCGCCGACTTATAAAAAATATTGGGGGGGCCCATATCGGAGGTCTTGCCTCGGGAAGAGGTTAAATTCCAAGTGTGTCGCAGCACCGAAACACTATCATGATTCACACCACTTGATTCAGTTAACCTGCTTAACCTTATAATTATTTGTTTTAACACATGGTTAAATTTATTTTAAAAGGTAACTATCGTCAAACATGTGAAATAAAAATTACCACTATATTTTTCGTGATTCCACAAAGCATAATATAACTAAATTATTTTCTTGAATCATTGAGGGGGCTCTGCCCCCCCAAACGAATCTTTGAGGGGGCTCGGGCCCCCTGAGGCCCCATGGAGTCGGCGCCACTGCTTGGTCACCCTTTAAAACCCATGGATCGACACCTTCATTGGTATGCTATTCTTTTCTGCCACCGTTATGACCTTGATTGTGACCTTGTTGGATCAACGGTTGAATTTCCGTAACTAAAAGTGTTGTTTTCGGGTTTCTCGTGCCTGAACACCTAAGAATTTACATCTTGGTCACTGAAATTCAGACTTTTTTCTATCTCGATTTTTTAAACATTAAAACCCCAAGAGGCAAATTCAAATTTTTGGTTTGGACCCACGTTGTGAGGTCAAAATATCAAACTTGTAAAATTTTGCTTACACTCAACAAAACTTTTCCCCATTGGTATGCCAATTTTCATGAGTATTGCTCGATACAAAGTTAATAAAATTTGAATTCAGAGATGACACACGACCTGTGGGACATTCTGTACAAGACAATGCTATCTTATGATATAAAAAGTTACAATTGTGGTTCAGCAATGTTCGGCAATGCGATCAGCCCCGCAAAGGGGTGGAGGTTTTGATTAAGGTTCAAAAACTATGTGCTTTATGTTATAAAATTCATTGATTTAAATTCATCTTCGTTGAAAACCCCTAAGAAACTTCGCTGTTATTTCTTGCATTAATAGCGTTGTAAATGAACAGTGTAAGGGAATAAAAAGGATATCAAAACGATTGAAATCCAAACTTATGTGGGAGTAACACAACGCACTCTTGCTAATTCCAATATCTCTAATAATTCACATAGTGAGGAACCCAATGAAAAGCAAGGAAAATCACCGACAGCATATCCCGCTGAATTTAATCTTATTTTGATTAATTTTATATAAAATAAATTCTCTAATGGGAAAGTGTATTTATATCTAAAAAAAAAAGCCTTGTACTGACGATGCAAAAACCGGATGGTTCCATATTATTCGGTGATTAAAAGTGTTGACTCGGATATCTTTTACTCAACTTGAATTTTTTGCTCTGAAATGCCGAACAACTTAAACAACTCGTAGCGAAAAATTAATCACTAGAACTCAGGGCGGTACTTTGCATGTAATGACTTCATTCGTTCAAGTTCTTTATTAGTTATTTAATGCATTGATTCCCCGAGATATACAAGTTCGATACCATTGACAGTGGGAGTTGACTAGTGATTTTATAGACCTCATATCTCTCATTGAATGCAATGAACTCACAACAGTTATCAATATTTTATTTTTTTTAATAATCCTCAGAAAAGTATTGCATCAATTTTCATTATTCAGGAATAAAATGAACATGAATAATTAAATAAAATTCCTTTCCGGGTAAAAATAAAATACAATAAAGGAAGAATGCAAAAATATCATTTTATGAAAAGAACTTGTTTTTTTAACCTTTTGCGGCCATTGGGGGTGACGCGTTACCCCACGCTCAGAAAATGTGACATTAGAGGTCTAATATTTTTTGAATTGTTACAACTATCTGCATCTGTCAGCAGTGGACAAGTGTGACTTGCGATCCCATTGCATAGGAATCCTAAAAAAAAACGCGTTGGGTCGATTCGAGCATTCCTACAAAAACTGTATCCGCTTATAGTCTGTATAACATAGGGTGGCACGCGGGCCCGCCAGCTACCTGAGCTGCGAACGACGGAGGGAGGAAAGGACCGACTCAGGTAGCTGGCGGGCCCGTCCGCCACCCTACGGTGTACAGACTATAATGTCGCATCGGGGACATTTTTTTAAACCGATTAAAATGCGCTCGAAGAGGCAAAATGAATCGAGCTTCAACGGGACGGACTGTGGCCTTCTCGTTGTAATACCCCTTAAAGTTTTGAAGTACATATATCGTAATTAATTTATTTTGATAATTCAGAGATGGGAGATCATCATGATATGCTTATCATTTCCCATTTTATACGATGTCTATGCAAATTATTGCCAAATTCGAACCTTTCCTCTTGCATTTCGCTAATTTTTCGGGTCAATTCCGGCACATGGCGGGCTGTAGCTCCTCGAGTATTTAAAAATACCCATATTTTTTTAATTATTTAATAGCCAATGAAAGTGATATGAAAGACAACGTGTTTTTCGTGTCCGTACATGCAGGGGCGAATTCAGCATCAAATTTGGGGGGTGGAGTCATGACCTGGGTCCTGGGAGTACGGAATACCCCCTGGAAGAGAGGGACGTTTTTACAGTAGGGAGTGGTACGATCTACAATAAATACAACTCAAGCGTACCTATCTCACTTTTGGGATTTGTAGCCATACATTTGCATATAATTCCCATTACTTCTTTACAAGGACAGAAAAACTGTTTAACTAGTGACATTTAAAAAGTTTTGATAAAATTTGGTGGGGGGTCATGACCTCCATGATCCTCTCCAATAAATCCGCTCCTACGTACAATCCATGATAACCAGTGATGTCATGGTAAAATTTGCAGTGCCGAAACGCACTTTCCTTAACTTTTCTTAGAAGTGAAATATGGCTCAGTGGTTACGAATGTGTGTATTAGAAATTTTGAGGCAGCAAAATTGATAAAAGTGTTATTTGACTATTATGTCTTTTGTTAACCAGTGCCGGAACGCAGTGGCGTAGCGAGGGGGGGGGTGGGATAAACCCCCCCCAGAGCTCAGAGAAATTTTTAAGTTTAATCCATTTTACTTAATTGGATCAGTATTACTTATAGCATAGCCTTAGGATTAATCAAATATCCCTCAGAAAGCCGCAAAACTCGCCATTTTGAACCATTATTCTTAAAATTTTTCTCGAGGAGGGCCCCCGCAACTCCTGCTTACCCTGGCGGGTATGCAATACCCCCATACCCCGAAGTATTAGTGGCGCCTAAAACCCCCCTAGGCTTAATTCTTTACTGCACCCCTGCTGGAACGGTGTTCCAGCACGTTCCGGCACCATGACACCTCTGATGATGGCACTGTAAAAATTTATCAAATCAGCAATTCGCTGCAGGACATTATGCTTAAGATTTGAAAGAAAATTAATTTCCCAAGACCGTACTCTTTGATGGGCGGATGGGAGAGGTAATAATGTTAACACGGGGAGTGATGGACAAAATAAGACACTTACGGAAATACAAACTTGAAACTAACACACGCACAAGCACTCACTTACTCAGGTTTGTGAAAAACACGCTACCGACAGTGACCCACCCACAACAATAGAAAAGGACAAATAAAATAAATAAAACACGCTCTCATTCACGCACCTCGCGGGTTTGCTCCAAGGAACAAAAGGCCGCGTAGGACACACGCACTCACTCACTCAGGTTTGTGAAGCTCACGCTTACGACAGTGACCCACTCACACAATAGAAAAGGACAAATAATAAACAAATAAAACACGCTCTCATTCACGCACCTCGCGGGTTTGCTCCGAGGAACAACTGGCCGCGTAGGACACACGCACTCACTCACTCAGGTTTGTGAAGCTCTCGCTTACGACAGTGACCGCCACACACACGGGAAATGGGAAGGTAAAGGGTAAAAGTGCCCAAGAAGTATCTCCTAAGGAGGCGGCCAGTTGTTCCTCGGAGCAAACCCGCGAGGTGCGTGAGTGAGAGCGTGTTTTATTTATTTTTTCATTTGTCTTTTTCTTTTGTGTGAGTGGGTCACTGTCGTAAGCGAGAGCTTCACAAACCTGAGTGAGTGAGTGCGTGTGTCCTACGCGGCCAGTTGTTCCTCGGAGCAAACCCGCGAGGTGCGTGAATGAGAGCGTGTTTTATTTGTTTATTATTTGTCCTTTTCTATTGTGTGAGTGGGTCACTGTCGTAAGCGTGAGCTTCACAAACCTGAGTGAGTGAGTGCGTGTGTCCTACGCGGCCTTTTGTTCCTTGGAGCAAACCCGCGAGGTGCGTGAATGAGAGCGTGTTTTATTTATTTTATTATTTGTCCTTTTCTATTGTTGTGGGTGGGTCACTGTCGGTAGCGTGTTTTTCACAAACCTGAGTAAGTGAGTGCTTGTGCGTGTGTTAGTTTCAAGTTTGTATTTCCGTAAGTGTCTTATTTTGTCCATCACTCCCCGTGTTAACATTATTACCTCTCCCATCCGCCCATCAAAGAGTACGGTCTTGGGAAATTAATTTTCTTTCAACTGTTTAACGGCCGTAGTTTGTTCAATCCCTTATATTATATTATGCTTAAGACTTCAATGAGCGATGCAGACTCACCCATGGGTATGCATTATGCAACCCAGCGTACAAAAATGTTTTTGAGATATTTAAAAAATGCAAAGTAACTTGCAGGCTTAAAATTGGTAGGATTTGGGGTGACCATTCCATTAGTTTTTCAAAACCAGAAGTTTCTCCAAATTTTCCTCCAAAAACAGTAAAACACTAACTTCAACACCAATGATCGAAGGACGTTGGGCATCATGGTGGCCTATTGCATTGAGTTGGCCCAAACTCAATAGCCTGGTGGGTAGAGTGCACAAAGGGTAAAAATTGGAAAAGTTTGACCAATACTCATACCTCTTTTAGTTAGATTTTTAATGTTTATCATTTCTGAAATTCGCAGTCATTTGGCCACTAACCTTCATCGGGCTGATGAGTGAAAATTACATTGAATATTTCTCTTTCAATATGTCCTGAAGAGTGTGTGAAGGATATTATTGAATATTATTGTCCATTTATTCCAAATATATGTGATATCATTAAATTTAAAGAAAAAAATATGGATATAACCTTGCACGATTTTAGTGGCGGCAGCAACTGCGTGAGTGAATTTCATCGCTATGACAACCACATGACTGCCTTTCTATAGCTAATACTAAATTTATATCCCATATTCAGTGGATGGAGGCAATGTGCACATACTACAGGTTAAGATGAATTATGCTTTCCAGGAAAGTGTGATAGTAAGTGAATTTGTGTTAAGAGAAGTGTATCATGGATGTGTGTAGGTAATTTTACTCATTCATGTTTTTATTTTTTTTACTCCCATAAATTCATGTTAGACTTTAGAGTATCTTTTCCTAAGAATTAATTACTCAAGTATGTATTTCTAATTATTTTTTTACCATACCTATATTTGTACCACAGTCCACTTCATATTTATTTGAAAATGAAATTTTTATGACCTCATTAGACAATAGTCTATTACTGTTTTGGGACTGCAATATACTTACGTAAAGTCCTGTACATTTTATGTTTAGAGTTTTGATTGGAATCCTATGAAAATTATTAATGGAAAGAAATTTTTCCTTCCAGCCACTACTGCTACAACCAGCTCAGATTTTGAAGGAAGCTACTCAATGATTCCTCCTCCACCTACAACTCCAAGTACGCTTTCTGGTTTTGGCAGAACATCCCATGTCTGGGTCATAATATTGGCATCAAGCACCGGATCCATTCTTCTACTCTCCATGTTATTCTGTCTAATCCAGAGATGCTGCGTGAAGTCTTCATTGATGGGCAAAACAAAAGTGGAAAATGATGACTGTGACTTAGTCACAGAAACAACAGCAAGTTACCTCAGCCTTAGTTTACCCAAGGCAAGATTGAATACTTTAAATGATGGATCAAAATGGCTGGTTAGTTGGCTTAAAGGAGCTCCTCCACCTTATAATTATCATTGGAACAGTGCCGCTAGGGAATGGGTTTGTCACTGTCAAGGTGATCAGAATTGTGTCCATCAGGACTCACTGGAAAATGGTTTGAGGAGCCGAAATCTCCCTCATGTCCATAGTCTAGAATTGGATTCTACGGTTGGAGTTAGCTCCACCTGGGAGTACCATCCATGAAATGAGCCTCGTAGGCAAAAATAGTCTGTGATGTACAGTGGGAAAAAAGTGTGGACACATTCTGATAAAAATGGGCCTAGACTGGCTAAAGAATGAATTGGGACTGTTGTAAGATTCTCATCGGTGCAACAGCAAGGGATAATGCAGAGTATGCAACTTGTGATTACACTATGAACAAACACTTACCATGACTCTATTGTGTCCTCAGTGTGACTATATTCAATTGTTCTGCCAAAGTTACTACTTTGTTAGTACTTCCTTAATGAGCACAAACAGCTTGCTTGTCACAAGTGTAATTCCCAGTGGTTCCTGAAAGTTTAAATGCTATAGTGAGTAGTTGGACCCTGCCTGTGTGCGTTGGTATGGAGAAAAAAAGGAGGGTAGGAGAAATAATGCAGAGAATTCCCAGCAAGAGAGTGAAGTAGAGCATTTCAAAGACATTGAATATGGATTATCCATTGTGTCACCATTTGGATGACCTGCGAGAGTTATGGTAAGGGCAGGCAAGCTGTGAGTAATTTTCTTGGGCTTGTAGAAAGGGAAGAGGGACAACATATGATGTGGTAGCATTCCCCTTGTAATGAATTTGACCTGAGAATAACCTGCCGTCAGAAAGAAAACCAATTTTATAGCAGACTGATTGTTGTGGCCCAAATTTCGTTGGGTTACTTTCTCCCCCATGGTGCATAAAACCTTTAATAATCCTCTTTGTTCAGAAAGGCATACGCCCAAATTCAGGTCGACAGAAATTTTGCAGAAGATACAAAAAATAGTGACTGGTGTTTGTTTTGATAGCAGTTGATGTTCCTCTAGCTTTCATCAACTATGGATTTGAAGGAACACCTCAATTGTCATTGCATTACCTGGTTAGGAAAAATTATTAAATCTATTTACTCTATCTGTTCCTATTGCTTTTGTGTCCCTCAGTTGCATTTCTGACATGAATGTAGTCCTCATTAAGAAAGTATCTATAAATACTTATAAGAAAATCGTGGGAAACTTTGCCTTGAATATTTAGGAAAACATGCAAACTACTGATTCACTGAGTCCAACACCTTCAGGCTCCTCAGAAGACCCCTTGCATCAGCGACCCAGATATAAATCAGTTTGAAGACAGCAGCCTTGACGCTGTGGAAGCAGCCAAGCCTTGTATCCAAAATGAGCTTAATGCAGATGAACTGCTTGCACTCTATCTGCAAAAATAAGGAATGATTTATTCGCTGATGGAAACTTTTGTTTCATTTGGAGCATTCCGTATAAATTAATTTTTAATGCAATGGTCTGACTCTGGCCATTTTTTTGCCAAGCTGTAATAAGTCATTGTTGCAAACATATGGTAAAGACATAATCTTTTTAAATCTGTCCTTATGCATGGAATTCAAAACTTCACATTGAATTGTGAACATTATCCGCAGTCTCCCAAAACATTTGGAGACACAGGAGAGCCATATAACTACTATAGTATACCATTCTGATAAATGCATGCATTTCATTGAGTGAGAATATTAGGGACTCATTTGAACAAACCTCGCAATTTGCAGTAAATCGAGCAATTGCATCAATGACATATTTGGTGAGAAAAACTTGAAGAAAATCAAGTTGGTGATCAATCACTGTTTTTGAGAGGGGCAGCATTTTTGTGACTTATACAAGAATTTGTTCTTGTATAGTGGGTTAGGTCACCAGATTCCCATTTCCTCACAGCTGGTTGTTTTTTTGTGTATTTGGTTGTTGCCTGAAGCCTACCACTAATGGTCGGTATAATCTTTATTTTTAACGATTTCATTTCACCATCATCCAAAATAACCAGCTATGTTTGTGCCGGTAGCTGGCATAAGGGTTGTGTGATATGCATACTGGACTTATATACTCTACTGATGTGTATAAATATAAATAGTATAAATATTCACACAGTTAAGTCCGAGAATGGATAAATATGAGGATGTATTGAAAAAATACTATATAATTCTTTGAAACATGTTTGAATACAAATACTTTGTTTTGGGTAAACAGCAATGAAAACAGGATATACTACACTCATTTCGCGTATTTGTGTGGAGAGGGGTCGTGACTGACCCACAGTTAATGTCAACAACAATAACTTCACTTAAATAAAACTTTTGGAGATTAATTTCATGAGCTTATATATTCATATACAAGTAATTCTTAGAGATGAAAAATATGAATTCGCTATGATAATACTTATTGTTACTTACAATTTAACATATTAGGAACAGCACTCTTTTTCCATCCTGAAAACAAACGTTCACACCTAAGACTCTCCATGGACTGAATGCAATCTATGGGCAAAAATCCTTTAAAAAATCATTTTGGAACATTTTTAATGCACTAGGAGTGTTCCATTGTGATATTTTGTCAAAGAGCAATTTTTTATTCCATTGGGTCACAAAAGGACCCGTTCGGTATATGTACAACATAAATGGATTAAGCCATTATGTGTGTTCACTTGGTGGGAATTATTCTTATGCTAAACATTATCGTCATTATTTACTTTTGAATATTCCATTTTTCATGCAAGATATATTTTATTCAATTTCCTCCAACATTTCTAGAGGTGGTCCGCCACCCGTTTCATTTGGAAAGGCCGCCTCGTTTCCAAAGGAATACGAAAAAGCGCAATCAACAATACACGATCCACGGGCGTTTACGACTGTTAATTATCGGATAACATGTAGCACAGCAGACGACGATGAAAATTCATGTCTCTTTATCCTGCGAAATCTAATTTTCAGACATGATAACCTCAAGCTTGATTTTACTATTATCTATTCTTGAAAGGTAAATAAATTCGTGGCTGCATTCGGTACAATGCAGGCTGTAGCAATCGCTACGCTGTCCCTTGTAATTGAACTGACGATTGTTTTTGTTTCAGGAGCATAGTTTCGTGACGAGGAAGTGAAATTAAGTGCCATGGGACGCATTAGAATACCTATTTTCTTAAAATCCCTAATTGTTGGAGTTCCCATCGGAGTTACCTTTTTTGATACCGTCGGTTACGTAGCTCGAGTCGATGGAATATCAATGCAACCAGCTCTTAACCCGGATTCTATGGAGCAAGATTACGTGTTCTTAAATAGGTGGGCTGTAAGATTTTACCAATTGTCCCGCGGTGAAGTGATATCCTTGACGTCACCAAAGGATCCAGATCAAATGATCATTAAACGTCTTGTTGGTATGGAAGGGGATGTCATAAGAACATTAGGTTACAAAAAGAAGTACGTTAAAGTTCCCCAGGGACATTGTTGGGTGGAAGGCGACAATACGGGCCACACTTTGGACTCGAATTCGTTTGGACCCATCGCACTAGGGCTTGTTACAGCGAAAGCATCTTGTATTGTATGGCCTCCAAGTAGGTGGCAGAAACTGAGAAGTGAATTACCAGTTACGAGGAAACCGGTTAATGTGAAACCTACTACAGACATAAGAGCAGATGGTTGAATGTATTTTAGTACATTAGGTGGATATCAAGCTGTAATATTTTCAAACTCAAAAAATATATTTTGATAATGAGATTTCTATAGTACAAGTTTTGCGTTATAAATTGCCTAATATTGTGTTCTACTCTATCTCAAAGTTTCAGAAATTTTCCGCATTGTACATTTCACCGGAAGCTGAATAGCTTTAACTTTCATCAATGACCAGTTGTGATTATTTGTTGCCTCTGTCATATACTTGCCATATTTAGTGATGATCACTTTGTTAACTCTTCTCTAGCATTAAAGTATACAGTAATTACAAAAATAAATTATTTTTAGTAGAGCTTCTATTTTATGTCGTAATTTAGAGGAAATCTTAAGTTGATAATTTTAAGAGTCGCACAATGCACTCTTCAACCGTCATGATAATCATTACTTTGGTGTCTGTGTTATGCTTTCTATGCATATGCTATAACAGAATATTGTCACCAATTAGATATAACTGAGGGAAAAATAATCTAAAACAGTTTTTTTTTTGAGATATGCAATGTGACAGGATCCTGAATTGCTCTCAAGAAGCAAGTCACTGGGTCTCATACATTACTCTCAGTATTATTTTGCAGTGGTTGCAGAGTTACCTAATAATATATGTTATGAGACATGGAGAGCTATCAAAATCTAGTGCTTCACGATTTCTCTAAAAACAGTGTCAGAAAGGTTCAGCTTCATGCTGATCTGTTATGATGGGAAGAACTTTTAATACATCCTGTCCCATTGAATATTGCAGTTGCCTGTTGGCTGGATGTGAAATTAGAGTTTGGCGGTGTCAAAAAAAGTTATATATCATGCTGAAGAGTGATCGCAGAAGTACGTCCTGGTGGTTAAGCTCTTATATCACCTCTAGCATAAACTGGCTGAGCTTAAAGCCACCGAGTGCGTCCACCGGGTTGCGGATGGTGGGTCGACCTTTAGATATAGAGGTTAGCTGCGAGAGAAGCGAGTTCTCTCATCGAATAAGCAGTCGTGGACAAAAAGCGGCGGTATTCTGAGGGGGTATTGGGCTACCCTTGGGTAAGGTAGACCATTTAAAAGATACCAAAACCTGTGAAGATACCGTGACTTGGCGACTGGGGGCCGCCAACAATTATGCCTCTCATCACCCAGGGGAGAGGGCAGCAGCTCTTCTTCACATGTGCGAAGGTGGAGACCATACTGGTCGGTACAGCGACACACATTCCACTACAGGCGTGGTAACATTTACTTTAACGGCTCTAGTACTGCGATGTGGAAGGCAAGGGGAAACCACCACATTATCTTCCTGAGGAGTCACAGCTACTCCACTCAATTTATATAATGACATGATGGAATTCTCTCGGGTAAAATATTCAGGAGGTAAACTAGTCCCCCATTCGGATCTCCGGGCGGGGACTACTCGAGAGGGTACATCGGTCAAACGTGATAGAATGTTGCGGATAGGAACATGGAACGTCAGATCACTTCGTACCTGTGGTAAGCTAGAGAACTTGAAGGTGGAGATGCGAAGAATGAACCTCGATGTATTAGGCATCAGCGAAATGAAGTGGCCCCAGGAAGGAGACTTCTGGAGTGGAAGCTACAGAATGATACACACGGGATCGTCAAATGGTAATGCTGGAGTAGGTATAATGCTTAGAAAGAGTGCCGGGATGCGTGTTAAAAGCTACCTGCAGTTTAATGAAAGGATAGTAATGGTGAAGATAGATACTAAACCCGTAGCTACTGTAGTGGTACAGGTTTACATGCCTACGTCAGATTATGAAGACGAAGAAGTAGAAGATGTATACCAAGATATAGCGGAAGTTATCAAGTAGGTAAGAGGGGAAGAAAATCTTATTATTTTAGGTGACTGGAATGCCGTCATTGGCGAAGGTCAAGACGGAATAATAACTGGGAAATATGGGTTGGGTAACCAAAATGAAAGAGGAGAAAGGCTACTTGAATTCTGCACGGAGCACAGGCTAGTGGTTGCCAACACTTTATTCAAAAATCCCCTGCGAAGAAGATACATGTGGAAGATGCCAGGAGACCATAGAAGATTCCAAATCGACTACCTTCTAGTGAAACAAAGATTCAGGAACCAGGTGAAGGACTGCAAAAGTTATCCAGGGGCAGATATCGATAGTGACCATAACTTAGTTATTATGAAAAGCCACCTTAAATTTAAAAAGTTGAAGAAAGCCGTGAAAAACATATGGCAGATTGAAAAATTGAGGGAGGTTCAGCATCAACTGGCTTTTAAAGAGGCTGTAGAAAATAAAATAGGGGAGGATACGACCAACAAACCAATGGAAGAGAGTTGGAAAACCATTAGAAGCGGTCTGCAGGCGGCAGCTGAGGAAGTTCTTGGTAAAAGAAGAGTCGTTATGAAAACATCATGGATCACGCAGGAAGTATTAGATCTCATTGAAGAAAGAAGAAAATACTAGGCTGCGAAAACAGAGGAAGGACAGAATCGTTACAAGAGAATAAGGAACGAAATATGTCGTAAAGCGCGGAAGGCTGGAGAAATGTGGATGAAAAGCATTTGCAAAGACGTGCAAAACAATCTTAAACATGGAAAAGTAGAGGCCGCTTATAGGATAGTGAGGAACCACTTTAAGGAAAGGGGCGTAAGATGTAATACCCTTAGGGACAAAAACGGAGAACTATTGATTGAAAACGAAGAAAAAGGGAAGAGATGGAAGGAATATCTGGAAGATTTGTACAAAGGAAGTCGCCTCAGAACGAATGCTATCGAAAACGAGAGGGAAGTGGATGCTGATGACATGGGAGCCCCAATTTTAAGATCGGAATTTGATGCGGCTGTAAGAGACCTCAGGATAAATAAAGCGTCTGGCATTGATGACATTCCTACAGAACTAATTAAAAATTCAGGAGAGAAGAGGTTGAACCAGCTATACAAAATCATTAGTGAAATGTATACGACAGGTGAGATACCAAAGAATTTCGAGAGGAACATTATAATCCCAATTCCTAAGAAGAAAAGAGCGGAGAAGTGCGAAGATTTTAGGACCATAGGCCTTACTACACATGCGTCAAAGATACTGACAAGGATCATCTATAGAAGAATAGAACGAAAAGCAGAAGAGTACTTGGATGAGGACCAATTTGGATTCAGAAAAAAACAAGGGCACAAGGGAAGCAAAATTGGCCCTAAGACTGCTCATAGAGAAGAGAATGGAAAAGAACATGCCAACATTCGTTGCGTTTGTGGACTTAGAGAAAGCATTTGACTACGTGGATTGGAGCACAATGCTTGGAATCCTAAAGGAAATTGGGGTTCTTTATAATGACAGAAGAATCATCCACAGTTTATACAAAAACCAAGTAGCCGTGATAAAATCTGGGCCCAGCTGTGAAGAAGCAAGAATTAAGAAAGGAGTGTGACAAGGCTGTACATTGTCACCCGTAATTTTCAACGTTTACATTGAAAAAGCCATTAATGAAATCAAAGAAAAGGAATTGGGAGTGAACATCCATGGAGAAAAAATTCGCATGCTAAGATTTACCGATGACATAGCCGTTATAGCAGAAACAGAGAAGGATTTGAAAAATATTCTGGTTAATATGGGTAGGGTAATGAGTAGATATCAACTGAAAATAAGCACGAAGAAAACCAAGATCTTAGTATGCAGCAGAAGAGAAGAAGTCAAGACCAACATTAAAATAGGGAGGCAAAAACTGATAGAGGTGGATGAATTCTGTTATTTGGGAAGCAAGATAACTAGTGACGGGAGAAGCAAGAAAGAAATTATCAGCAGAATAGCCCAGGTGAAGAGAGCATTCCACCAAAAGAGAGACCTGCTTACAGCGGGAAACTTAAACATGGAAGTAAAGAAACAATTTATAAGAACCTACATCTGGAGTATGCTCCCATACGGAAGTTAGGCATGGACAATGACCGCAGCGGAGAAAGCAAGGATAGAGGCTTTTGAAATGTAGTGCTACAGAAGAATGATGAAAATCAAATGGATCGACCGAGTTAGTAACGAGTAAGTCCTAAGAAGGGTAGGAGAGAAGAGAAGCCTCATGAAAACCTTAATAAGAAGACGGAACAACCTTATAGGCCACATCTTGAGACATGATGGCCTGATGAAGATCGTCGTCGAAGGACAAGTGGAAGGCAAGAATGGAAAAGGAAGACCCCGAACAAAATATATGGAATAAGTAAAGAGAGATGTGAAAGAGAAGAAATACGTAGGTGTGAAAAGATTAGATGATAGGAGAACTGAGTGGAGAGCTGCGTCAAACCAATCCTAGGATTGTTGACCAGTGATGATGAGCATTAACTGACATGAAAAACTTCCATCTGATATATTCTTAACATTAGCACTTCACTATAATCTGAGGATTCCAAATATATTCCCTTTTTTTGCTAAATTTGGTGTTCCATCAGAAAATCATTCTTAAATATTGACATCACATTCAGTTTTCTCTGCTGTTTTTTTGTCTTAAAAACTTCACTGGTCAGTATAGTTTACTGTGTGAATCTATTCTGTGAGATGGTTTATAAGGTGCTGTCTCCTAGCTGTTGAATTATACATGCGTGGCGAATTATTTATTTCTTCAATGTAAAATGTTATCATTGAATTCTCTCATTTCATGAGCACCCCGAAATAACAATAAATCCTTTTCTGGCACTGGCCTTTGTTGAAGAATATTTTAATAGGCATATCAATTCGCTGCAAAGAAAGAAATTGACTGAAAACAAAGGAGATTAGACAGCAAGGGTGGATCCAGGATTTTTTCTTGGGGGTGTAAGGCACAAGGGTGAAGGGACTGACTGGCAAATTCTTGTCTCATATTTGAGATTAAAAACAATGTACAACAAATACTGTAAGAAATATTAATTTTATTTTAATATGAAACTAAATGATTGAGGCTCCGTAATGTACAAAACAAAACAGACTTAATGATAACCATATTAAAAATCTTGTCTATTTTTTAAGCGTCTGCGGGTGGGGAGACCCCCCAGACGCTTACCCCCGTGCCCCCCCCACCCTAAATCTGCCTATGTTAGATAGTATAAATTTGAAAAGATGTACTCAGCAAAGTAGAAGATAGAACAATCTGGCAAAAAAAGCCAGAAAAGAAAGCAGGATTTAAAATAAGAAATTATAAACTTCGGCGAAAAACTATTGATGCAACAGAAAATTAGAAGAAAGATCAGCACCTCAAAATGGAGAAAGATACAGGTGGATTGAGAAGAGGGAGCATACAATGAAAAGGTAAAACTGCTATCAATAAAAGAAGTAGGCAAACAGAATGGACATTTTGGGACAAGAATATGAAAGAGTGATCAAATGGGAACAGACTTGGTAGATACATACATGGTTGTGAAAAAAATAAATGGTTTCTATCTCAGAAGAAATAATGTAGATCACTGTGAATAGTATGTAACCATGAGCCTGAGATATTGGACAGTAAATTGGAATAAGCAATCAGGTGAAGGAAGTTAGTAAGAGTCATCATCTCCAAGGAATTGTTTTAGACAGGATGGGTAATTTTAAAGGCACAGAAGTGAGGCTAGAAGATTTGGAGATAATATTCCTGATACACATTTTGAGATAGAAGGAAAAATGATCAATCAAGGACTGCAGAACAATAAGTATGATTTCACTTGTCGCATAAAAGGCTTTAGTTGATAGGACATGAAATCCTGAAATAAGACCAATTTGGGCTCAGGTAAGAGAAGGGAATCAGAAATATTTCATCAGGTATAAGATCTCTGATGGAAATAACTTGGTATTTTTTATATTTCTTTTGTTCTTGTCCTATTATTCTTATAATATTAATAAATATGAAATATTGAGGTTTAGGTTTTTTACATAAAAAATAAATGTGCTAATATTTCAAAACATCATTTTCCATGTTCAAAGCTTTTTCTGCAAACTAGGCAACTACAAACAGGAAAGCCTTGAAAATGGAAAATAAATTTCCAAAACATCAGCACGTTTTTATATAAAAAACCTTAACCTCAACATTTCATATTTATAATTTAAAAAATAAATCCCGTATGAAAAAAAATATAAATGGCTTCTGAAAGGTGTATAATGAATTGAGATGAACTAATGTAAATACTAATTATGATAAAAGTGTATTGTAGGGACAGGCAACTCACCTATAGTTTGAAAATACCTTAACTAGCAGGGACAGCATAAACAAGAGAATAAGGGAGGATCATGACATCAAAGATGGGGCAAAGACTAGGGACCCATTACCAATCTTGCTTTTTTTGTTTAAATGATGAAGCAAGGCTGTAGCCAGAAAAAATGTTTAGGAAGGGGGGGGGGGGGAGTAAATGAGGATTCCCTTAGGAAAACAGCACATTTCGTAGGGCTTCATTTGGTGAGGGTATACTAATGACTATATCTGCCAGCCATATCAGCAGGGTTGAACTCCAAAATCTCCCTGAACCTTGTGATGAAGGCATGCAAGTCATGATGAAAGATAGTAGCAGGAGTCGCAGTATTTAACTCAAGGCATCAAGGGAAGCTGAGGAAGAAAGGAGAAAATGAAATAAATATGAAGATAGATGAAGATGATTGAGGTATAAAGATTGAGGATTTGCTCTAACAGAGGAGCGGGAAGTTATAGCTCCTATTTACATCTTATAACACCAAATTAAAATTTTTACAGTGAGACATTTTAATTAAACCACAATAGATTCTATTCAATGATTAGTTTGCTATAATTTGTAAAAGTAACAGGGGCGCAGCTAGGAATTAAGACTGGGGTGGGGGGGGGGGTTAAGGTGCAACTAATACCGGGGTGTGTGGGAGTATGGAATACCCACCAGGATAGGCGGTAGGTGCGAGATTAATAAATTGTAGAGTTTTAAGATATATGGTTCAAAATGGTGAGTTTTACGGTTTTCTGAGGGAGATTTTATTAATCCTTACACTTTTCGATTTGTAATATCAATCAAATTAAGTAAAATGGATTAAACTTAAAATTTTCTCTGAGCTCTGAGGGGGGGGGGGTTTATCCCCCAGAACCCCCCCTTGCTGCGCCACTGAAAAGTAATACCCAGAATTGAGAACTTAATAGGTCATAAGTTAACATAAATTGAATTCCTTAGGTTCTAAGTAAGAGAAACAGCATAAAGCGATGCCAAGACTGATTAAATAACTCTAACGAATATGATTTTGGAATGTAATCAAGACATCTTGTGGATACCTGAGTGCAAAACCATCCAAATAGTGTTCCTATATTTCTATGAAGGCAATCCCATACTCCATAGAAATCAGAAATAGTAGATGGAACAGTGGTAAAAGCAACGGCATAACTATGACGGGGATAAGGGTATAGATCCCCCCAAAGCCTAAGAGAAATTAAATAAGTATTTAAAACTATTGTCTGGTTTTGACATATAATATCTGCATATATGCTTCAAGTTAAAGCAGTGGGGTAGACAGGAATTTTGTTTGGGGGGGAGGGGGAATATTTTTAATTTGAGGGTACTAAGTGGAGGGTTTTTAAGTTATTTTAACACGTCTCATAATTGAAGAAAACTTCATGCCTCAACGAAATCTAATGTAAATTCATGATTTTTCATTATTTTGTTTTCTTTTATGAATCAGAGTAATTGTGTTTTTATATTTCGGGAGGGGTGGTCCGGACCCCCTGGACCTCCCCCCTCTTTACGCCTCTGAGCTAAAGATCATTCATTCATATCATGGCCTATACCGACCGATAGATTAGAATCCCCGGAAATCCGTTGCCTGGGGGAGGGGGTCGCCCCCTAGGCCACCACATCCCCCCAGAGCATATTCCTAGGTAAGCGTACGTGAATAAAATCCTTCGAAGAACATTTCTACAAAATAAGGGTACAGTTAGGATTACCGAGAGAACTTGGTCATTCAACGGTTCTGCAAAGAAAAGCGTCTGCTGGTATGGGGTTTCACGTTGGAACGCTTAAATCACTGTCAATGATCCATTCAATCCACTCTCATCGATTCGTTGCTTTCGTAACCATAGCAACACAACGAGCAAAGTTATGCGGTTGGCTTGAGTTAAATCGGTAAGTGAAAGAGTTCCCTGTTATTACGACAGGAACATCACTAACACCACAAGGACTACAAGCGGAATGCGGAAGAGTAAACATCATGTGTCAAGACCACTTGATTATCTATACGGTATGCAATAGAAAATCATGGAAAAGACGACAATTAAGTCAACCGCATCCGTATTTGTCATTGATACCTTTGGTTTCAGACCCCAACTTCTACGTTTCTGACGCTCGCGATCATCAGAAAGCGGCGATGGAATCATTCAGCCGAGTTGCTGAATTCGTGAGTCCTTAGTTATACTCTACTCTAACTCCACGCGAGAGAACAATTGGAGATCTTGGTCTTCTGCGAATTGTAAACAAATTTGATACAAAATCAAAAAAATTTCCAACTCCAATAGGAGTTTTTCAATCGTACGCTCGATAGGAGGGGGGGGGTCTGTTGAATTTACAGCACTACTACAGATTAAGAAACATAAACGCGCACCTTAATCTTTGAATAGGCATCCTCCGACATACTGGGGCCAATCGTATTAAGTATTTTACAAGAACGACGCTGACATTATTATACATAATTACGACTATAAATGTACTACAATATAAGCTAGAGACGAAAGCCACGGACCGTAGATCACATATTGAGATGTATTACATGTATATCTATTTTCTACCGTTTCTACGGTTCAACCGTATTAACCTACGCGACCCCAGTTTACGCGCGCACACACTCCGCTCCATAGAGGATACCTCTATCCCTCTATGCTCCGCTCCACTCCCCACTCCGCTCATTAGGATGCGCGTGACGGCCATGTTATGTTTCATGTGTAATTTACGTCTGTCTATTTTTTCTCAAATTCAAATTAAAGTTTGGGAAGATTGACAGTGGCTGTAGGCGAAAGTAAAGCATTATTTATGACTTATTCTCATTCACAAACTTTAAAATAATTTTTCCTAACTTTTTTTGCTTACATTCATCAATTAATATGCTGTCTTGCGCGTTTAATTAGTTATTTCGGTTATTTCCATCTAGTTGCCTTTATTTTCTTCAATCCCGTTGATCGTTTCATCAAGTCACTTCGATATAGGCACCCTGTGGAGAAATTCTGACGCCCGCAAAAATCCGAAGTTCCTATACACGCAAGTTAATGCATATAATTGGAATATGTCGCTTAAGAATTCAGTATCGTAAGTATTACCACCATGTAGTTAATTGTGTTTGCTTTTTTGTTTGTATCCTAGGGGCGAGGCAATTCACCCTTTTTTGTTAACAATTTTTATTTTATCTTATTTATATTTTCAGCAAATATGTCCGAATTTTTCTACGATGTTCAGCGACTCGAGTAAATATCCTCCAGCATGTATCAAGGTGAAAAGCTTAGATAGAGTACCACCCTGTGTTGATAGATCATGGAAATGTGTGGAAGAGAAGTCACGGGTACGAGCGGTGGATGTCACCGGATCCCATCGCCACCTCTTCTATTGCAGGTAGAGAATTTAATGATAAGGACCATGGATGTAGCAATTGAAATATTGTATTAATGGTATTTCCATGGGTTGTTGACTGGTTGAGGTCATGGCTGAAATTTCAAGGTATCAAGTGTCTCGTCACATTGTGTACATAGTATCATGTTCCTAATTGTGGGGAATATTATTGATAGCAATGTTCATTTCTTTGCTAGTAAGTCCTTTGGACTTCATTGTCCATTCATAAGTGACATACTTACCCTTGACAAAATTAGGACTCGAAACCCGCCCCTGATTTTTCAAATTTAGAGTCCATGCATCTATCATCTTGAGGATGTTATCATTTCATTTCATTTATTTTCCAACGGCAGCAGCCAATTTACAATAGTAATACAATAATTTATGATAAGTAATTCAATAATTTACAATAATATACAGTAATAATACACAGTGATAATATGCAGTAATAATATAAAGTCGTATATGAAACATAAGATGGTATAAAGTTTGTAAAATATCAGAGGGGAGTGTGACAACGAAGAAGGTTAGACAAAGTAAAGTGAACAAGAGAAACAAGAACAAGAGAACGACATGTCAAAGAACCAGGAGCCTCCAAATTTAGTTATTCCGTTATCATTCTGTTGAGCCTCAAAAATCAGTTTCATTGGACCACTTCACTCATTGTCAGTCAGCACTGGAGCGATTGCTGGAGCTGTCCCTCAGAAGGGATGGAAAAAATGATCGTGTGATTCCAGCTTTATTTTTCCTTTCTATCCACAGAATTATTTTAATGAATTCTAAATTAATGTGAATCTGAGTTAAGGGCCCTATTTCTGTCTCCTGTGACTTGACCAATGCACCAAACTCTTCATTGCCTTATAATGCTTTGCAGTGTCCCTTTCTTCTTGAGGCGTCTGTTCAGTTTTTCCATTGGTCCATGCTTCTGATGCATTCTGTACCTATATGTACTTGCATGAACGTTTTCCATACTGTCTTTGGCTCTTTGGGTAAAGTAGTGGAGATGTTGCCATTCCCTCTAGCTTGATTTTCTACATGAACTATAAGTTACTCAATGTGTGTGTTTATAGGAATTCACTGTGGTATAACTAATGTCATCCCATTTATCCAAGATGTACCAAATATATAATGATGAGATATGGGTATTTCAAAGAGGCCTGGTATCAGCTGGGGGTTTTTAATAATTATTGGGAAGAGTTTCGTTGTTGGTTGCTTCTGTAGATCACTTTAGAAATATTTTAGATTGTGTAATGCATCTGCATACAAGAGTTATATTTAGTGATCAATCAAAGTTTTAACTGCTTCAATAGAAAAATATTTCAGATGTTTGGTAAACTGTGAATTTTCAGGAACTGATTCCTGTATTGTCACCTAAACTTGACAAATTAGTACATATTCTTTAAAATTTAGGAAAAAAATAGTTACTCTTCATATATGTGGCACAATCAATTTTTATCCTGCTCTTAAGAGTAATTACTTTCAAAATTTAAATTCTTGGCTTTAATTTGCTTTAAATTAGCTGCAAAATTATGTACTTTATATTCAGTTACTTGTGTCAGTGTTCAATTTTCACACCCTTCTTTACATTATTCAATCCATTAAAATGTTTATTTTTCCCACAGTTGCACATTGAAAGGGATAAATTAGCTTACAGTATGAAAAAATGTTGGCAAATTACACCCTTGTAGTATTGAATTGGTGAATAAGAGTGGAGGAATTCATTCCCGAGAAGTTTTGAAGTCTGGTGCCAATTACAAAGCCAATTTATTCATGTGACATTATATTAGTTACTGTAGTAGAGCGTTTGAACTGATGAAGACCAGTGACTAATATACGTGTGCAGTAAAAATACAGTAACAAACTAAGAGACAAGGCAATATTGTGTTTTTAACAGGCCAAATGTTACATCCTTGACTGCTGTGGCCGTGCAGGATGATAGTGGAGAAGGGAAAGAGTGTGAAACAACAAGTGAAGTGAATTTGGATGAAACTGATGCAGGAGCCCCTAGGAGTCGCACATTTGGCATCCAAACTGATTATCGGGAATCAGAGACTCAGACAATACCGTATTCTCCTGATGTTGTACTTGCAAGTCATGCTGAGGATACTCCAGTTGTATTGACCTTGAAGAATCTCAAATGGGGTAAGATAGTATTGGCTGGATCATGTGTAGGAAACCTCCAAAATTACAATTAGAGAAGTAAAAGCTTCTTTTCTAAGGTACAACCTATATTTAATGATAAATTCATGCTCAACATTTTGGCTATCACTCCTCTGTATCATCTGCTTTTAGATATTTATGGCTCACAAACTTGCAATAGTTAGTGAATCTACTGATTAAGCAAAAGCCAGTGAGTCAAATGCTTTATCCTCTTCCCTACGCAGGGCGTGATTTCAAGGCCTGATTTTCCGATGCTAAAGGATGAAGGCCGGGTTTTCACGGCTTGAATTTTTCGAAGCAAAAGGCCAAAGGCCGTGTTTTCACGGTTTCGTGGTCAATCATGCCAAGTGGGTCCCAACCGCCATTATGGTCCCTCGGCGCGAGAGGTCCGACCCTTTCCTATTGTCCGCGTTGGGATTATCTCGGCCCATTCCGGCACTTAGTGACCCACTCAAGGAAGGTGCTCATGGTCACTTATTTGTTTATAAGGTGGAATAACTAAAAACGTAAATGTTGCGTTTTTTGAAAATCAATGCCAAGAATTACATTCTGGATGTTTTGCTGATCGGTTCCAAATTTTAAACGGAACTCTAGCGTTCATATTAACAGAGTTTATCATCACCTAGAACAAATTTTGGAGACGCTAAGACTAGATGTTTAGTTGTTATTTTTAAAACTTACCAGCAAATTTATAGGAGCGATATTGTAATGATTCACATCTAAAGATATACGTTACTCTGTTTGCCATATTTTAAGTGTACATTTGCGGTGAAATTCGATAGAATATCCGATTTAACTACTATGTAAAAAAGCCCTCGTAATGTAATAAAATATGATTCTCTTAGTTCTTTGTCATGAGCCGAAATTACAGCGACTATTTTTAATAACCTCTCATCAACCTTTGAATACAAACGTATTATAAATTAATTTCGCAATAAATACTAATTAATGCATATCCTAAAAATTCGTAAATTTAATGTACAAATAAGGAATGTTTTACGTAGACACATGTTGTGAGAAGCATTCCATACCATTGCAGGAAAGAGCACTGCTCTACCCAGGTAATTACTCTCATACCTTGGTTCTCTGGTCAGGTTACATTTAGGTGATCTGCCCTGTACACCTCACAGGCTTACTTCGGTACACATTAGTGCATTAATTTTTTCTTGGAAAAACGTATTACCCTCCAACTGGCACACCCAAGAGTATATTGGTGCAAGTACCCTCCCACTGAAATATGTATGTGGAAGATGATAACCTCACTCTTCTCGGTATAGCTCATTTTCTTTTCAAACTTTTCTTGGCATGTATTCAAATTTAACCGTAAATATTCTGTGCGCATTCCCTTTCCTACTCCTGCAAGGATTGTCTTTCAAATGATGTTTCGGTGGAATTAAATTTTTTCTTGGAATTATACAGCCAGGATTTTTTTCTTGAAGTGCCTTTTGATGGTTCCTTAGAGCTTTCGTTAGTTTTGCATGCGTTCTCGACGTGTTCAGAGTTACTTGGACGAGTGGAGCACCAGGCAAATTTGCAGGACGGGAATTTCCTTGCTCTGGGAAAATGTCGAGGCTAATTACGGATCAATCGATCCATACTTATCAGAAGTGATAATGAAGACGAGGATAGTGACTCTAGAAACAGTGTTTTGTATTTTTTCTTATTTCGTGTGTAATATGAATTTATATTTATCTAAGTGAAATTGCTTTATAAATATAATTTAGCCATTTCAAACAACAAATTTGTAAGATTCAAGTAGTTTTTTGAGAATTTTTCGGGGAAATATTCTTCTAAAAAAATTCGAAATGTTTCATTCCCATGTTTTCAGGGAACTCGTGGAGAGCAGACGCGAATGAGGAGTGTGGATTTGGGTGAAATACCTAGAAGTATGCTAGGAACATTGAAAGATTTCATTCCCTTTAAAGTATTTTTTGGTCTATGATCTAATGCCCTTTTGCTGAAAACCCTAAAAATAACCGTAGAACTTCGTTTAAAAGTTCTATAGGCATTGCAAAATGAAAGGTATACATTGATGAACTGACATTTTATGCAATAGTAACAATTTAAAAAAATTAAAATAGAACTACCTAGTAACAATAAACTGACCGCAAAAGTACGCCGTGGTGGGCTGCCTTCGGGAAAAGGGTCGAGGATTATATTTAACCAGTTGCCGAGGAAAGGGTCCGGCACCCCACTAGAAAAGGTCATTAAGTGGAGGGAACGACTACCTGGACGATTCCTTGCCGAGAAACAACTCCGTACAGGGCGAAAAAGAAATGCTCTAAGCCTTCGTACAGCCAAAAGCAACTTCCCGTGAAGGAGCCCGGCACGAAAGGGTTAATTAATTAATTATCTGCTCTCATTTATACTTTGTTTAACCCCTTAAGTGTTGAGCTATAATTTATGGTATTATCCACATGTTAACTGATAAAATATATTTAACTATAGTTTTCATGGGTTTTGACCGCATTTTAAGTTAAGAAAGGTAAATAATTATATAAGTTTAGTGGAAAAGTACCAATATATTGGTATGAATAATGCAATAATTGAAGAACTTCTTCTAAAAATAGTGATAACTTCTTCTATACTTTAATTTCTTATCATGACATGATTTCACGGCATTGGCAATCCCCTAAAACATTGTGTTTGTTGTGCTGGGAAGCCTCTCTGCCGTATGGATTTGTTTTATTTTATTGCCAGTAGTTTGTTTTCTTATTTATGGATACAAAAAAATGCACCATGAATGCCAACTTGTTGCTTTGATATCAATCCAGGCCATTTTGCAGTAGCCTACTTTATTTTACTTGACTGTCTCATGGGGGTGTTTTCAGCAAGGTATGATAATGATAAGGAGGAATCTTTACTATGTAATTTTCAATCTTAACATATTTTTACACCTCAATTATTATGAATCATTTTCATGATATTGTTACTTTCATGTTATTGTGGTATAAACATTGCTGAATTTTATGAATATTTTAGGAAAAAAATAGTTTTTGGCTTATTGAAGTTTGTACATAACATCAAAATAAAATTTAATAAAATTATTTCCTCAGGTGAAGGACTACCTCCTGGGCTACATGAAATAGAGAATATTGAGTGGGAGATAAATCATAGAGAATTGAAAGCATTCCTATTGGATCCTAATAATTTCCCTGAAAGTAAACGCCCAGCCATTCTGGAATACATCCATAGAGAAGAGTGGCTGCACCGTGAAAAGGTACTACTTAACTGGAAAAGTAATGATACATACCAATATTATGAAAATAACTTAAAGGTAGTGCTGTAGTTGGGCCGGTACAGCGTACCCCCTAAAATCTAAACTCGTTATAAGCTTACTGGTTAACCTTTTGGAGATGGCAGAGTTTTCGTCGTAGCATGACTGCTGTACTGAGCCCCAAGAGACTCTTCTTTCTCGTGGTATGGAGCATTTTTGGAGGACATAGGTTAAGAAGTGTCTTGCGGAGCCTTTTTCGACCCCTCCCCACTGGGTCTCCGCATTATCTCGGACTCCGAGAGTAGTTGTGCTCCCTCCTTTCCGGGTTTACGGCCATACCTGCGGCATTGGTTCACGGTCAACTTATGTATCGCTTATATGTATTTAGCACATGGATAATTGTCGCTTGCACGTAAATTGCAGACTTTGAATTGAATTCCTCATTTTTTTCTGAGCATTGTCAAATTTTAAACGAAGTTCTAATGTCAATATTAACGTATTTAATGCCAGCAACAATTTCTATGTTGATGTTTATACAAAACTTGAGATACAAGTTAATATTTATTGTAGAATTTCGTTTAAAAATTGTAAGCACAGCTCAATAGACAAAGAATTCAGTTCTTAGTTTATATTTCTTGAGGAAAGAACAAATATTTATTTCGAAAATTGACTGGATAAACAATTGGGGTCCCTTACCGCTAAGAGGGGTAATAAAAGACGAGGGGTCAGGGTACCTGCTCCCGAATTCCAAGGGTAAAGCCTAAACCCCGCTGTGTTGGGTCCCGAAATAAAGACATTGTACACCTGCGACCATCGTAAAGGGGGGGAGAGGTAGAAAATGTATATTTATGGCTTTCGTTGCCTTGGTCAGGAAAATCTCAGATGCAAATATACGGCTTTCGTCTCCCGGGTCAAGAAACGTCCACACATACATTTACGTCTTTAGTAGGGAAAAGGTTAAAATACCTTCGCGGCCAGATGTATAATACATGTTCAGCTGTTGGAATTTTTGGTGAGTACTGCCTACATTTTTTTCCAACTACAGCACTGCTTAAAGGGTATGGTGTTTGTAAGCCTTCAGACTTGAGTGTCTATACTTTTGGTACGTATAGTATGCAAGAGCCACAAATAATTCTCCCCATGGGCAAATGTGGGAACAAGGGTGGCATTGCTCAGTTCCTAGTTGATTGCTCATGAAAAATTTCTCCCTGGAGGTGAATATACATATATTCTGCTGTCTGTAAATTTTCAAAATTTTAATAATTTTGTTAATATCTACTCAAGATTTGATTCAAATCACTGAAAGATTTGATTTTGTGAAAATTGTAGAGTCGACCCATCCCTAATTTATAGTAATAATAAAATGTCCTAACTATCTTTGTCTAATTATCCGGCTCTTAGATAGTGAGAAAAGTAGAAAATGAGATAAATGGTGGGAAAGGTATGCAATAATGAATTAAAAATCTTCTAAAAACTGATACCTGAAGCTACAAATTTTATATGTGATATCTTTTTGATTATGAATTGACTGTATGATGAAGTTTTTTAAGTGATGTAAAACAGGAAATAAACCTTTTTTTCCCTGTTATTTTAGGAAATACAGGGAATTCATGATTTGCGAATGGGGTTAGCAGAAAAAAAGATGCATAAACGAGGTGAATATTTATCTGATCGCTTGCAAGAAGTAATTGCGAGGAGATATAAGAAAAAGCTTGAGGAAAACAGAAAGAAAATTATGAAAATAAGAGAAAATCACCAAAGAGGTTGGTGTAGTTTACCTTAATCTTGCTTCATGCTGCTTCAATCTGGAAAGGAAGGGATGAAAATTATTTTTATTTGCTTACTGACCCTTTTAGTGTGGTGGGCGGATCTATCGGCTCTTATGTAGTCCATTATTTAATTTGCTATAAATTATTACATTGCTATAACTTATTTCAGTAAACGTAAAAATATTTTGTCTATATTACCCAGTTTAACCTCAATATTTAAAAAAAAAACCACCTATGGATATGTAATAAAATAGCTTTGTTCTGTTTTTTTCCGAGTTGCTACATTTTATTAGAATACCCTCCGCATTTCTTGCCAGTACCCCAGGAAGAAAGATAGCACTAATAGGGTTGATATTGTAGTTTCTGAAATGCATATATAGTTTAATAGTAGGTTAAGGAAAAGGCATTGGTTGATTTAGTGGATTCTCAGCCTCAACTTAACTCGATCTTAATCAACTCAACTTGATTTGATAGACTTATCGTAATGCAGTGGGATGAATTTTCATTGAAATTTTCCTTTAAGGCACAAGGAATATTGAAAGGGTTGGGGCAGTGATTATATTCTTGTACATAAATGGAACACCTGTGTTGGAGGAAAGCATGTACTAACTATGCATTAATGCCCTATTGGAAATATTCCAGTGAAAAATATTAAATTGAACCGTTCAATTGAAAAGTGACAAATTTCAATTAATTTTTTTTCAATTGAAAAAAAAATCAATTGAAAAATATTCAATTGAAATTTGTTACTTTTCAATTGAACGGTTGATTGAAAAAATTACTAATACTTAAATACATCCAATATGGTAAACTTATTATTAGGTAGGATATACTTAGCATCTAAATTTCACGAATTCCGAATTCTGAATAAATAAAATATGTGAACAGAAATTAAAGTTGAAATATTTTTAGAAGCAGCGTCATAAAAACTTTAATTGGGCTTTTCCACATCTTCCATCACTTCTCACAATCATGAATAGTTATCGAAAAGCTGTATAGTTTTGCCATGATTATCAGAACAACAACTAAACCATGAGAGCCACATCTTTTTCCAGTTCAAACAACGTTGAATAGTTGTCAAAAAGCAAACGTTTTTCCACGATTAGCGATAACAACTTCACCAAAAAATATCTCACACGTCTTTATCTAAGAAAGGCTTATTTAAAATACTAATTAATATAATTCTGGTTTTGCATTAAGCCAACATAACTTGTTTTTCACAACAAAAACATGTCACTCATGTTTATACAAGAACACGGGAATTTCACTTCATACAAACAAACCTGCGTGATACACACTATTCCGACGATGCTAGTAGTTTTTTGTCGGCGACATAACGCACGTACGCATAATTAAGTTAAATAAATATGCCTACATTTTAAACACAAACGTTAGTATAATCAGTCAAAAAACTGAAGGCAAACGACTAAATGAACACACTAAAGCACATCAAGACTTCCACTATATCACTGAAGAGACACATGAATGACCTAACACAATGCTGTGGGGATCAAGCACAGGTTAAATAACACTGATATTAAATAATCTTTTCTCCACAAGCAAAAAATTAACCACAATTGACCACAACCCAGTCAACCATGTGCACGTAAACATATGAATAACAGTATTTTTTATTTCAATTGAATATTGGAGAATTCAATTGGATATTTTAGAATTCAATGGAGTATTTGAGATTTCAATAGGATATTTGGGAATTCCATTGAAAATTTGAGAATTCAATTGAATATTTGAAAATTCAATTGTATCTTTTATTCAAATTCAATTGAATTTCCTAATATTCAATTGAATATTCGTATTTACAATTGAAAATTTGAAAATTCAATTGAATTTTTGGATATTCAATTGTATACAAGGAAATTCAATTGGAATTTTCAATTGGATCAGCTGATTTTTTCCAATGGGGTGGCCTTTATGCAATACTGGTGGGATAAGTGGTGAGATATCCTCCTGATTTTGTAGCAATAGCCCTGCTCCAGCAAGGATTGATGCACCAAATAATTCCATATTTCATATGAATTACTGGAGCATATGCAAGATATTTTTTTTCGAAATTACTAAAAGTCTTATTTGAGTTTTATGAAAATAATTGTTCTTTATTGAATATGGTATCCGTGGATCCATTCCTTTTCTTTACAAAAATGCAGTTTGTTAACTCTGCATATTTATATAATTGTGAAAGAATATTAGAAAAAATTGGTTATCTGTGAAGGTACATATTGTCTGCAGACAACATGTTGAAGGAGTGGCTTCCTTTGATTTGGGTTAGTGTTGTATCATATCTCCTGCTCCTCAACTAAGTCTCAGAATTTCCTAAGTACATATGTAGACAAGAATATTCAGGAAATTCAAAGAATGGCAATTAAATTACCATTTGTCATTGATTAAGTGATGTGTTAATTTTCCAGCAAGGCAATATTTGTAAGAAGAAGACGACCCTCAATATATGCAACCCTTATTCTACACCCAGAACAAAGAACACTAGTTTGTACTTGTAGAGGACTCCATAAAGTTCAATTTTTGACAGCCCAAGATTTCTGGAGAAAATATTTTTGACCATTTCAATTCAAATGTTAGACTAAAGAATGGATCAATCAACATTCTGCTGTGTCCACCAATTTTTTCACCTCACCATTTAAGCTTTAATTTCCATGAAGATTCTATTTCGTGGTTGAATTTCTTCAGGAAAATATTAGGTGCAATGTTATTAATTGTTGCTTCATTAGTGCACATATTATCATTCGTTGTTAGTATAAAACTTGGTATGTAAGCTGTTACCTTAACCTTCCTTCAGAACTTCGTAAATTGATCACCAAGAGGAAAGGAATTTCAACGAAGTACAAGCGTCCTGACCCAATAACAGAACAGGCTGACTATTCCTCTGAATTATATGGACCATTGATGCGGCATGGAGTGGATCCAAGACGTCGTCATGAAGTGCCTCTTAATCTGCGTTCCAAGTTCCTTCATGATTACAGGGGCCTGAGGATTTTGGAACAAGCAACTGAGTGAGTTAACCATAGTGTTTGTCTCATGATTGTATGTTTTAAATGGCAATTACATATTTGTCACTAACTTCCCAGTTGTGTACAATTTTCCTGGTTCAGCTTTTCCTAACTGCTTCCTGTCAACTCACAATGCCATCCATTTATGCTTAGAATTAGGAGTTACATGTGGGGTACAGTATGCCTGTCTAGATCAGATTGACTCTACCACATGAGCTCTGGCGAATATCACCATTTGTCATGAGAAAAAATATCCCCTGGGTAGGAAATCGAACAGACCTTTAGCTTTCCAGGGCACTACAAATACCACTTTGATGCTCAGTGGTGTAATATGAAATGCATCAGTGGTGTAACATGAACAATCTGATAGTTAACAATCAGGAAACTGTCTTCCTTCAATTCCTCCATAAAAACTCGTACAAAAATGATCTCATCCCTCACATAGACAAAATCACTCACTTCTTTGATGTGTATACTACAAAGTTCCTTGGACTCAAATCTCAAACATCCTTGATTGGGCACCTCACATGCAGGATGTACTCAATAAAATCTCCGTGGGTATATACATGATCAGAAGGTTGCTTATGATAGTATCATTGGATACTTTAAAAATGGTATACTACGCTAAAATCCATTCTCATATTTCTTATTGCTTTCTGTTTTGGGGAAACTCATCTGTGGCTAAAAGAGCTTTTTCAGCCCAAAAACAAGCTATTAGAGGTATGTACCATGTCCCTATTCACACTCCAGGTAAAATTTTCTTTGCTAAATCCAAAATCCTCACCCTCCCTTCTTTGTATATCCTTACATGTGCCTGCTTTGTTAACCCAAGCAAACCCTTCCCAATTACTTCCAAATTCTACCTACCATGATCACCTCACTCGTTCAAGAAATAACGTCCACTCCAGCCAGTATTCCAGCTCTCTCTGTCTTAAAGGTCCCAACCACTCTGTCTCGATCCTTTACAATAAAATTCCCGAAGAAATAAAAAGTAGCAACTCACTTTCCGTTTTTAAAAGAAGCTAAAACTTCTCCTAGCTGAAAAATGCTACTACAGTGTACAGTAAAACTTCGATTTTACGCACTTCGATTTTACATCAAGTCTCGTTTTTACGCAGCGGCACTCAAGTCCGGCCGGAAAGCATAGGGAATTGCAATGGTGAAACTTCGATTTTACATCTTTTCTTGATTTTACGCAGTTTTTCGATTTTGCGCAGCATAACCCCAGCCCCTTAGAGGTCGCTAATCTTGATTTTACGCAGTTGTCTTTCGGCTTGTTTTGAAAATCCGACAGGAGCAATATGAAGTTAGGTTATTTTTCGTCTCAATGAGTTGCAAAAATGAATACAGGAACGGTTGAAATGACGTCGCGCTGTTGAGCGTGAAACTAAAAACATCGCGAATCTAATTATTGCTTCCCCGTGAGCCCTCTCAGTAATATTTCAGGCTCTATTACGAACGCGAATGTCGTTCTTAGTTCAAATTCGCCGTAGAAGGATATCGAAACCTAAAACACACGGCAATCGCCGGGTATGCGTAACTACTTTTGATTAAGACATGATCGCTGGAGATATTAACATTATCACCCTTCGTTTATTATTCGACTTATTGATCGACGCTGTTTATATCCAGAATTATGAGCTACGGAATATCTATCCCCAACGCAAGGCTTTCTAGAATTTTGCCAACGCTATGTTTTCCGTCGCCCCTGCGAAATATAACGGCGAAATGAGTCGTTAAAAATACTCCCGTGCCAAAATTTTGGCTTCCAAGGTGATCCAAAAAAGATAGTCGTACTTCTAGTATGGACGTAAGTCGATGGTGATTCAACCTCAGAGTAAGGATGGGGAGAGTGCGCTTTGGCTACTGCGCGTGTAGTCATGATCCCGCACTTACATCCCACACTTCCCGCAAGAAGAGTAAGGATTCCCGCACTTCTTCCCACGATCACGTGGTAACCATGTTGACCACAGAATCTGCTACTGCGCAGCCTGATAGCGTCCTCTACCCCAATCCTTACTCTGAGGATTCAACACGATGGTAAAAGCAGCATGCATTGTCTCATTCCCAGGCTAACCCCACATCTGCGGGACAAATGGACGCGAGGGAAAATTGCTTGCGCTGCGCGCTTATCAGATCCGACTCAACTTGTATCTCATTGTCAGAGGGTTTAAATTAAACATGGTTGGAACTTGAATAGCTATTGGCTTAACTTCGCTAGGTGGCAAGCGTTTTAACGGAACGGGAGTTAATGCCCTCGGAGAATAACTCGCGTCGTCAATCGTCATGTAATCATTGAAGTCAAATTCAAGACGTGAGTGATAAGGCAGTCCGTTTAAACTCAGGAATGGCTTAGTTCCATTAAATCGAAATACAAAAAGTGTCCGGTGTTGTTATCAGATATGGGGAAGCAAAATATTACGTGAAGCTGAGTCACACGGCTTGTGAGTCGAAGGTCCCGGCGCTGAATTCGCGGAAGAATGCCGACAGAGAAGCTATTCCCGGAAGAGTCAATCTACTAATGCTAAAATTTCATGGGGAAATACTTTTTTAATGTGTATAAATTATAAAGAAGGAAAATTTTTCAGACTATTAGTCATTTTTTATTCATCACGGGCGGCATGACGGCAGTTGCGCGGGCATTTAAATAGCTCACTTAAAAAAAGTGATCAAAGCACCGGAAAAATCTGAATTTCCGAATATCCCGGGTCCTGTGTGCTCCCTATTATCTATGGTATGCTATTTGAAGGTAACCAACAACTGGGGTCATTAGCGCCATGAAGTAAGGGCTGAGGGGATAGGAACCCTATGTTGGCATTAGCCAGGTTGTAATGATAAGCTTAAAAGGGACCAGGACTTAACTTCCCATCTGATGGACAGAGTGGTGCACTGGAAGTGCCCTTCACATTAGACTCAAGTAGGGATAGGGCCAACTCTGATAAGTCTCTGCTACTGCCAGGACTTGAACCCAGGCCCACAGGGTGTAAAGCCTTTGTGATGTGTTAGCAAAATTTTGCTCCCTGTTAATGGGGTTAATTTGGATGACTATCCTCAGGTATCTCATTTCTTCAATCTCCAGTCTTTGTTTGTCTGCTGGTGGTTAAACGGATATCCTGAGAACTGCTTTTAATGAGAATATTTTCGAAAATTAGCTTCTCTGCGACCATTTAGTATCACCATTCCGAAATTTCTCCTGGGTAACAGAAGTAATCTTAGTGCAGAAAGTGCCATTTCAACCATTTTGTTCAACCATGGGAAACACTGTTCAGGAATGCAACGTTGTTTCTCTTAAGGTAACACATCATCTGTGGTGTTGCTTTTGAGTAAATATGATTATTAGGCTTCATTTTCCGAGCAATAATGAGCAAGTGTTATCCTGAAAACTATACTCCTCCTCAATACCAACTCTTGATTTTACACACTTTGATTTTACACAGTGCCCATATTTCGGTCCCTCCAACTGCGTAAAATCAAAGTTTTACTGTAAATGAATACCTGGAGGATGCATTGTAAGAATATTTCCTAGAAGGCAACTGGAATGCCTATTTTTTCCATGCTTTCTGTTTGTATTTATTAACCCTCTGGACTGTTTTTAATGATGTACATATCATAGTTAAATGATTATCTTTGGAATTCCCAAGAACCTGGCAATTTCAATCTTTAATGTATGAATGTAATTGTATGTAAATTTTATATTGACTTTAGCCTTGCAGATGTCTGTACTGCCAATTGTGAAATAAATTTATTATTATTATTATCTTTATGAATGAATTCTTCTCACAGTTTGATGAAAACTCCTGAGGTGTTTCCTGTGAAAGAAAAACCAGTTCATGACAGGCTGTGTGATCGTAGCTCCAGATGGTCTACTGAACAGCTTCAATTGCTTCGGAAATATTTTGAAGGTAAACTTGAATGCTAAACTGTATGTAACCCAAGCAACAATCAATATCCCAACACCATCCAGACAACATTGTCGGCATTGGCACATGAATTCCATGCAATATCCATGTTAATCCAATTAATGTTGTATGGATATCTGTCAAATATCCAAACAGCCATTCAGATAACGTTGTAGGGATGTCCAACAGTGGGCATGGAGGTCCATATTACTGCATTTTTTAGCTATGTAAATATCTTCACAGCATCAAATAAGTAGATAATGGGGGTGCTTATTGTGGCTTTTGGTAATCCCAACACATACAGACAAAACATTTGTGGTTTTCAATTCTATACAGATCATATCCCACCAATGGATACGGTTTGGAATAACTATTTTTTTATATCACGGATATTACAACTTGGGTATCTATGTTACATTATTTTCACAACTTGTTGTGGATGTTACAATTAGGAAATCTGTGTAACATTGTCAAAATATCCATTGTGTAATAATATGTAGTGTGTTTTGGATGTATCAACCTTATTTAGATATGTGATGGATATCGGCTGTTGTTTGGGAACGTATGAGCCTGGCATTTTGGCTGGTCTATAGTGATACTTTTATGATTTATCACTTTAATGAATATTATAAGCCAAGGCTCAAAACTTAAAGAATAGATTCTACGGCAGCACTTGATAGAAACGATAATGACCACTCATCAGTGGAAATCTCTGTGGCTATAATTAATATTTTATTTTGGCTGGTCTATAGTGATACTTTTATGATTTATCATTTTAATGAATATTATAAGCCAAGGCTCAAAACTTAAAGAATAGATTCTATGGCAGCACTTGATAGAAACGATAATGACCACTTATCAGTGGAAATCTCTGTGGCTATAATTAATATTTTGCAGTGGAATCGTACTTAGTTTTATTTTACTCTGTGAAAGGGAGCTCAAAATTTTCCAATGCAAAATTTCATTCAGAAAAATATTAAAAACTACTACATTATAAAGGAACAATGACTTAAAAAGTTATAGTGAAAATATTGATAAACTTTGTTACTTCCGCAAAATATTTATAAAAATTTCTATGGCCAGTTTCGGCTATTACACCATTATCAAATGCAGAAAATATATATTTTCTGTACATTTTTGACAATGGTGTAATAGCTGAAAATATACCTTGAAAACATTGAACATAGCGAGTAGAAATTCTGAATAAATTCAGCTTAAGAAATAATGATGATGTATAATTCAAGGGTGGAAATGTTTCTAGAATAATATCATTTTCCATGACTGATTCACTTGCTAAAACATGAATGACTCTGGTGCAGTTTGAAGATGATTGGTTAAGTATAAAATCATGCTGCCCCACTTACAGGGGCGGTCTGGAGTGATTGGGTGCCCTTGGCAGGGGCTCTTGATGGGGGCCCTCCAAACCACAGGATTTGGGGGTCCTCCCCTGGAAAATTTAGAAATTGCATGGGTTAGATTTTGATGTTATTCTGGCTCTTAACAGCAAGATAAAAATTAGTAATTTCTTTAGAAAAGAGAATTTCACTGCTTATAAAATTAAACTGTTTATTATGGTTCTGTTATTCATTTAGTGAATTTCTTCCATGGAACTGCGCTGAAATCTAAAAAACTTCTTAAATAACCTCGTTGAATAACCTCTTCAAAACAGCATCAGGTTATCTTCATTCTTCTGACACCTTTATTTAATTTTTTACACGATCTTCTTACACTCTGTATGTTGTAAATAAAGCATCTAATGAAATTGTAGAATTTTATAATCGAAAAAAAAAAACTTCGGTTCAAGTAATCCAAGTCTTCTTTATTACACCTTCATGATAGACGCAAGCGTTATAGGGGCCCTTAAGCTTGGGGCCCTCGACGATCACCGACCAGCAGGGCCTGGCCAGACCGCCCCTGACTAACAAATTCAATTGAATTAGTGTGTCTGATTCACAATGATTCTATTCTAATTGGAAGCATGTACCCTAAACTTCAGGTTTAGTATATAGGTGAACCTGTATAAATTTATGTTTAATGGAAAGATCTTTTGTTCATGAAGGGTTGAAGTCTGAATTTGATGTACACGAGGAAAGACCTTTGCCAAAGCGGTTGATACCACTACCAAAACCATCTCCAAGACCAATTACTCCAGACCTGGAAGGAGTTCCTGAAAGTGAGGAGAAACTGTATCAAGCAGCGGTGTTTATGCAGAAGATTATTCGTGGAAGAGCCATCCAAATGCTGGTATGACCTGTACCTTCTTGGAAATCCTTATCAAGTCATCATAAATGGAGATAACTTTGCCACTTTTATTTTATTATATGTGTAGTACAATTTTAATAATCCAATTACTCATGGGTTGTGCAAACTAAGTGTAATGTATTTTTTTACTATTTTTCTCACTGTTACCATTTCTTTGTTAGATGTTCAAAGGAAAGGAGAAGTCTCAAGATTTGATTGAGGAACTCCAAACAACACAGTCTGTGATCAAAAAAGAAGAAATTAAAGTTAAAGAAGAGAGGATTAGAACATTGTTGGGATATCAAAATGAGCTGGAAGAGAAGAGAAATGTGAGTTCACTGCGTTATTGAAAAGTATGGTTTTTGATCTGGATATATATTTTGAAATTCTGTTATCCAGCTAATACTAGCTAACTAATATGAGTGAGCATCTAATTCTTAGATGGTATAGCCATGTGAATGTTATATTTTCATTGTAGTCTATATAAAAGAGAATCAAAGAAAAACATGGTGGCTAATCCTACCAAAACTTAAATTCCTGAATTTACTAATACCTAATAAGTTGAATTAGCTGTTCCACATAACTAATCGACTGTTTTAATACCCGTGGTGAAAAAATTAAAATATATTTTAGCATAAAACGCACCATAAAAAATAAATGAAATTCAGGGAAAATTAAGACGACAGAAAAAAGTTTTAGGCAATGTGGTTATGTACGAAGAGGTTACCTGTCAAAATGTTGGGTCTGGTCCCTCTAGTGTTATGATGCCAATTGTGGTAGAATTTGAAAGATAACTATACCCATATTTTTCCATTTCGTCATCCGTTAACTACTTCCTGAGTTCTTCATGACAAGAAATTGTGGGCCTTAATCCTTTTGAAGTTAATTTGATGATGTCACAAGCTCATGCCTACGAGTTCAATGCTGCTCAGCTACTCCTATGAGTCGGCAACTTTTTCTGAATATTAAGGCCATTGTACACAGGGCATGGAATTGCGCAGGTTAAAACTGTATTAATTTCTAAAATGGTGTGGAATTGCACGAATGCATGAAAGAAATTAGAACAGGGGCTATATCTCATGTCCATGCTTTCTCGCATGTGTTCTAGCAATTCACCACTTTACAGGATGCATTTTTGACTGCGCCTTCGTACACACGTCAGATTGTGCAAGTATGTGCCCCGTGTAAAACGGCCTTTACAGTGGAATCCTTCACTCTAACCCAAAATTAAATATCTAGTATAAATTGCCAGATGAATGGGAAGGATAAGTTATGACAATAAAAAAGTCATCTTCATTCAGCCATTTTCTCATAGCTTTGAAATGGAAAAAATGCTTAAGTTGCCATCTCCTTTTCACGAGTTAGTTACGTTAAAGTTCTGGTTCATTAACCCTTTCCTGCCTGTGCCGACAACAGGAAAACATATTCGGTGCTATGAGTAGCATAGTAATATTTTAAACCTCCGATTTGGAACCTAACTCAATGGGGAACCCGTCCCTTACCCAACCACTGGACTAGACCCTCTAACCCTATCTTAGCATGAGTCCATGGTTAAGTTATTGCATTACCAGTGTTTTTATAAACCTAATATTGCATTTGATTCTCAATAATTTACTCTTCTAAAAGAATTACTATCATAACGTTAAGCATTGTGGAATTTTATATGGATTTATAGCATTAACAGAGGCAAAGTTAGTGAACACAAGATACTAAGACTGTAAGTCCCGAAGTCCATTATTTTTAAGGCTAAAATTTTGTTTAAAATTTTTTACGCACAGAAAAAAAAAGAATGCATTTCAAAGTATTAAAAAATTGTTGTATGCTACAAAATATATCTTTGCAAAAACCATTGACGATATAACAACTTTGCAACTGATTCCTGCCATGAGGATGATCATAAATGAGTGGGAGGGTCACATTTAATTGTTGAAGAGTGGCCTAAAGGTCTCGCTAAGCTGGATCTCAGGCCAGGCCTGAATGCATGCAAAGGGTTAAGTTATTCAGAGAGACCCTATCCTTGATGGGGAGAATAACTCTTCAGAGTGTTAATGACAACGAACCATGTGAGAAGGACGCAGGAGGTCAAGAAGTTGTGGAGAAGTGGTGAGCTGCTTGGCTAGAGTCAGTGATGTCACGAAATTGGCGAAGAGTCAAGCATGTTGAATTTTCACCAGAGTAGGCAACAGATAAAAAATCAGAAAAATGCAGTTGTCTTTATTTTTCAATCTCTATCGTAATCCATGCTCAAAAAATTATTCTGAACGAGCGTATTGACTCATAGGAAAAAAAAGCGGTAAAATGAGTCACCCATGGGCAGATTTGTTTGGTGTGGTTATAATTGATGATTGCCTTAGACAATTGAAAAACTAGTTAAGTAGATAATTCGTTGTCTCGAGTGTGACTTCATGGAATTGACTTAACATAATGAAATGTAAAAAAACTTGGTAATTTCACATGAATTTACTACTGTATGACCTAGGTTTTGACATGGAACTTCATCTTCCAGTGGTCTATCAATATGATGTGCCATGTCAAAATCTTGGTCGTACAGTATTAAATTTAAATGGAATTACAAATTTTTTTTACATTTCCATATGGTTTAGGAGATATTTTACTTCTAACTTTAACCCTTAACCGGTGACGTGCGGTCTGAGAGACCGCTGTGTGTCTAAAATTATGAATACTTTCAAAATTAAGATTTCAAAATATCTATAATTCTCGTTAGCTTCATATTTTTGCATAACAAGGACATCCCACTCTTAAAATTTAACATTCCTTTTATTAATTTCTGTAAATTTGCAATTGAACTCGATTAGCGGTCTGTGAGACCGCACGTCACTTACTAAGATGGATCAAGAAAAGGAATAAGCGGGATAAATTTCATGGCTACTTACTACTTAGCCTTCCAACTTTAACATTTAAGGCCTTTTTTGATTCTGGCGAAATATTGATACATAAATATAATAATTATAACTCAAGTGTTTTTGGCATCAGTTTTTTGATCCTGCTTCAAATCACCATTTTTTATGACAAATTTGTTCGTATTGGGAGTGTAAAAATTTTAATATAAGTTTTAAAATAGTTAAGCGTTCAAAGAAAAATTAAACAAAACAATAAAAATGGCGTAGCATTATTTTATGAATTTTTGATTTATTGCGGTCTCCCAGACTGCACGTCACTGGTAGTGTAACAAGAATTGCACGTCACTGGCTAAGGGTTAATATGCATTTGGATTTCCTGTCTTTGTACATATTCGAGTAATGCAATTAGATTTGATTATTTCAATTAATTGAATGGAAGGTAATCAAGGCTGTATACTACATATTGAGTGATTTTTTGGATACAGGAAGAAGCATATGAGAATATGCTGTCCATGTTGGTTGGGGATACAGTTGGTAGCATGCTGGACTTCCTGGCCAAAGAACTGGTGCGCTTGAAAGACGAGCGGTGCATTCATGCATTGCTGCTGTTGGCACAGAGGGAGCGCAACAGGCGGGAGGCGGAGGAGGCTGGTCGGAGACAAGTTGAGGAGAGGAGGAGACGTGAACATGACGAGTTTTTCAAGCAGGTTGGCCTGAATTGAATTAAGTACTTCCCAGCTCATAAAATGCACTTTTTTAATAGGGTGGTTTCCTATTTTTTTAAATTGCCTAAATTGAAAGATTATTACTACTGGACTATGTATTTCACGCTTCTAGATTTTTTAATGACGATATCAATTTTTCGCGATTAAATGAAAAGTGAAAATTTTCAACTGCGCGAAAATGCTACTGCTAAGTATGACTGCTAGGAAAAGCCCATGTGAACCTTCTGGTTCCAGATGCCACTGTGTGAGGCCACCTTAGTGTGAGGCTATGAGCACCGATACGATGCAGGCTGCTAGCAGGTAGCGGGGTACCTTGCTAGCAGGTAGGGTTTGGCTTAAATAAGAATTATTAATACCCTATCAAATCAAGGCAATTTCTGACCATAGGAAATTTTAATAGGTAATTAATTATTAAGAAATGTTTTTCTGAGCTCTGCGCCACATGCATGCATTGGTAATATCAGATGATGTAAAACTCCTGACTACTCGTACAGAATATAGGTCCCTGTGACATCATGTGGAGTGGCATCATATGGGTGCCAATTTTTCAAATGAGGTTACAATTGACCTTAAACATTCGTCTAAACTGGGATTTCTAAAACAAAATAATTTTTATATTATGAATACACTAATGTTGCGTAACAAATCGCAATCAATGGGTTTCGTTTTCTTTAATGATGGAAACTACCCTGTTCTCAAATGTTCCCTAAAATCACCCAGTATCATACACGCTGAGGGTATAACTTCATCCTCAACAAACGCAAGATATTTCCCCGAGTATGTGGTATTAATAATGATAATGATAATAATTCATTTGTCCCAGGACCTAACAAAAAAGGAAGATATAAGGCAGGTCAAGTAATTATGCATGCTCAAATTTTAAAAAATCCTGAGTTCCAGCCTTGTAATTTATTGCAGTCATTCCATGTGCTGTGCATCTTAGGTTGGCTTTTTTCATTTGCGTTCACATCTATCTCAGAATGATATTAGCCAATGGCCACCTGCTGCAAGTTCTTTGGCAAATTGATTGTACTAAGTGAACTTATGCTATTATTTGAAAAAATTAAAAGCACATTTTTTCTGTTAATTTCCCAGAAAATTGAGAAAAATGTTACCCTGTTGCCCATTGCTGAGAAATATAGTTTATCAGCAATTAAAAAAATTACTTCTGCAGTTTCTGTTATCTCAGAGGGATGGTATAGTCACATGTATGACTTTTGGCCTTGTTTATAAGCAAATTTTGTTTTATTTCACAACTGAGTGCTTTTTTTAGTCCTGATTTTATTAAACTGGGGGGAATCTTTTTTGTATTGATTCCTGGTTATTTTCCTTTCATTACCTTGTGAATTTCATATCAGGTTGTCAAGGTTCACCAAGAAACTGTGGATATATACCTTGAAGATATTGTCTTGAATGCAATGGAATGGGTTGCTACTGCAGAATCCAGAAGCTACATAAAGGAGTTGGCAAAAAACATCGACCAAAAGACAAAAGACATGGAGGATAGGTAATTATTTTTATCATCATTTTAACTTGCATTCCTCATCTAATCAAGGATGGCTGTTTTATGCTATGGTAGCAAAAGATTCAAGATTCACAGCTGCCAGATTTTCTAATGAATCCATCAGTGTAGTTACTCATGGTTATCTGGCTTCTCATCACTGTACCCATGAATCCTACTCTCTTCCTACCCCTCCTCCATTTTTGGAACATTATCCTTCCATCTGTTATTTACTTCACTCACCTTGACCATTAGTACGTACCATAGCCACTAACTGCCTCTTTATGACTTCCTTCACTATCCACAACAAGCAAATCTGTGCTTATCTTCCTCTCTAGCTATCATACCTTCATCATTATCACACATATCATTCTGCACTAATATTTCCAAAGTGTTGGAATGCTTTCATAAGCATTGAACTATTGGAATTTTTTTCTATAAGCCAAGGTTTGGAATTTTTTGTATTGACAATTTGCCATAGGGTTTCTGCTGAACATTGTCCTATCAATCATCAGAATAAGATCACTGTGTCCTCCGACCCTTTTTATGGTGATTTTGGTCTCTTATAAATTTTATTTTTTGGACTTATCGCTCTTTTTATTCTCTTCTCCAGAAAAAACATTTGGGAATGCAAAGAGCTTGTCACGGAACTTGTGTATGACTATGTGATCCCTGAAGGTTATAAGGAGATGGTGGACCAAGAAAGAGAAAAAGAGCAGAGAGAGTATCTGAAAACTATACAGGATGAAGTGTATAAGACACTGTCTGATCCAGAGAGGAAAGACCTCCAGCCTCCTGAAGAGGAAGGAGAAGATGCCAGTGAGAATGTTCAGGTAAGTCTTTTATCCTTCATATGCTATGGACCATGACTGCTTTTATTCACTGGCTAACTGCAATACTGCCAAAGGGTCAATAATATAAAAAAGTATGTCTGTTTCAAAATTTTGTTGCTATGATCAAGTACATCAAAATTGTGATAGATGTGATTTGTATTAAAAACACTCTCTTCCACACATTTGTGAGGCTTAAAAGTTTAAATCGATGTAGAGTATTAATAGGAGGTTTGCATTATTTTCTGCACATAATTTATTATTAGTAGTCTTGTCAGTTAAATAATTTTATATTTTGTTTTGGCTTAAATCAGGTACCTCCTGCGATAAATATACACTTTAGTGTAGCCTTTAACTTCGAAACTTTGAATGAAAATATATTTCCTTGGTATTTGAATAAGTTTATTTTAGGACTTATGTTGAAGTTTTATTTTCTTTGTTGTTTTTAGAAAAACAAATTTTTGCATCATAATGATATTTTATGAAGTGATAATGAGGCTATATATATGTATTACTTGTGACGCAATGTATGCTGATTTATGGTAAATACATAACAAAATGAAAGGAATAATACCATGATTTAGCATACAGATGAGAAAATGCATTAAACAATTATTGTAAAATTCATAAAAAGTTTAAATACTTCTCTGTGTGTTCAGTGGCGCCGACTCCATGGGGCTTGAGGGGGCCCGAGCCCCCCCAAAAATTCGTTACAGATGTAGGGAAAAAATGTGTAAGGCTTGTCGATTTTCCCCGGAGTGTCCAGATATCGAGATTCAAGTGATCAGGGTTCTAATGTAGATCATATGACCCTTCTATAATGCTTACAAACTTAAAATTCACTACTTATAAAATATACCGGGGCAAGGCCCCCGGTTTGGGCCCCCCCAATATTTTTTGTAAGTCGGCACCCTTGTGTGTGTTATTAAAACGATGTATAAATATGAATGCTTCCTTAGGGCATCCAGATAAAAAAGTTGTTACTTATTTCACTTTTCTTCTTTCTTTACCCTCTCTCCCTTCTTTCACTACTTTCTTGTGTCAACCTTATCAATGTTTTCTTACCTCCACGGCTCTCCCTTATTTTTTTCTTTGCTCATAGTGGGATCTATGTCGCTTTTTCCTCTGCTAATGCCCTTCTTTCTCATTTGTGTGTTTCCCTCCATAGTTGATATAAAATGATGAATTATGTCTTTGCAGAACTCAACTATGCCCAGTCTATTTTATGTACATTCTTTGTTTAGTGTGTAGGCATTTACCATGGATGTTGATAATTATCAAAACCACAGCCAACTTTCTGTTCCATGTTATGGTTTTTCATAGGAACAAAGAATAAGCTACCATCTAATCCAAAGGGTCCATTAGTAGTCAAATAGTACTTTTGATGTGTAACCTTATCGCAATTTCTTTTAGTAATCCCAAAAGTTTTGTGAGAATGCATTGTGGAAAGCTCTATGATGTTTTGCTTGTCCTTCCAAGTGAGTACGGTTATTCCTCTGCCATCTCACCTCTTAATTGTTTACGTAGTTTAATCGACGACTAGTCTTTTGATTGAAATGTTTGAAGTAGACGACCTGAAAATTCAGAGAGTTGCTTTTAAGGCTGTGAAAGGCAATGAGTGGTGAAAACTTTGCATTCTGAAAAATTTTATGTCCATCTCATACTCAATAATTCTGTTCTTTTATTTCTCCTACCTTTTGTAATCAGCAGCCATCCTGTAATATTGATTTTGGGGATCCTTTGTCCATCTATCGATACCTCCACAGCAAAAACTCTCAACTATCGCTCACCAAATCAAATCCGTTCATCTAGCAGCCCAACAATATGAATCCGCTCAGCTGGCAGTGTCCGGAGCATAAACCCTCACCTCCAAGCTTGGAGGATAAGAGATAAGCATTTATGCTCCAGATACTGCCAGCTGAGTGAACTCGTATTGTTGGGCTACTAGATGAGCGGATTTGATTCGGTGAGCGATTGTTGAGCGCTTTTGCAGTGGAGGTATCGCTATGTTCCCGCCACGACTTGCTTTATGTCCTCCTTATCTGTTCTTAGTAGTCTTCTGTATTTCCTCATTCATTTTCCTGCTATTAACAGCACCTTTCCCACTCTCCTTCTAAATCTCTTCTTGAATGCCTGAAACCTATTCTCATCTCACCTTTCGACTCATACTGTTGGGATAATGACCAAATGCAGTCTGGAGTGAAATAACAGAATGCACATGGAATGATTTTCAAGACAAGAAAATAAATTTAACCTCATGTAATAATAATCAGCAGAATACCTAAAATACTGTGAAAATTAAAGATGGGTTGAATAGCAGATTTCTCGAACTTGAATATCGAATTTGAATATTAAATCTTAGCTCCGTTGCTAACGGCTTCCGGGTGCAGCTGCGTGTTGCGCTTTGTCGTGCAAGCTTTCTAAATCTTAGCTCGAATATTGGAATACCTCAATTACTAGAATTGAGCTAAGCATATTAAATATACATTTCTTCTTCTATTTCACTTGAGGAATGTGTATATAAAAAGGTAAGCAGTGGAACCTCGATCTATCGTTTTTCAAGGGGATTGACGAAAAAACGATGAATGCGCGAATGTTTGACTAGGTTGCCTATGCAGCAGGAAATACAAGATTTTGGCGAGTAAGTGTGATTTCCTTTAAAGGATTCAAGCAGGAATTTAGCTGATTAATGTAATATTTTAATTTTATGGAAACAATTTGGATAAATACCGTATAAGCTTGTGTAAGAGGCGCACCCCTATTTTGAGGATCGAAGCTATAAAGAAAAAAAATTTTGCGACATTTTTTTTATCCTATCGTGCGGTGTTACAGACGTATGCCTGGAATTTCGACAGTTATCGAAATGTCCTCTTTCAGTACTCTTTGAAAGAGGAAATTTTGATAACTGCGGCGGCATAAGAGGGAGTAGAAAGAGTTCCGATCCTCTCTTTGCCTACGCCATCGCTCTACATTGCTTGTCCTACTCACGAACAATTTTTTTTAAAAGCTCTCGCAGGAGTATTGCAATAGAATTGCAGCCGTGGAAAATTTTAAGGCAAAACACGACGGGCAAATGGAATGAGCTTTCCCAAGAGATTGAACAACAATCGGGGCAATCTCAGCGCCGTAGGATAATAACCACGTCGTAGATTTAAGGCCCCTTGCACACGCACCGATTTTGGACGGCCGGTAAAATATCGGCCGTCCACATTCCAATAGTGAACAATGGGAGAGCATTGGGGCTTGCACATGTACCGACCACACGCCGGCACCGGCAAAATGCCGGTTAGCTGCCGGCTATTGTCAATGTGGATCGCCGATGCCGGCTCAAAAACTCAGCAACATATCGTTTGACCAGTAAAAATCCGGCGTGTGTGCAAGCATCGCTTCGCCGGTAAAATATCGGCCAATATTTTACCGGCCGTCCAAAATCGGTGTGTGAGCAAGGGGCCTAACGGAACTACACTCGGCTCTCCATCAGCTAATGCCTCTGCCGTTTTTTTACTTTCCGAGACTCCACAGGAAAATATCAAGTTACAGGGGAACAATGGAAACGTGTTCCATCCCTACCCCATTCCACCAACTGACCTTTTTCGGTCTACCAGGTTCAATTCCCCGAGTTTCTGGAGGTCAAATGCTACGTGAGTCACCTTCTGAGCTCGAAGATATCTCGATATCTTTCAGCAATTGTATGACACGCACGAGGTTCTAAAAAGAATTAGACCTAACGCGACGTATATCTTACAGCATTTAAGTTTTTTGAGCTCTAATTGATTGACACAAAGATTCATAGCTAAAATAAGGCTACTAATATTCAACATAGTCCTAACAGCACAATTTCGGGAGAAACAAGCGTAGCATAAGCGCATTCAAACAAGACGAGACGGACTGGAAACTCAGGCAACGCAAACTGCGTATATCACATTGCTGCGCCTTCGCCCCTTCGCTTTAAAGGCAACGACGTCACATGTAAGATCGGACGTGTTCTTCCCTTGCTCCTTCGCTCGTAGCTTTAAATACGGAGGGGAGGGAGCCCTCTTCCCCACGATCTCTCCTTCAGCGCTCTTCACTTATAAGCATTTCCGATTTCTTCTATTCACCATGAAGTCCAACAATGAGCAGACTCGTTCGAATTTTTTCAACCGCAGGTTGTGACACCAATATTACTATATGCAGTATAAATGCCGCGGGATGCCCACTCGTGGCAATAAATTTAGCGCGCGCTCCGGAGCGAATCACCCCGCGCGATCTTTTCAATGTTCACCTCTGGGGTACCGAAGTGACGGCGCGATGCTTGCAAGAAATTCAAACAGGAGCATTTAAAAAATACGTCACTAAGGGAGAAACTCCCCTGCCTGCCGCTTGATTTTGACCCAGGGTTTCAGATGACTGACTCACGCTGAAAACCAAGGCCACTCAGTTCCCCCTTGCAACCGGTGAAGGGGAGGGGGGGAAGATAAGAAGTTTGTGTAAGAGGCGCACCCCCATTTTCGGCTGCAATATCTGGGGAAAAAGGTGCGCCTCTTACACGCGCTTATACGGTAGTTGATTCAACTAACATCTCTTTCAAATATCCTTTTTTTGAATATTTGAATTTTGGATATTGGATTTTGGGAATTGTGCTATGTCGTTACTATTTAGTTACTGCTAGGTTCTCCTGGTGGGGGAAACCGGGGATTTTCAGATTTTTTCACCCAATCATTTTCGGTTCCCCACGTCAAACTCTTTTCAATGCTCTAATCCGCGAATTTGATGTAGTTCGTCAACTTGCCTAAAACGGTGCTACATGCACTAAACGACTTGAGTTTTCTGCATTTTTCTGAGTCAACCACCAACGACGTGCGTGCGACAGTGTATGGCACGAAATTCAAAGTATTCAAGGTGTTCCAAATTGTACCTTTAGCATAATTATTCGAGATCTAGAATATCAAATACTTTCTAGTACATGAGGTATTAGAGTATTCGCAGACACTATTCGCACATCTCTAGTGAAAATATATGACTGTGTTTGTCGTGTGTAACAGTCGTCTTATTATGAAATGTTCCACATGCAGCAAAGTGGTTGAGGTAAAGGCAGGTGAAGAGCTCAGTGTTGGTAATGGTAGGAAAAAGGCCCATCACATCTCTTTTTTCATCTTTTATTTTGGTGCAAAATTTTGGAACTGCCTCTTCTGACTCTTTATGGATACTATCAATAATCTCATCTTCATGATGGGAAGGTGAGAGGCATGTTAGCTTCATGCTTTCATCTCTGGAGAAGCCTTGCTTTTGTTTTCTTCATATTTTTCATCAAATGTTACAGACAATAAAAGCCTGCACCATAAAAGAGGAGATGGAGGTACTCATCAAAGCCATGAACGAGAGACTGTTTAAACTTATTGAAGTGCCAGAAGGTGATGAGACATTTCCTGAATCAGTAACTGCCGACAGAGAAGAAAATGATGGGGAAGAGGAAGGCGAAGAGCTTGGAGATGGAGTGATTGAGAATGATGAAGAAGAGAGTGCTCAGGTAAGTGCTGTTAGTCTTAGATGTTTTATGCCCAGATATGTAAGTCAGTGGTGTAGCGAGGGGGGGGGATAAAAACCCCCCCAGAGCTCAGAGAAATTTTTAAGTTTAACTCATTTTACTTAATTGGATTGATATTATAATAGAATGGTATAAGGATGAATAAAATATCCCTCAGAAAGCCGTATTCACCATTTTGAACCATTGACATATCTTTAAAATTCCGCAATTTATTAATCTCACGCCTACCGATTATCCTGGTGGTATACCATACCCTCACTTACCCTGGTGTTAGTTGCACCTAAACCCCCCCAGCCTTAATTTCTAGCTGCACCCCTGATGTAAGTTATAGTGACGGACCAACTCGATTAATTTATATAGTCTCTGCCTATAAATTGGAATTGAATAACGTAGTAGGACTCTCTGGTATCCACATTTCAAATGCCTGTGTTATCAATCTTATCCTGCTGAAGGAAGGACTTCTTGAGCCATTAGCAGTGAAAAATTGATGACAATCGAAGTGCATCACAACTTTTAAGCTACTCCATGGCATAGCGAATATCTATGCTTTGCGTGGTTCGCCGTTATTTATGCTCTTGTGAGCAATTCTCTCCCTCAATGAAAGGTTTACCCTGAACGAGTAAGTGAACTAAAACTCTCAAACCATCATCAACTCATGAAAAGTGGGTGGCTACTTTCACGTTTTCTTATTTTAAACTTACTAGAAAATGGCTGAAAGGGGAAGAATTTTTTTCCGTGCTCACTTATCTTTCCCTTCCGTCTTCTGAATTCCCTTAATGAGTTGTGATTGCTGACCTGACTGAATGGTACCATAAGCCTCCATGGCCTGTGTCAGATGAAAATGCCTTAAATGCTTGTGCATTCCGATATCAGTCTCACCTCATGATATGAGTAGTGGCGTAGCCAGGAATTTTGTTCAGGGGGTTCCAAAACGAGGGGGAAAATTTTTAAATACAGGGTACTAAGTAATGGGTGTTAAACTAATTGTAACACTTTTCATAGTAGAAAAAATTCATTTGTTAAATACATATTTTGTAAATTCATGGTTTTTAATATTTTGTTTTCTTTTATAAGGAAAATAATTGTATTTTTATATTCCGGGGGGATCAGGACTCCCCGGATCCCCCTGGCTACGCCACTGGATTTGAGGGACTTCATGAATGCTTGAATATGGGTATATACTGGGTTATTTTAAGCTCAGTAATTTTGTCAGTACTGTCCTTTTTACTGTATGCTGCTTAATGAAGAAAGTGTTTTTTTAATTCTCTAAAATTTACAATGGAGAGTTTTGAGGGGCTTAACAAGTAAAATTACTTGTTTAAAAGCGGAGATATCTGATGTGAACCTCTATGCTTTTAATTTATTTCTTCATTATTGAAATGTTTTAATAGGAAGTATCAGACTCCAAAACAGGAGATGTACCAGGTGAAAATCTCGAAACCAGACTAGAGGGGTCAGAAGATGGTGACAAAACACCTGATGAGAAAGGCCTAGAAGTTGAACCTGATTCTGTAAAAGAATCAACTGTAGAGGAGTCAGTTGTGGAGGAGCCTGTTGTGGATGAGCCAGTTGTGGATGAGCCAATTGTGGAGGAGCCAGTTGTGGAGGAGCCTGTTGTAGAAGAGCCCACAGTAGAAGAAGAAGCTCATACTAATGTAAGTAGTGGATTTCCCCAAGTCTCTGCAAACGGTACTTGATCCAGCAATAGGTCTAGTATTATAGCTCTATAGTCATCTTTATCATTTTGTGGTGTTCTGCCCGTCGGCAGGTACCCAATGCTGTCTCCATTCCCTCCTTTCTCCGGCCATCTACTTGAAGTCTCCATATCTTCCAATTGTTGTCAATAAACTTCAGCCTTCTCCTTCCCCTTCTTCTGATCCCTTCCACCGTTCCCTCCAAAGCTACTTTCATAATTCCATTCCCTCTCATCAAATGTCCCTGCCAGTTACCCTTCGTTTGATTTATTTTATCCATCAGTGTTCTTTTCTCATCTATCCTATTTAACACTTGCTCATTCCTAACTCGATCCGTCCACCGTATTCCCTCCATCTTCCCCCAAACCCACATCTCAAACGCCCCAATCCCGTCCCTGTCTCTCTTCCCCATCGTCCAAGTCTCAGATCCATGCATAAATACGCTCCACACACAGCACTTCACCAATCTCTTCCTCAATTTTAATTCCAGTCCCTTTTTACACAACACTCTTTTCTTCTTCTTGAAAACTTCTTTCGCCATTCCTATCCTCCTTTTTATTTCTCCTATACTTTTCCAGTCTTCTGTTATCAAAGTTGCCAAGTAGCTGTAGGTTGTCACATACTGTATTTCACCTTCTTTTGTCTTCACCCTCATACCATCTACATTTCTCACTTCATAACATTTATTTTCATTCCATATGTTTCCATTCCCTCCTCCAACCCTGTTACCAATATCTGCAATGACTCTGTGTCCTCGGCTAAAACCACCATATCATCAGCAAATCTAATTCATCTTATTTTAACTTCACCAATACTTATTCCCTCTTCTCTTTCATCCAGTGTCATACTTATCATGTCTTCAACATACATATTGAACAGAGTTGGTGATAAACAACATCCTTGCCTAACCCCTCTACCTAGCTCCACCCATTCAGTCATGTTTTCATTCACTTTCACTGCTGCCTTTTGTCCCAGGTACAATTCACTTATTAGTCTTCTTTCCTTCCAGTCTACTTCCTTCAGATTCATAATTTCCATCAGTTTCTTCCAATTTACCCTATCAAAAGCCTTTTCCAAGTCTATAAAACACAGACTTATTCCTTTTCCTCTTTCCATATATCTCTCACCAACCGTCCTCAGTAGTCCTATGACATCTCTTGTTCCTCTTCCTTGCCTGAAACCAAACTGCTCCTCACCAGCACTTTCTTCCATTGTACTTTTTAACCTTCGATTTAGCATTCTTAACAGGATTTTTACAGCTCTGCAGTATCAGCTGGAATAGAACCAGCATGGTGGGGAGGAAGCATGGCAGTTATTTTGTTTTGGTCATTGAGACAGTTCTAGATTACAGCTTGCTCCCAGTTGAACCTCATAGCCGTCAATATTACTTAAGCTTTCTATCACTGCCGTGGAAGCTCCACTTTTCTATTAAAATTTTATATTTTTGTTACTATGGCTTGATAGGCCCTTAATTTGAGAATTGATCTCCTATGCATTCAGTCAGCTTTCTAATATAGTTCATTAATATATACAGTAAGTCCTAGACATCTGAACAAGATGCGTTCCAAGACCTTGTTTTTAAGTTGAGTTTGTTCTTAAGTTGAAAAACCTAGGCTAGGAATTGAAAAGTGTAATTATCATAAGTTGAGGACTTACTGTGCTAGTGTCCCTCATTTATGAAATTTGTCCTCTTATGCTGTATTATCTTCTCTTTCCTTGTCTAATCTGCAGAACCTCTGACGTAAAACGGACTTCAACTTTCTAGGCAATATTTTTAACTCGAATTCTGACTGCCCTGAACTCCTCTCTCCGTTGAATTTTCGAATATTAACTCGTTCCACCTGCTTGCTAGTCCATCTACCTATTCCCAGAATCTCCCTGACCCATGGGCATACCCAGCGAGGGGCAGGGGGGGGAAAGCTGACCCCCTAGAAGCAAAAATCGCAAATGTCTTCAAGCAAAATAATATTTTTTCAAGCAAATAATTTTAAAAACTAATAAAGAGCTGTTACAGTTTCCTTAAAATGTTGGTTTCATTCACCTTTTCCATGCTTAAATCTTACCTATAACTTGAACAACCTTGGCTTGCCCCACCCCCCCTAGTTTTGATCCTGGGTATGCCCTTGCCCTGACCAAGTGCTCACCTTTATATCACCTATCCTTCTTTCTAAATTTGTTCCCTCCTTCCATCAATCCTTTTTACCTATCATGCAAGAAATTCACTGCGCAAGCTCTGTTTTATCTGTCTGCAGTGGCGCCGACTCCATGGGGCTTGAGGGGGCCCGAGCCCCCTCAAAGATTCGTTTGGGGGGGCGGAGCCCCCTCAATAATTCAAGAAAATAATTAAGTTATATTATGCTTTGTGAAATCACAAAAATATATTGTTAATTTTTATTTCCCATGTTTGACGATAGTTACCTTTTAAATAAATTCAACAATGTGTGTTGAAACAAATAATTATAAGGTTAAGCAGGTTAACTGAATCAAGTAGTGTGAATCATGGTAGTGTTTCGGTGCTGCGACACACTTTGGATTTAACCTCTTCCCGGGGAAAGACCTCCGATATGGGCCCCCCAATATTTTTTATAAGTCGGCGCCCCTGTCTGTCTGCCAATTGATTGTTTTCCTTTCTATATATGTACTGGTAAATTCTTTGTTAGTTTTTATATTGTTATTGTAATGTGTCTAATTCATGTTATTGTAAAAAAAAATTCACAGTAACTTGGCATCACAGCTGTACGTGAAAAATTACTTAAATAAATAAATAGTGAATGTATTAAATTTGAATTGAATCAATTTATTTTTTTATTGGACTACACTTATAACCATCCATATTCATAGGCAACATTGGATCAAGATATTACTCTACAATCGGAAAGTATGGAGGATGCCACACTTGAAACTATAATGAATTCAATGGAAGATGAACTCCAAACCCCTGATGTAGAAATTGGGAAGGAAGAAGGAGTTGCTGAAAAGCAACATACTGAGGAAGGCCAGAGGAGTTCTAAGGTTAGTCCTTGGTGGAAGTTCTTGGATGAGTTAGGAATATATACTCAGCATCTCTAACTATTGAGGCTACTTCAAATTGGCTATTAAAACAAAGCTTTTATTGCTGTCTTAGAATGGTGAAGTGTAAACTTGAAAACCTCATTAATGGAAACAAGCAGCTGAAGTTCATCACACACTTTTATTCTAGGTATCCTTTTAACTTCTGTACCATTTTTCAGCTATCATGAGACACTTCTTTTAATGCCATTATGGTGAAATTCAGTTTTAAGGTAGGGAATGGCCATGCATTATTTAGTAAATAGGTTTGAAATATGAATTTTAGGTACTAAAACCATGAGGGTTGGTATGGAAAATATCAAATTTTACCATAATAATAGTTGAAAATTGAAAAATATTCAGACATTAGTAGCCAGAGTTTTGAACATATTTTAAAGGATTTTTGTGCACGAGGGATAGGAGGGAATCACTTTTCCATTAAAAAATCTACTATCAATCCTGAAACCTCTAGAATGGAAATACTTCTAGCAAGCAGTCATCTAATTAAAAGTATTAAGTACATATTCATAAAAAATGAAGGATTCTGCAGCTTTCTGACTTGATAATGTGGTGGTCAAGTTGATGGATACGTGAAGTTGCTAAAATGGCTGCCGTATCTTGTTACCTTTGAAAATGAAGTGAGTCATTCTATTTAACATTGAGAAAACTATAGTGGTCTCACCTGATGGCACTGAGATCATTGTTTGATTATTTTTTCAAAATTTTAGATAATTTTGAAGTACAAATTTTTGCCTAATGTGTTATTATAGCTAGAGGAGTATTGCTATAGGTGTTATTATAGTTTTATTCAACACAAATTCAGTTAAGGTATCAATAAGTAATGTTGCTTTCATAAACACGTGCATATACTTACATATATATGTATGTTCTAATCAGCCATATTTTATTTTAATGAAAATTTATTTTTCCAAAGATTTATCAGGTGTTATTTTGTTTTACTTTCAGATTGTCTCAGCGTGCAGTATAAAAGAGGATATTGAAGTAATCATACAGACTATTGATGAGAAAGTTTTCAAAGTTCTAGGAATTTCAGAAGTTGCAGATGCGCCGTCAGTTGAAAAAAGGTCTGAAGATGGTGTGAATGAAAATTATGAAGTTATAGGAGAAAGTGGTCAGGTACTGACTATGGGTTTAAGATATGTTTAGTTACTAGTTACGATAGTTTTAAATGGATTTCAAAGCATGCATTTTCTGAAATCCACTCACCTTTTCTCCAAGAGTATATCAAGGTCGTTCTTTTATGGTGGAGGTAGAGAAACACCTTGGTGATATACAATATCTTGTAGCAGGCAGGTAGTCAGAATGTTTTAAGTTTAATGGGACTAGTCATGGTGATACCTATAACGGAGTCACCTGCAATTCAAAATTGTGGGAACATTCCTCAGAGATCATTTGCCTTGAAAACCACTGCCCGGAAATCAGGGTTTGTCAAGGAGAATGATTTTTTTGAGGAATTTTCGTAAGTAGCCAGAAATTTGCTTTGGAGATATGCAGAGTATATATTTGTTGTCAATTTGCACACATCAAAAAGTCATGTATACATTTTGTGACTATAGTGCTGAAAGTTAAATTTATCATTCATTATTTGCAGAAATTATGAAATTAACTATGTACCTATGTTGATGATTGGAATGTGAGACGCAATATTGTCTTTCACCCTCTTAAGAGTTAATCTGATGAAATTTAAACTTTCATTCAAGAGCCATCTTAAAATTATCAGCTTTTCAATTTTCACGAAATTGCGGGATCTAGTAGCCACTCCCCCTTAACCTGTCTCTTCTCTCCTCATTTATACATTGAATTTCCTCCGCCACATATGGCATATTACTCTTCATTTTCTTTTCCTCCTCTTATGCAAGCTTCATCCTCCATTAAGTCTCCTCAGTATAACCCAAATGCAGGCCTCAAAGGTGGTGGGGTAGTCCCCACCTACCAACCCCAAAGGTCTCGGGCTTGAGTGCTGCCTGAGCGGACTTTCCACCATCCTGAGCATGGATGTATGTGTTTGTCAAATAAGTAAATTGTAAGAAATAAGACTTGAGTATGACCTCAGTAGTGATGTAGTTTGATGTTTGTAATGTTAGTGATAAAGTTATGCAACCAGGGAAGGAATAAGGGGACTTTTTTCTAGTAAATGTTGATGTTTATATTTCTTGCTCGAGTGAAATGGGCTTTATGAGCTTATTATTAAGTTATTATCATTCTGTTTCAGGAAAAACCACAATCTGAGGTATCTGATTTTGACAACTCTTCATTAGGTGAAGAGGGGTAGGTTTTGCCAACTGTTTTTCTTATAACTTTTGCTTGAAATAAATTATGTACTATGTTGTTATTAAAACCATTATTATGAAATGTGAGTGATCTTTGCATAAAAGACACCAAATGGAAGATTATTTAGCAATTAACTATGACAAGGCAAAGTTTTTCAAGTCTTGTCTCTGCATCATTCATTTTCATCAAAGATCAAGGAAAATCCTACAAACATAGGTATTTTATTTAAAACTGTCAAAAAAAGAAGTATCACAACAGAGAAATAAATAAAAATCTGCCAAGTCTTGAGGTGACTTCAATAATCTAGTAACAAAGCATGTATGTAAGTAATAATAAAATACAATATAAAAAAGTATTTCATAAGACTGTCAGTAATTTATGTTTATCACAAAATTCTTCAATTAAAGGAAGTATCACGAAGGTAAAATGTTAAAGCTTTAAATGCTTCCCAGAAGGACCAGGCATATCATCCAATGCTTTCCGCTTGGATGCAAAGTTTCTTGACGACTTACTATCTTCATCTTCCATCACTTCACTATCAACGGACTCTCCCAACTCAAGAGAGGCTGGCATACATGGTTCAACTAAGTTTTTTCCAATACTCTCCGATTCAGAATTGTCCAATTTCAATGAGACTGGCAAAGCTGGATGGTCATCAACAACAGGCAGAGTCAAGTCAGCAGCAACACTTATGCCTCTTGCCTGGGCAAGCTCAGCAGACAATGCTGCAAATTTTCGATCATACTCCTCAATATGTTTTCGTAAATCAGCCAACTGTGCTGTGTGATCGCTTAGCTTTGCCTCCTGCTCTCGAATTTTGGTAATCTGTCTTATAATCTGGACATTCTGCTTCTTTATCTGGAAAGAAATAAAACATAAGGTAAAGTCACATCAAATTACTTGGAGAGCTGCACATTAACACATTCAGTACGGAGCACATTAATTGACGTGCTCTGCCGATCGGGCCAGGAGTCCTTTCTCCGCCTCCGTACGTCACTAATATCCACTTCCGAGTCTTCCGATTTTGTGTATGGCCTTCAGCAAGCTGTCCTCTTTCCAACCGTGAGTGCCGTTTGTAAAAAGAAGTACTGGAGTGGAAGTTACGGCACAGAAATCTCCATCTTTTTTTTCTTATTTCTACGGCCGATTTTGGCAACTTCAGTGAAAATCAGGCCTGCATTGAATGTGTTAAACTTGAACATGAGTAAGGAATTCTTGGAAAATGGCGCATTAAGTAATTCAATGTATCATTGTGCATTTGAATTTTTAACCAAAAATGATGAAAGGAAAGGGAAGTGGATTCAAAGTTTTAAATGTAACAGTACTAATTCATAGGCAGCAAAAAATATGGAGTCTTCTCAGGCTTAATTTCGTGGAACTCTAACCAGAATCAAAGGTGACCTGAAGTTTTGATGGAAAATGGCCAGTAAATTTTATTTAATAGATTATCAAGGAAAAAATGCAAAACCACCTAACACTTTTTGACGAGAATTAATACTATGTCTGATTTGAGCAGGTAGTGGTAGATTACCTTCCGTATGAATTTAAGCATCTTTGATGGTGGATATATGTGATCTCAATCATTTAAGAAAATAATTTGATCAATGGTAAGAGTGGATAAATCAAGGGTCCACCATGAAGTAAAGTTACAATCCTACAGCAATTACTTCTGACAGTTGCAATCATGGAGGAGGATTGACTTGGCTTAAAAAAGAGGTTAAGCAGGTCTGGTACCACAAGATTTGGCAGCATCATTTAGCGATAATTGTAAGAATTTCCATAGTCTCCTTCACCTTCTGTAGGTGTTACATAACCACCTACACCTGATTTTTGAGTAGGAGACATAAAACTTTATCAAGTATCCATAGCATCCACTAAACTAATACTACGTTTAAAACACAGTTACATCAACTAAGCATCGAAAAGTTAAAAAATCATCCCTTAGAAAATGAGTGTTAAGAAAACTAAACAATAGTCAGTGATCTGCCTACACCAGTATATATGATTTGTAAATTCAAAGATGTACACATTTTTCATATTAAAAAACTGTAACCTTACTTTCTGAACAATCTTAATATCATAGTAATAATAAGTAACAGTAATTAGACACTGGATCAATTTATCTTTCTCACTCATATATGATATTGATATTAATCTATGGAGTGGTCTTCATATATTCTCAGTGTTGGGTATGCAAACAAATTAATGTCAAAACATACCCAAAAGCAAGCTTACTGTAAATACATTCCATCTGAAGTGGAACTGGTAAAAAAAATAAAACTAGCCTTTGATCATCTGTGGCCTAGACCAATTTGCTATGTTCACTCAATTTATTTCATCAATCATATTGAAACTTATCCAACATAACTCACAGAACCCGGTTGATTAGAATTAGTCCATCATGGGATTACATAATTGTAACTCACTTTCCAAAATACCATAGCATTATGATAGGTAATATTAACCAAGGGTGTAACCAGGATCATGACAGGGGGAGAGGGGGGCAAGCCATGGTCTAGGGGGGTGCCAACCAAGTTGTGACATTAGTTTATGAGATTATTTCCTTGAAAAAATAGTTTTATTTAGTTACATATCTTATACTAATATATATCATTTTTCATGGGTTTAAAGAAACTCTGTTGAATACTTTCATTTCATTTCAGTACTGATTTTGCTTAAAGACTTTTGCTTCTAGGGGGGTGCAGCTGCCCCCCTCTGCCCCTCGCTCGGTACGCCCATGATATGAACCACTACCAATGTGAGCAAATTCATATTTACCTTGGACTTAAGGTATGTGACAGAATTCTTTAGGTTCACCACAACCGCTTGATTTTTCTTGAAGGACATAAGCATACGCTGTTGGAGCACATGTAATTTTCTTGAAGCCAAAATGCGGTGAGATGCTGTCGACACCATAAAATCAGTATGGCCTCCTGCTGATAATAAAATAAAAAAAATTATCCACAACCAAATGGAAAAAATAAATAGTAACCAGGGCTAGACTACATATTAAATTGGGGATTCAAGTAAGTATTAACAACTTAAGAGATGTCGATGGAGTAGATGGCAATACTTTATGGAACCATGTAAAACAGCAATTCCCAAACTTTTACTTTCCGCAACGCATTTTAGCCCATACGTTTTAGCCGGGACCCTCTAAAAATGGTCACCTAAGTTAAGTACATAGTTCACCATATTATTAGTATACATCTCGCGACCCCCAATTTGGGAACCGCTGACGTAAAATAATGACAACATATAAGCTGTTCTGTAACACAACGAACTTTAATTCTTAGTATGTCAGTCAAAATGGACATTCAATTAAAACAAGGGTGGTGTTGAGTAAAAGGACCGATCCAACCTCAAATTTTCTAAAGAATTGCGATATAAATTTATTCACATCATACTTAGTTCCTCCTTGAAAATGTTGTACTAACCATTTTCTGTCATTAGATTTCCTCATTAAGCATTTGCCCAAAATCTATTACCAGCTAGCGATTAATTATTTCATACACATCGAGAACTAAAACTATTGCAATAATTTTGTGTTCATTAAACTAATTTGCACCTGAGAATAGGGCCTCAGGACCCTCCTAGAGGTGAATGACCATTTGTGATAGCAAATTTTATGTATAGGTACTGAACTGATCAGCAACTCATAATGAAAATTTTTCGATAAGCACCATTGGTGACAGGCCTGTGTAACCATAATTACTTCCAGAAATAAAGAATATTTTGAAAATTTTGCATATTAATAACACCTTAATTTTAAAGAATAGCAGTACCACATGAATGTATGCATTACAAAGTATTCATGCACCAAAATTTTATAATTGAGATACAAATAAATTAGAACAAAAAACTTGTGATTGCATACAAGCAGTGAAATGAAGACATAGTTAACCCTTTCAACTGACAGTCTTCGAGTAACTTAAAAACCAATTTTCACATTTTAAACGAAGGTCGTAGAATCAGCATGAACTTTTCCACACAAAAAAGCAATTGCCACTAATAAGTCTAGGAGAAACATTCAAGGTGCAACTAAGGATCATGACTGTTTTAAGGTAAGCATAACCACAAACCCTCTTCACAGTAATTGCTGTGCCCTAGGTGTTTATTGGTTTATCTAGTGCAACGACTAAAAAAAAAAAAATTATTTGAGACCTAAATTTTCATTCTAGAAGAATTTACTTTATGCATTGCAGCACAAATTGTTATCAGCAATTAAAAATTAAGGTCTTACTTTAAAATTAATATAAATAGGGTTAGGACATAACAGTTTTAACATTTATATTGTCTACATGTGTTCAGAAACTTAATACCGAGATTAAAATTGCATTTCAAATATGTAAATGACTATTAAGTCCAAGGAATTCACGTAATAACCTACTATTAGATTGTTCTATTAATAGGGAAAAGGCAGAACACTGCAAAGCCCAGCTTTGAGTGCTTTGCACAGAGAAAACATGGACAAAAAGTTCTTAGCTTTCAGTAAGATAATTAGAGTAGATAATTCGTAACGTTGAACTTATGAATAATCATGTATCTTAAAAGGAATAGAATGAAAACGAAGAAGAAGTTGTCACACCTGCAAAACTATAATTGGAGCTTCCAGTTGTTGTATTCCTCAGTGAATTAAGCCCGAGCGACTGTTTTAGACCAGGGACAATATTTTCATCAAAATGCTCGATGGCCATCGAAGATATATCTCGCAACTCCTGTAGAATATCATGGGCTCTTGGTAAATTTTTCGATTTCTGCACAAACCACAGGACTCTGTATATCTCATCGATTACCTGCAGTTAAATACAATGTCTTATTAATCTATTCATGATTAGGACGCAAAAAACCATGGCAAATTTCGGCATACCTTTCCCGGAATGAAACAGCATAAACCTATTTCTATATATTTCATGAATGTCATGGCTAGCATCGACAATCGTGTTTCAATTGCGGTTAAGATATCACAGTGCCTTGAAAGGGCATGATTTCTTCGCTCCGATTCTCTCCTCGGAAGTTGCGCTTTGACAGTTTTCAAGCATTGCGAATGGTAATTTTCAACCGCCAGGAAGCCTTTTGTCAATAGATTTCTGCATATAGCGTCAACCCTCTTACACACCTAAAAAAATCCAAGAGCAATGCGTTATTTTAAGTCAAGCAGTGAGATTTGGTTAAGACAAGCGGGTAGGTAATTCTTACGAGGCGACAACGTGCTATTTCATCGTAGCTTAAATATAAGAAAATCTTCTCCAACGTAATGAGGGGAAGATTAACAAAATCAACCATCGTAAATGTTTCTCGTACTACGCAGCCGTGCCGCCGTTTGCACTACGCGTTTCTTTTGTTTCTTCATATATCCTGGTCCAGTCTGCCATCTAGCGGCAGTTGATTTCTCACCGGCTTCTTCAGTTAGTCTCGTCATGGCGTACAACGGGGAAGGTCCGATGATGAAGCGTCCCAAGACAGATGTTGATTCTCCTCTTCATAAAGTAAGTCTTTCGCTAGTAGTATCTAAATCTTCAATTTCTTGTGTGTACCTTTGATTTCGGATGTGTTGATCAGTCGCAATGGTCCGTGCATAATTGATTGTCAGCTTTCCTTAGCAATGGCGTCGGTGTATTTTTCACGCGCTTTAGTGACGCCATTGCTTGGAGCACATTTTTGAGTGAAGATTCTGTGTCTCAGAATTTTGAAATTGTTCTTTGGTCACAGTCATAGCATCGAATCATTATTATTTTATGCTAAATAAGATCAAGGAGGGGGGATCTTGGTTTACTTGCAGTTAATTTGATATTACATGAGATGGCGGTATTTCCTCGTGCGTTGGTCACACATTACTATTTGTTGTTATTCGTGCTGGTCAGGGCCTTGGAAGTCATGTGAATGCGTCAAAATGATAGCTTAACATTTTTTGTTTATGTTTTTTGATTAATACGGATGGGAAGTGTTTCTATAAACAATAGTTCTTCATTTTCGTCGACGATGCTTCTTGTTGTTAGGTCGATCTTTGTTTTCATTTTATCATTGGACAGAATTTTGCCGTGCAGAACATCCTTTATTTAAAAATAAGACATGTCTTCTAATTTATTAGTGAAGAAAAGTCAGCTTTTAAGCCTCTACATAAAAGTTGAGTCGAAAATAGGCAAATGAAGCCCTCCGAAGATGTTAATTTTCTTAACTACTGACTCAGACGACGTCTTACCAAACTTGGGATGCGTGTGCCTACGCATGGATGGTTGGCTTGTCCTTGGCCTTTAGCGCGCAGGTGGTGATGGCGGTATCCTTTCCCGCCGGCTCTTTTTAGAAAACATAGTTATTTTTTGCCTCTAAAGTTTTATTATTTCATAGACAGGCGTTTCATATAGTGATTCGAATTCGTCCAAAGGTCCCTTATTGCTTGTTCACTTGTAGGTGTAAGTGTCAGACTGCGAGGAGTGGGCTGTTCAGAGTAACTCATACGAGCCTGTGGTCCTGAGCGAGAAGTGGTTTCGCGTCGTCGCTTGCTGCAGGCAGCTTGTTTCATGATTTGTAGATACTTAGGTTATTTAGACCGCTTCCGTCTTTCATAACAGTCAGGAAAATACTAGCATGAGGTCGAAACTTAGAAGACGTCGTGCAGTGTAGTGATATCTTGAGAATCTCCTTTTTTCGTACTATAATTATGTAATGCATAGTTTTGGGTGCAGTTGTACCGCGGAATGAAAAGCCGACGAACGGATCGAGCATGTCAGTTGTGGCGCGTTTTCTAGCGGGTTTGAAATTAGCGGGTGTTGGGATTGTATCTCGGTTGTGTGTCACAAGATAATCTTTACGTCTGCCTTACTCGCTTTTCTGCTCTGAGGTAATCGCTTCCTACGAAATATCCCATCTTAATTATTGCGGTGTCCCTCTCGCACCGTAATTTGAGTTTTTCTGTGTAGATGTTTTTTGGTGTAGTTGTCGAGCTCTTTTAATCTGATTTGGGTGGAAAGATTTGTGTGCGTCTAGCACTTTTAGGTGGGATAAATGAAAATTAACTGAAAGGTCCGTATCATCAGTTTCATCAATCATTAGTTGTGACAATGTATTTGATGGTCTGAAGTTTCATTGATGAAGGTAAAAATTACTCTCTGACTCGGTCGAAGCCGCTTGCTGAGGTTCCAGTTTTATTGTTGATCGTTTAATTAATACCCTTCGGTAGCTATCTTTTATTTTTAGTCCATGTCGCACCTCTACATTTGCGTATTCGGCAAGTTTCTGAAAGTGCTTTTGTAAAGGGAAGTAAAAACTTAATTTCGCGTAACGTGTCATATTGAATAAGTTTTTCCAAGGAGCTGTGATGTGGAAAATGGATTGGTTTCGTATATGTAAAATTTGGTGCTTAAAATTTAGTACTACGTAACGGCGATGCTCTCAATCAGCCCTCCTTATTCGCGATTAGTTCATGTTGTTAATAGTATGGTTATCTTAGCAAGGACATAAAAAATGTGTTTATTATTATGCTTGAAATGTTGTAACGAAATCTCAAAATGCCACACGCAGGCACGAAACGCGCTGGCGGACTTGGTACCTGTCCCTGCCGAGTAGTGAAGGGGTCGTTGAGAAATTTTCGCGCATTGTCCGGAAATCGGTTACCCGTTCGATGCATGTAGTAATTAAAAGTGTAAATATAGTTGATTTATTATTTTGAAGGGCTGTTTCGGAAGTTTCTCGTGTATCATTCGCGACCGTTGGCTTCGGCACAAGTCTCGTTTATGTCGAATCCGATGGTTTAGACAATGCTTCACTATTTGAGGAATAGATGATTTTGAGGTTGAAAGATGCTGCTTGTGTTTCGTCCAACTGTGGAATTGATGGACGCATTAACACCATGAGTGTGTTAGCTGTGGACCCGGTAGAACTGTTCTTAAGCATGTAGTCAGTTTGCGAACTATGTCGTTTCTAACCGTGAGAGCTGAGTAGTATGATTTCTGTTCTGGAGAATAATATGTTCATAACTATTTGGCTGAGTATTCTGACTGCGAATAAAATTTGTCACAGTTATGTTGTTTTGCAAGGACTTTTCTTGCGCTAACCAAGGGCAGGTTTGTTTGTGAAGGCGTCGTGTGGAATGTTGTCCTGTCTTCCCGCCGACGCTCTTTTGCTTATGGCCTCTTATTGGCAATTTCTATAGCATTGCTCGTTTTAAAGACCATTTGCTTCAATTTCTTTCGTTTTCTTTTTGGTATTTCTATTTGCTCATGATAAGTTGGTCATTGTCATCCTGCTCCGTCATCATTTAATAAGCTGACGGAGAAATGAGTTCCATTTATGTACAATCATGGAACTCACGTCATAATTATTTTGTACATGTGATTTTAGACGTTTTCTTGTACTACTGGCCTGTATTTAAATTATCAGCAGGCATGCTTCAAAGATTGTAGCAGTTAGTTAATTAGCAGTTACCAGTAAAGTTACTGTTTTTAGTTCGTGCTAGTTTTGTCATATATATATTCTTCATTGGTCGTAATTCTCACTGTGGGTTAGTGTGGTGGTTGTTGAACTCTTTAGATGGCTTTTGGATTGTGCGTAGGTTCGCTCCGGGGTGGACGTCAGTAGCGAGTGATGGGTGGATGTTGCCTTCTCGTCCGACGAAAAAGATTCAGCGCTCTCCGCGTATTTTACTTGCGAGTTCAGTCGTATTACGATCTCTGTCGCTTGCGTTGAGATGAGTTATTGTTTGCTCGGATTGATCGCATAAGTCATCGTTTGCTCGAGAATTAAAATCTTTCTGAATTTACGTCTTTCGTATTAGACGTCTTCCTTATCGAACGACTTATATCTTTTTGGAAATTAATTTAAGACGTTCCGTCTGCTCGCGTAGAATTATTTTTCTTACTATGTTCAGTTTCTATTTTTGTGATGATTTTATTGAAATCGATCTAGAAGGAATTATTCCTCTGTCGATGAAAAAATTATTTTGTGGAAAGCTTTTGTTTTCGTATTGAAATATTTGTAAGTCCCTAGAAAGACAATGGTTATTTATTCCCCAGTTTTTGATTGGAATTTTTTATAGTTTCTGAAGCTGATAGTTAAGTTTATTAGAAAGTATTTCAAATGAATTTGCTTGCAATATTAGGCTTCCATTGAAGGCTACGTTTTTAGTCTTCGTCACGATCTTAAGAATTTTATGGGTACCCGTCTTCATGAGAAAAATCAAGTTTCATAATAATGCGACCTAATTTTTGAGCTTCTTGTCTATGAACGAAATTCACCGTGTTTGGGGGATAATTCAGTTTGATAAGAATTTTCTATACGAACCCGACTTCATCTGAGATGGTGATACAGTATCAGTCCTTTTAGTATTGTGGCCATGCTATCGTTTCAAATCTTGTTCTGCTACTCCTTCCCTTTTTTTTGTATTCACTACCCATAAATGATTTGGTGTTGTTTTTGTTTGTATCAATCATGTGCCAAATTTTACACACCATGACAAAGTATCTAGAATTTGTATGGGGATTCGAGATACCGTGATGTAGAATTTCACGCACAAGCTGGTGGCGATTATGGTTTCATCATAATTATGAATTTACGCCAGTCGGTTCTATTTTTTTCCGGAATATTTGGTAGCGAATGGGATTGGGATAGTTTTTGTATTTAGAGTCTCCTTTCGATGACAGTGTAATATGCTACTTCGGGTTTACTTATATGCATCCAAATATTCCCATTCTATTCGTACTAATTAGTAATTATTTATTTCCTAAGGATTTTAACGCGGGTGGTTCCAATGAAGTAGCGCGACTCGCGCTTTTTCCGACACAATGTTTTTCTTAGAAGTTTTATCTCTCCTTTTAGTTTTGTGAGAAGCAATAGTATAACTGTATAGTTTGACTTTGAGAATTAGAGTTGACTTGTTTTAATTTACCTCTTCACTACATACGACCTGCATTCGCGAGCGCGCGATATTTATCGGACAAAGCGATGTATTTCATTGGAGCTGGGAAGGACACATCCAATGAAGTGCTTGCAATTTGATTAATTAATAAATCAAGTAAAATTGTAATTTTCTTGGGTAAAATGAGAGCAATTAGTTATCTCTTGAGCATGGGTCATTTTTGAGGACTTAAATTTGTTTTTTCCGTTGTCAAAAATTTTTAATTGGCTCTTAATTTATGAAGGGTTGACACTTGGATATCCATTTCGTCCAGGTTGGTGAGAAAATATTGACATTGCGAATCAAAAAATTTATTGTTTGCGTCGGAAAGTTATTCATTGTCTTTGATGGGACGGTTTTTGGATTCAGTCCTTTTTTATCGGATGCTGCCGTTAGGTTTGATGTGGTAATTAATCGCCTCGTCGAATGCCATTTCTTCGGTCTCCGTCTCATGCGCCCATTTGTTTTGACCCCAGCAATATAATTTTTTTCCCCTTTCATTGATTTTCACACCATTGCTGTCTTGGATTTATTTCTGCCACCAATTAAAAAATATTTGATACCTATAGTTTTGTGCGATTATTATAGGTACTTAGTTTCTCTAATTTCTGACTGTTGTTGTCGGCAAAATGTTGGTTTGCAAATACAATTGTTTGTATCTTACCGGTTTTGTCTACCTCATTTAATTATTTTAAGTTTTGCGAGCGAATTACGTATGCTGTATGACCTGCTTCCGTTCTGTCCAAGCAATTGTCGCAAATAGCTTAGTGAAAGGATAATCCTTTTTTCTCTCTCAAACTCAATGATGATGGGATTAGGGTGCAAGCGAAGTATAGATCTTTATAATGTAAATGTCATTGAAATCATTCATTAGGGTATATGTGTCGATATTGTCGCTTCTGTTATGTTGTTTATCAGCAATTTTACCGACGAAAATATTTTACTTCTGATTACGTTTTTTCCTTCATTCCCGCGAGCTTACCTCGTTACAAAAAATAAGCTATATACTATTTCTTCTTCATGTAATTTTTTTTGTTTATTTTAGTCAGCCGCTTAGATAAGTGTGTTGTTGCGTGTTGCAGTATCCAGAACCTTTACTAGCATTCTTGTCTGAAATATGATGTCTTCGTATCGGTCTCATTTCTATTACCAATCGGATCTTTCATATAATTTAATCATGGGTATTTGGGTTATATATGATTATTTACATATATACACTTCGAAATGTTCCTCGACGAGGTAAATAACAAAAAAATATCCCAGGTTGGGCAGAAGCACAGGACACAAAAAGATATAAAAAAAACACTTAAGTACTGAACTAAATTTTCGGTGGTATACATCCACCTTCCTCAGAGTTAGGTAGGAGGCTTATATAACCGATCTGCTCACTAGCTGTCGTTAAATTACATTCTATTTTTTGTAGTATAGTTCGTCAATCGAATTCCTATGATGATTGTGTAATACTGCGGACCTAGTTGTAGTTTTAATAATTACAGTGCGTCATAATATCCCAGTATCCATCGCTTTTTAAGATTTCCCTGATATTGCTATTGTGATACGAATGTGAACCCCATTCCTTCCCAATTTTCAGTCATATCGGTTCAGGAGTCTCGCGTGTCGTTTTCGTTAACCTCTGCGTCGAATGCTTTTTGGTTTGCAGTTTTCTAGGAATTACTACAACTCCTTGCTTCACTTTGGTGCCATTTCCATGTTGTGTTTTTTTCTTGAGCCCTTGCTCACTAATTGTGACGTTTTCTTGAAGTCTTCCTTACAAATTTTCTCAACTAAATTAGTTTAATTTCGAGAAATGGATTGATGACCTACAGGATCTGTTACTCAGTTACGGGTCAATTGCACAGGCTTATTTATATCGTTATTGACGATAGTAATAATAATGTCTTCTTTATTTCAAAACAGAATTTAGGACTAGATAATCCTCTTACAATTAACTCGTTTGACAATCACGTACATCCATGCCCTGGATGGTGGTCAAACCACCCAGGCGGGATTCAAACCCGCCACCTCTAGGTTAGCAGTAAAGGACTTTACCCCGGCGCCACCGAGGCCGGCATGAGGAATAAAATAAACCATGTTGTATTGGTATTCTTTTTATGAGCAGTAATTGCTTCCTTATGATATGGAACTACTGTGTTCCATATAATTTCTATCAGGAAGCTTTTACCATATTTGAATGGTCGTTGATTGAAGTAATTTTAAGTGGGAAACTTAACCCAGTCCCACAAATATTGGCTCCAATATTTCTTGCATTTGACTGTTTCCATTATTATTCGTTATTAGAGCGACATTATCGCATAATTTTTCCCATAAGTTTTTGATGAAAGTGTTCACATTTCTCGGATTTGAGTATGGGTACCCTTTATCTGGATCGCATCCAAATTTTAATCCGAGGGCATTCACAGGATCAGGACCTTTAACGCAGTTTTAGTCAGTGTGTTCGGTGCAAAATATTAAAGTATCCTAACAGGAGTTGTTATCTTATGTGGAGTATGTTATTTTTTTGTCAGAAATCATTTATCGCCGTCATAGGACTGGATCAAGGAATAATATTTGGATGCATTCCTCTCTGTGCTAAAGCAGGTGATCTTGGACTCTCGCGGTCACCACCACGGACTCAATTTTTCTTGTGTTTCATCCCCCTCTGTTCCCTTCAGTTTCAAATCGCCTGATTTATTCAGAAGAATGGCATAGTTGTACCTCGTTGTTATCTTTATTGATTGTACGTGGAAATCGTTGCTTACCCGCTTTAACCCGACTTGATGAGGCATTAGATTTCTGATTGCCATTTTGGTGATTTCGTTCGCGTTATTTACGATTTCTGACGATTTTTTGTGGAAGATTGTGAAATTTTTTGCAGTGTTGAATTGTAAATGTCACGGCTGAAAAAAATCTACCCCGGGTCCCTAGTTATTGATATTAAATCATCAGCAATAGCATTGGAACGTTTTTGTTGGTGGAAATGGGTATGGGTCGAGATGGAATAAAATAATATTGATGAGCATTTCGCTCCAATGCTTCTGGTTTCTCGGTCAATATTTTCGTTGTAATTACGAATTCTCTCCAGTTTGGTAAATATCTAAACGTATATCAGCAGGAATGTATATTTTCATTGAACCGTTTTTTTTGAGACATGAAACCGTTTCATTTCGTCATGGGGCTTCCATTGATTGTTTGTTGTGAAATCCCCTCGTTTGTGTATTTGCGTGCGAATACTTTGAATCCAGTATTGTTTACGCAGTATCGGAAATTATTTTTTACGGATATCGTGGCTTGCATAATGTATTGCCGTTGAATTTTCGAAGTGATCAAATTTACATTTTTTTTTAATGAACGATATCCTCTTCAGGTCATGTTGAATGCTTGCGGAGCGTCGGCTTGGTGAAATGACGTTTAGTTTTTCAATCTGAATACGTTTGGGAGCGGAAGGAAGATTGGCATGAGAAGGTCCTTGAAAGTCGTGGTTTTGTTGAGGATACGGGGATTCTGGGAGAGAGTAAAAAGGCAATCTGTATGGATGGGTTGGCGAGCAGAGGCGTTGGGAGTAACAGGAGTGGTTGGTAGTCTTAGGAGGAAGGGTCGGGTGTGAAGCAATTCATGAATGTGGAAGGTGCGACGACGGATACAAGGGTTTCGCTTTGTGGAGGAACTTGTGGGATTGGGTAGTTTCCTTGTTCCACAACCGTTTTGAAATGGGCAATTTTGACTTTGTTCAACGGTGTTATTGTTCTGTGTGGTGGTACAGAAGATGTTTGCCTAAGGATATATTTTTGTAAAAATGTGAGTCGCATGATCCGTAAATGATTTCAATAAGATACCCTTTTTGTTGCGTGCAGTTGAGCACCCCGGTAGCATCGGGACTTGGGAGGTTCAGTATTTGGAGTTATGCCGGATTTCGGATGCTATGGTAGTAACCATTGTAATTAATTTGCCGGCGATGTTTTTTTTATGAAGACTTTAATAAATTACAACAAAATGAGATAACATTGAAAAAAAATTTAATTTACTAAATTTTATGGCCATGATACCGAGAATTACCTCTTTTTTTCTAATTTTGCATCAGTCCTGTTCAACCATTAGTATCGAATACGAATAAGTGAAGAGACGGCTCGTATAATTTGTATGTGAATTTATCGCAGCAAATCAAAATTTGAGGGCCGCTTTTATAATATCCGATGTACGCTAGCCATTATTTGATACGACCTTTAAATTTTTCTCTAGTTTAAGAGCAGGCGTCTGTAGAGACATAAGGCTGTATCATCTTATGACAGCGCTAACCAGACGTATTAATACCGGCTCTTATTATTTGCCGAAAAGAAAATTGAATTAGTTATTTTTATGGCACTTAGTCCCTTACGATCCTTGAAAAAACCGATTTTATTATTTTTCAATGAGATGTACTCCATCAAACTCAATATACTTATACTTCATAAATATAATATTAAATACACCTTAACTACTCAATCAAAGCTCGCCGCCATGAAGGCGCTTCCATCCGTGCAAATATCCTTAGATAGGTATGGAGCGACTGATGGAGGGATATACCTGCCGGTGCAAATAAGGGTTTCTTCACACGGTCCACGACAAAGCAAACATACTTTCCCCATTTCTTCTGCCCATCTTCTTGATGTGACACTCACGTCTCACCTCCGAGGTATGGGCGCAATATCTACATAATACCCTGCACGCCACCTCCTGGGTGTTTGGCAGGGGCCTAATGTGCTACTCATGGATGTTTCCGGATTCGGGGAGCTATTTTATGGTTTCTTAACCATGTATTAGGCGTAGGCTTCTGTGGGCCTTTTACCTCCCTGATAGATAATAATAGAATGTGCAACATGCGAAGGTTTTTTTTAACGGGGAGATAATTTATAAGTTTTTATTGCTGCTGATTGTGAGTTGTTATGTATTGCCATGCTTTTCCTCAAAATCCTACATTCCTGTATACGGTTAATCAGAACTGTTGAAGATGAAGATTTACACACTTATTTATTTTAGCGGTATTTATGATAAATTAATGGTTTCAATTCTCCGTTAATTTGACGAAATACCTTCAATATAGTCGTAAGGTCAATCTCATAGGGTTTTAAAATAGTAGTCCGGTGTTTACCACCTTATTTACCAACATTATTTGAAATAGTTCCTTATTATTTCACTTCTTCAGGTGAGAGTGAAAGAATGGAAGCGGATACCGTCTGCTACCGTAGGCGGATTATTGTAGGTGACACTGGCTTTACTAGGAACATAAGGGGTATAGTAGAGGCCTGGGGGAAACCCCTCCTTCCCCCAAGGCAACGGGGTCCGGGGAATTTTTGAAGAATGGCATGTTTGGAAATAGATTTTATATCATTTTGGCACGTATAATTTGGGTTTCACTCGAAATGCCGCTGTAAAGTAACAAAATATAGAAAACTTTATTATACTAGGTATAAAATTCTTTGAGGCTTTTGGGGTGACCTATCCCCCTCTCCCACTGGCAGGTGTCCTCGGCTTTATCCTTGTAATATTAGACAAATGGAATGAGAAGTGAAAAACTGTCGTGTAAAAAGTACTAGAATAGGATCATTCCTCGTATCTTTCGGGATTCTGATTCCATTAAAATTTGGAGTATATAGTAACCCTTGTAGCTAATTGAAGAATTAGGATTCGTATTGTTCGTCACAAATTAGTATATCCAAGTACGGTTGTAGGAAGAGCCAAGCGTGCCTTATCGGGACGCACATCGCCGCAAGTTTTTATCGAGGAGCCCGAGTTGGCTTGGAGGGTTGGTGCAGGTCTCCTGACGTCCGCTTCCTAGGGTCGGAGCCCGTCTTTTGGAGGGTTCCCGGTGCTCGAAGACCCCCTGGGTTACCCTCCGCCGGGGACGGTCGGCCGGGTGGGCGGAGGAGGGTTTGCACTTTGCACGTGGATAGATGGCTGGAGCGCTTTTGAGAGACGTCCCCGGGCAGCTCCAGCTAACCCCCCCCCCCCTCCCTTCCTCGTCTCTGTCTTTGCTCTGCCCCCTTGCTCCCCCCGCCACCCACCTGCGCAGATCCGCCGGCTTGCGGACGGGCAGCTATCGATCGTAGCGCCGCCGCGGCGTGGGACTCTTCTCTCTCTTCGCCAACTCTTTCCTCCCTCCTCTGTACCGCGCCGGGCCCCGGCCTTCCGCCTCGTGACTTATTGGATTTGCCGCCTTTCGTCTTGGGCCATCCCCCGTCCTCTTCTCTCGGTCCGGCTCGGCTTAATCTTACCCCTTCCTTGTGGGCCTTGATGGTGGTGCGCGGGTGATGCTGGGTCCGCGGCCGTCCGGAGTTCGTGGGCCATTTAACCATAAACGATGCGTGTCTTCTCCCTAGTTAGGTTGTCCCCTGATCCCGCTCCTCTGTCGGTTGATAGGGGTAATGAGAGTCGTTGCTGCTTGAGGGTATGGGTGTAGGGCTTGATTTTGGAGTAAGCCCACCTTGTCGTGGCTGGCTAAGTTTCGGTTGTTCACGATGTATTTTTAGCAGCTGCAAGGGATTTTGTTCAGTTGGGATTGGGGAACATACACGAAACTAAACCGCTAAGTACTTGTATATTGAATGTTCTGTAATTAAGTATAACGAATGTATTGACATGTAACATTTACGTATTGCGTAAGTACTCAGGTAATCGTGCTATCTGTGGCACGCTGTATATTACGGCTGTTAATTATTAATTTATTATTAATTTGCTGTTTTTTTAGAATCGATTCACCAGGGAGATATGGTTTGGCTGAAGTACGGCGGAGAGGTTGAATTTGGCCTATGATAGCGTTGATAGCCAATATTTATGTAGGAGGCGCATTTAAGGTTAAATCAGATTTATATAGTTTCTTACTTCCTGTTTTTTTGGCTTTGGTGACGCACATCTTATCTACGTAATACCGTTGAGATTAATGGGTAATGAGGTTGAGTGACTATTTAATACATTTCTATTGCTTTAAGTACGTTCGTCTGTCTGATATGTCGTTGGTATAAATTATTTTCTGAAGCCATTGATCTTCGTTGTCCATGGAAGTTAGCTGCACCGTTGGATTTCAGATTAGTGCTGCCGTGGCCTGCTAAGCGGGAATGCTTATTAAATCTCTTAAAAATGTTAGGCAAAGGGAGGTAAACTGAGGGGACGAAATATGGAACTAGAGGCTTGATGTTTTGGATATTTTATCTTAGCGGTTGTTGAGTCCCGGCGGTTTAATTAATTTTCATTTATTACCCGCGTAAATAAAATCTTCTATAGCCATTACTTTTTATGGTATCTCAATATTTTACTTATTTCATATATATGTGATTCTATAGCGGCCGCTATCACAATCCGAAAAGGAAAACTTGCTCTTTAGAAATCCATGTACTTGCGAGTGACCGTGGTTTAATAGTAGTAGAGAAAAGGAAGAAGTGAGAAGCAGGGGTGCGCATTCTTCCCTGTCCCCGACATCTAAATACCTTTACAGGTGATCATATACACGACTTCACATGGGTAGCATTCTTCCTGGTGCTAACTCAACGGTGACCTTGCGAAGGGTTATAGCTTCCAATGTTGCTGATGTGGGTGTGAGCTCTGAGCGCTCTCAGGGACACTCGTTGGATGCCGTCGAAATCAAAAGGCGTGAGGCCGCTAATTGTTTTCCGGCCAAGTTAGACTCAGCGAACGTGTTCTAGGCGTCTAGACGGATGTGCTATGTTCGGGCTTCGCCGTTGCTGCTCCTCGCCGCTCTTAAATTTAAGGTCCCCTTCCTGTATGGCTCCTTGTTAGCGCTAGGAGAGGGAAAGAGATCCCTCTCTGGACAAGGGGTTAGCCTTCTCCGTTTCCGGGTCCTGCGGGGATGTGGTGAATAATTCACCATTCTTTCGTGATGCCTTTGTTACAAGATTGATGCCCATTGCCGGGGTTTTCTTGATGGCCTTTGTTCTTAGTTTTTCTGTGGTCGTTTATTCCGTCTACATTCGTACGAAGGATGTCTGGGTAGCGTTCTTTCCGGTTATTCCTTTCTTTTCTATTTTTGTATTAGTAAATTTTTGTCTGTGGCGGGTTTGGGTTCTTAGAGTCTACTATCAATTAACAATGGTGTTTGTTATTTTAAGGCCAACGACTCGTACCCCTTGTCCATAAACCCTTATAGTGTTGTTCCCTGAATCTTTTCCTTTACAGGCTTCCTTTTATGGCATGTAGAGGTTATATAGTCCGTTATTGAATACTGTCTCATATTTGTTTACACTTTGTGTTTGATCTTGAGTCTCCAAATAGCTAGACAACTTTAGCTCACTCTTGAAGGGTTTTATTAGTATATATTAGGTGAATTATTTGTAGAATTCAAAACCTCGTCGCCGAAGTTACTCCGAAGGATAAAAAAATAATATACTTCTGGTCGTAACCGAGGATTGTTCCTTGAATTCTCAGTAATAAATCTATTATTCAAATTCATGAAATAAAATTGTGTTGTTAGGAGATGCAAGGCTTTTAATTATGAGGAATTTGTGGGACTTTCACGAAACGCCAAGGCTTTCTTTCCATTAACGCTAGAACCTCCCAAGTAGCTCTCGGAGAAGAGACCGAGTTTTCTCTTATCCAAGTCTGAGACTTGAATGTCAAGAGAGATTATTACTTAGTTCGTCATTCTCTCCACGCTTTGGTAAATTTCTAATTTTTCGCGCCCATTTTTTTGTCCGCAGAGTTTACTCATTCCGTCCAATGGGCCTTTCAAATGAATATAATATCAGTTATTGTCCAGGGATGACAAAAGAATTTTAAAAATCTATAGCAAGTAAGTAAACTCGTAACACCGCCAGAAGTATCCGTTGTACTGTCAAAGTAGGATAGTCATTATTATTTCGCCTGTACGTTTCATCAAGGGATTGAATTTTTGAAGATCCCATGCTCAATATTTCATACGGTTTCGTATTTTTCGTATATCGTATTTGTTTACGGTTAATAATATTTTCATTGGTGATAAGTATTGATTGGGGAAAATATTCGGGAACGTCGGTTACTCTGTTTGACATTATGTATTCGGTTATGACGAATATTCTTTAGTTGAGAGGGTGTAGTTAATGTGATTTAAGTCGTTTTCCTTACGCCACACTTCTAAGATGACGTATTTCCAATTTCCGCTAAGAGTCGTCCCCGGACGAGCGACCCTTTCTCAGCGTACCTTCCAAGGGTCTCGATGGCTTTAGGCTGCTTTGGCGGGCGTAGTTCTGGGTTTCTAGCTTCTTTCCTCCCGTGCCTCCTGGCTCCGTTTAGCTTGTTGCGGAAGTGTTCCCTAGGACGCCTGCGCCACCTTCCCGTACCCCCACCTCCGGTCCAGATAAGTGAAAATTTGTACGCGCTGCTCTAGGAATTTAACCTCGTTTTCCGAGAACCCGTGTGATACGGGTCCCCTAGTCTCCCCGGCTCTCGTAATGTTTTGATGCGGGAATGGGGATTTTGTCTTTGGTCGCAGCGAGACTTTCGTATCGTTTCTTACGACTGTGCCATCGTCATCGCCTCTTTATCTTGCGTTTTCTATACTTATTGAGTGTCCATTAATGGATGGAAGCTTCTCTGGCATCGATCGTTTTCAGTTTCCTCACTCGGGAATGGAGTGTGTAGAGTTTTTTTTTAACGATCCCTCGTTGTTCATTTGGATGCATTTTCTCATTCGGATATGTTTACTTTTCGCTAATCGTCTGGCTTTTTAGTCCCAGTTAATTATCAATCGTTTCTAGGTCATGTCATGGAACACCGTGGATGTGTTCCACAACGAGATCAAAATCACTGTGGGTTCACGCTGTGGGTTGCTTTTGTATAAATCACGAGGAATGATGAGTGCATCTATTTAAATATTTTTATAGAAGTTCCTGAATTTGGGCAGTTCCCAGTTGGGCAGTTCCCAGTTGGGCAGTTGTTGCATGTTTTCAATCTTCCTTATTCATGCGATTGATAGCAACTCTATAGTACCTTGTGGTAGATCTACCATGGGTTTGCCGTCTTAAACCCCCTATTCACTGTCTTCCGTGGCGAACTTCATTATCTTCGAGAGGTTGCGCCTGGTGTCAAAATTTTATCTCTCACCCCTCTTTTGGCTGGCTCAAATTTAAATAGGCGTACCGGTACCTTCGTCAAATTTGAAATTGGAATTATTCTCAGTTATTTTTCGGTCGTCATTTTCCTTCTTTTATTTCATGTTATTCATATTCGTAGTTGCTTATACGGATGCCATATGTACGCGAAATTCTCGTAAACTTTCTGCATACTAGGGACATGACTTCTTGGCCCTAAGGTGAGTTGGGTTGCGCATAATGCCGCTTACGCGACCGTACACTTCTGAGTTTTTTCATATCTGATGGAAGTATTCTTTGGTGGCGATAAGAATAGTGATGAAGGTACTCCTCACGGGGATTTGTTTTCGTGGACGTAAAGCACTTTATGGTTTTACTTGGTAAGTAAAAATGTGTTCGTGTTGCGGTATTATTGCGACATTAACTATTAACCAAGACTTTAGGGCTTCCATGTGTGGCGAAATGCACTTCGTGATATTGTTTCCGTTATTCTTGTTTTAGTCTTTGAATACTGCTTCTTTGGTGTGGGATGTTTTCCACCTTGGGTTTTATTTCGCTTATAAATAAATTCGTATTCGTTACGTAGCGCGGCGCTAGCATCTCGATATGGGAATTTAAGTAAATATTTGGTATGTGGGGTTACGAATTATTGTGTACATTCAATCATGGCGCAGGAATGGCCGGTACTACACTCACATCGCAATACACCCAGTAATGTCGCGAAATGTGGGCGAAAATATTTTGGCATTTCCAAATGATTTCAATTTAAAACATAAAAGGACAACATCTATTATTATTCAATCACGAAGAGATTTCCTGGATCAATTTTATCCATTTAAGTCGCGGTATTAATTGCCGTACCATTTCTAGGAAGGTCATTTTCAAACCGGAATTGAGGGCATGTCCGTAAAACTAAGTGTGGCAACCCTAGAAAATAGTGACTTGATACCATGATCCGGCCTTTTCTTGCTCCGATCCCCTTGCTTTGATTCTCCGGCGTCTCCTTCCTTCCTCACCGCCCGAGAGAGGATCGATCCGCCGAATCCCCCTCTTACTACGGCTCCCCACTACATCCTCCTTTGTGTCTACTTCTTCCCTCCCGCCACTCGGGCCGGGATATGCGGCGGCCCCTCTCGACCCGACACCCTCCACCCACTCGCCCCGTGTTGCTCCATCAAATCGACGAATCGCTCCATTTTAGCTGCTCTTGAGTATTCACTTCTTCCGACGCGGGGTGCTTCCCCGAACTCCTTTCCTCCGCGCGACATTATTTTATGGCCTCAGGTCTATTGTTTTAGGAGAGTTGTCGCTTAGTGAGGCTATGATTTCTGTTCCTTTTCCAATTATATGTGCTGTAATCTTCTCAAACCCATAAATTGCTATCCTCTTAACCTTTTTTCCGTGGAATTTGATTCTGTTTGTAATTCTTATGCTTGCACGACGGGAATACGAAGCATCCTAATTGTCACGTTGTTTAATCTCATTTTTTTTTCATGGACACTCCACCCAGATAAACCCCTTCCTCTGTAATGACGAATCTAGTTCGCAATAAACTTACGTTGCGGAATCGCGCAATGGCGAGTCTTTCTCGGTATCAGATTTTCATAATCACTTTTTATGTCACTGTTCTATGTTGATTACAAACCACAAAATATTTTCCGTTTTGTGCAAGTAAGGAAAACTTTGTTAGAAAGTCTGCCCTCTTCGGCCGATGGATGGGGCCTTTGGTTCCACGTGCTTTTATCGCTTCGTCTAAGGTATGTTGGCAGAGGCTTATGGAGGGGTGATTCGTATTCCTCTCAGGGAATTGTTTATTTCCTTGTCTGTAATGAACCATTGCTGGTGCTACTTTTTCATACCCGTTCCTTACATATTCTGTGTTCTTGTCTTGAAAATGGTTCAGGTGGTCGGCGAATGGACCGGCTCAGAATTCTGGGTTGCCCTGAGCCTCTAGGCCCAAACTCGTTTTTCCTGTAGGTGGGTGTGACATGACCGTAAGCGGACTCGCCGGTCTTATTTTGGGACCCTGATTTCTTTTTTTCTCCCAACTTGATATCAATTGTCCTTTTCTGGTCCACCGTCTTCTTTTTGGTCGATGTGCATTTTTTTTACGGTTGGCAGCCCTGCATAAGGCGTCAGTTGTTTAGTACGCAGGGTGGCGCTTGGGAGTGGGAGGTCGTTTGCTCACACGAAGGACGTTGAACCTCTTTTGTGAAGTGCTAGGTGGCTTCACCGCCTCCTCGTGGAGGTGCGAATTTTGTCACATGCGGGCATCAATCTTCCATTTTCTGCCTCTGCGACATACTCTCTTTGGCTGGCTCTTTTGTTTTCCTTTTATTATTCTATATTACAGAGTTATTCTCATGCAAATGCGTGACACCAATTGTGCAAAAGGTTAAGTAATCTCATGATACCGTTGGATCTGTGTGGCGTTTCCTTACGTTTATTTTGTTACCCATGTCAGTGTCCTTACTGAAAGGTCTATTGAACCTCCCACGTTGTCCTGGTTAGGTTGTAGTGGAAAAATTAGGGTCTTCTCGGGAAGCAGTCATTCCCAGGTATATAATAATATCAAAGTTTTAGCATCAAATACGGATGATTGTATTTGCCTCGCAAAATTATTTATAACTCACGTGACTTTTTCTCTCAGTCGCGTCTTACTTTTTTACTTCGCCGGCCCTGGTTAGCATAACTTTCTGCCTTTTATGCTTTACAATTTCCGTATACTTTGTGTTTATACACGATGAATTATTTTCTATGCTAGAAAGACTAATCCCTCTGTGCGGGTTGGCGGTAACGCGTGGGCAACTCGCGCTTGCATCAAGGGCAATTAGTTTCCAACGATGCGCGGCACCTGATAAGGTGACTCATGGAAGGGGGGAGGCACATGGCACGTAAAATAGACGTCTGGTAGTTGTGCCGGAGACTGAATAGTCTCCATCCTGGGTTCAAATTTCAGATAGCGTATTGTTTCTGAATATTTTTATGGTTTTAGTGTCACTAACATGCGTGTTGCCAAGGATTTCTAATATTTTTATTTTTGAATGCCAATTTGAGGTTTGTTTGATACTGATAAGACGATTATCTCATGTCAATGTGGTTCAGTATTTGCTCACATCTTGAGGAACTATTCCCGTTTGCTTTGAGCATTGTGTGAACCTTCTATTGGCGCAAAAAAGGTAGAACACTGAGCTTAAGCGTTTGTATGAAACTTTGCCCACGCTAGGTCGTGTAGTATATTGTGTTACTAATTGTTAATTTGACTACGACAATGAATCATTTAACAGTGTTTCAACGTTATCTTTTTACTTATAGTGTCGAAAGAGTGACAAAGAATACGCGAAAACTACGAGAACGGCGAAACGTTCGTATTCTACCTCTCGTCACGGGAAATAATATTTGATTGGTGCACTAAATTATTTTTTATGGAGAGAGTGCGACATTTTCGCATTACAGATAGCGTTTTAAATTTCAATTTTACCCAGTCTTTGATTTTTTAATGGCCAAAACGTAGATTTCAATTTCCGAGGTGTGAAAAAAGTACAAGAATATCTAAGAAATGTATGCATTACGGAAAAAAATATTTCTCAACTTTTCATGTGAGGAAATGTTTAGATTGATCCTACTTAATATAAAACACGAAGACGAAAATCGTAATTTTGTCAGTCTGCAATGCCGTGAAGCGATTTTCGTCTTTTTAACCTAAGTGAAGGAAGAAGTGGAGGATTAGAAACTCCTCTCCGTATATATCTTAATTTTTTATTGCTTCCTTGAATTTTATTCTTAGGCCCTTCCGAACCAAATAAATCCTCTCGCTGCAATGCGGCCGAGGGTGAATAGGAGGCCATTCTACGCTTTGTGAGTGAAATTCACTCTTTTAGCTTTGAGGTGAGCTCTACCCTCATCAATCTAAGCCCACCTTGGGGGGAAGCCGTATTATAGGGTTCAGGGAGTTTTCGTTATGTAGTCATGCCTTCTTTCTTAGTTCCCGTCTTATGTTCTATTGATGTGAGTGGGATTTTTTTTACTTATAATTTATATTTAGTGGGATTTACGTGTAATGCTTAGATGATGCAGTTTACGGAATGGTGCGGTGGAAAGGTATACAAATTCATCAAAGAAAATAAGGAAGTTGGGATAACGGCAAAAGAAACGCCAACTGCACATAAGTCACCAGAATTCTCCTTTGAAAATTGCATCATGTGCAGAAACTTGTGTCGGTTGAAGTGTGGAACGAGGCAATTGCTATGTTCATTCTTATATTTAGGATTACCCTTCCGATTTTTCCCCGTACATTCAATGCTTCAGTTCCACTCACCTCCCCCCCCCCTCCAGCAGCCAATAGCGTGTGGGTTTGATTATCAGGGTATTGGTTCCACGTCCTTTCAATCGGGTCAAGTTGCCGTGTCGCCATGTTTGTTTATGTTGTTTGAGGGTCGATTGTGACACGACCTCAATATTTTCATCGTAATGTGTATTTATTCTTAAATTTTCCGCAGTGTAGCGTATCTCATTTTTCATTTACGATTGGTTCAGTGCCACACCGGTGAAATATTTTCTCTCTCCTTGTTTTGGCGCGCCGTAGGATAGTTAAATCGTCAATTTTTCAAGTTTGATTTAAAGTTTAACTTTTAAAATGGTACGGTGTCTATTTTTCGATCACTCGTCTTTCCCGCAACCTCATTTAAGAGTATCCAGGAATAACGGTAATTTCTGTATTGTTCAGTTGTTTTTTTGTGTTTACGTTCCTTCCTCATTTTATTTGATTTATTTTTCATCTTTTTTATAATTGTGAGTGTTGGTAGTGTTGTATGTTTCCCCATGATTTTTTTTTCTCAAAGGGTTCGGTTCTTGTTGTCGAGTACCTTGCCCTTAGCTTGCAGGTGTGGTGTTCGGTTTGCTATTCCCCATTCCCTCCTTGGCGCAAATTAAACATCTCGAATCTTGTCGCCTCGCTGGCGCTGTCGTCTTTATCTCATTCACATTTTCATACGAAAGGTCGCGTGAGGTACCCTTCTTTCCTGAATGAGGTTAACATCCTTCGCTCGATATGTCTTTCTATCATTGGTGTCTCACCTCTTGTCGAAATGCTTGACATTATGACAATTTTTATGCTTGTTGTAGGTTAAGTTACATTCGCCAGTTTTCAAGGTGTACTCATTTTTCTCGAAATGTTGGCTTACTTTGACCTTAGCTCCTTTTCCTTCGGTTAATTACGTTTCTTTTTGCCGCTTGAGTACGCTTCCTTATTTTATGCGCCCGGCTTTCAAGTATTCTCTTCCCATCTTCACTGTGTTAAAGTTTTTTGAGCGAAATTAATTATCGTTTGTTTAATATTAAGTTAACTATTTTTGTCACCAAATAGGTTTTTTAGTACAAAGATTGTAATCTAGCCATGGATTACTATCCTTCCAGGTTATTTATTTACCTTATTACTTTTTTCATGGATGACACCTTTCTGATACTAAAGGCAGTGACTTCTGTTTCGAATCTAGATATTTCAATGCATTTTTTCATTTAACACTTCTCCAATTTTTTAGGTTGTCCGTTGCGACATTTCCATTGAAATTCACATTTACTCGGATTTACACTGAACACTTAAGTTGCATTTTCGCCTTGTTTTTTAATGTTGTGTGTGGATCGCTCATGTAAGCACTTAAATAATTTCATCGTAATGTTCGTTTATTCTTAAATTTACCACAGTGCAGTATGTACCATTTATTCTTTTATGATTGGCTAAGTGCGCTAACAGTGATTTTTTAAAAGCAGTTTCTCCTAAATCACATTTAGTTAGTTTCTCGTTGGACTTCTTTACTTTGACGCATCGCTTGGTTGATGTGTTGTTATTTATTTTGTTTCCTGTAATATTATTATTTAAGTACTTGACCAATATAGGTATATTTTATGGAGTATTTAAGGAGTATTCTGTCATATTCCCTTTCCTTCATGGACTTCCATCCTCTCCCTCATATACCCTACATTCAACCTCCTTTAAACTTTTCCATCATCCCCTCCCCGCTTATTACTTGATTCATCTATCTTTTTCCTACATAGAGGCTGTGCCAGTCCTTAACCAGCAAGTCTAGCATTTCGTCTCGTCCTCCTCTAGGTCTACTTCACCTTCTCCACTCTTCCCTAGACCCACGTCTCGAAGGCCTCTAGCCTCCTCTCGTTCTCCTCCCTGAAATTCCACGTTTCCGCACCGTAAAGCGCTGCACTCCAAATATATTGTCTCCTGGCGTTTTACTAAAACTCACGATACATGGTTTTAATTCTTGTCACCTTTTATCAGTATCTTGATTATGAAAATGTAACCGTTGAGTAAATATCGAGAAGTGTTTATGTTCGAGATGGAGGCTGTTAAAGAGGGATTTAAAGATCTACTCTGTATATGCTGTAAATTTGTAGATGGTAATGTAATTTTTCAGAATGATCAGCTTACGTCTCGGAGTATTTCACTCTCATAAGCATGTGTAGGCTATGGCATAATAGCCTTGCGTCTCACCTGGGTGACTATGTGGAGTTTTCCCTGGGGAGAGTTCGTCTCGTGTGGGCTGTGAGTGGGCAAGGCCTTGAAGGCGAGCCTTGCCCCCTGCCCGTGATGTCCTTGGGCCGCTGTCCCTCACGCCTCCGCTGCTTCCCACCTGCGCCTCTTCCCGTGAACGCCGTGTGGCTGGCGTGAATGTCGGGCGCAATCTACATGCCCCGCGAGCTGCGTTGGCCCCTTCCCATGACCATTGCTCTGTAGTGGTGTCACACTGTTTCATATTCACGTTTCCAAGCGCAATACCGTCGTTACGGATGAAGCCCCGAGCTTTTAATTTCAATTTACTTCCCTGAAAGACACGTCAGGAGTCAATTTTGTGGGGGTTTTAGTGTTCCACCTGAGAATTGAGGCCATGTAGTTGACATTTTTTGTTTGCCTTATTTTTTATTGTGGGTGAATTTTTATAATAGTCTCTCACATTGTCAGTTGAGGGAGCGAATTCCCACGCATGTATTGGAAATGGATTGTGGTATCAATTTCGTTCCTTATTTTCACCCAGTTTTATTTTCTCATCTGCCCCCAAAGCAATACGCCCTGACCGGTTTTTTTTAACGAATCCCTTCGCTTTCCTTTGTTCATAATGTTTATTTCAAGCAATGTATTTATCTGATTTCCAAAACCTGACCACGTGTTTGCTATGCGGTCTTAACGCTCTTTAACCCAATGTTGCTTCTAAGCAACATCATAAGTGTTCAAACTTTCAGCTCTCTTTAGGAAATATCTTAACTGCCCATTATTTTGTTGAGTAAATTCTAATGACGAAATATTTAGCTGTCACTATAATTATAATTAAATGTAAAATTTTCAAGTTTTCAAAATGAAAAACATTAAAAAAAGATATCTTTCACAATAAGTTCTGGGTTAGAAAGGGTTAACGGAATTCATTTATATGATCAGTGAAATCTCTAGCACACGATATTGTCCGAGGTAATCCTTGGTGTGTACTTAGTAAATCGTATTCGTGCCGCATCCGTTATTATGACTTTAATTATTGTTTTTTACGAAAGCGTCCGTATTTATCGTTCCCCTTGGGTCGCGGCTTTTTTTTTCAACTCATAGTACATTAGTTGTCCTATGCACTAGGGACACATATCTATCTGTCCGTATGCACGTTGTTATTCATTTTATCCCTTCTTTGGACGACCGAGTGACTAGTGGACCGTATCTCACATTTTTTAATTTGCCGGCGCCCGCCAAGATTTTTCTTCCAAGAATTAATCTTTAATCAGTTGAAATCTCAGGCAGCCGGATAATCCGAGAAAGAGACCGGTCAAGTTAATCTGGCTTATCACTTAACCTCTTCTGTAGTGGTACGATTTTTTTATTTCTGTGATACAGGCGATACATCATGGAACATGACGTAAGTGCTTCATTCTGCAGTTCAGTTGAGATTTTAACGTTGTGGAGGTTGACACTGCTATACATCTACATAATACCCTGCGAGCCACCTCTAGGGTGTTTGGCAGGGGGTGATCAATCACCAGCATGCAGCATGCATTTGGACTCCCACATGAACACCACACCGTCCAAAAAACGTCCCGTATAATAACAAAATATACTACTATATGCTGTTAGAAATAGAATATAGAATAGAGATTCAGAAACATGCTTTAATTTTTACATAGGTTAATAGGCTACACTACAAGTCATGCAATCTATTTACGAGGTCTATTGCTGCCGTTATAATCTATTATTGATCGAGGAAAAAATGACATTCGGAATCGGTCTGTTCTTGACTACAAACTATAGGTGGACGTCGTTTGTGTTTATTTCGCATTCCCTTATTTTCCTCTCCAATAATTTCGTTAAGTATTTTCAATTTCTTTTTCTAATTTTTCTGTTATCATCACATAACACATTGTGTCAACGTCATTTTTGCTATGCTATTATGGTCGATCATTTTTTGCCACGACTGATTGACGGCTTTGTAGCAGTTAATGTTGGTTTGATGTTCATGAAAATTGTTTTGGCCTCCCAATAAAAGGGAAATTTCTTTTGCTCTTTCCAGAACCACTCCGACCAATATGGAGGCTACCAGGACGAGCCGAGGCGGAAAAGGTAAGTTGAGTCTGCTGCATTTGGTGAAGAGCAATCTTCGACGCGGAAGTCCTCTGGCTGCGCTGCCCTTTCGTTTTCCGCTCGGCTCCTTCCCGAGGTCATGATTCTTTCAGCGAATCGAGCTGGAGAATTTCGTATTTTAATGAGCCACGGATTACTCTTACTGAATCGATTTATTAGTGTATCAGTGCGTCATGTTCGGCTAGCAATCAGTCGATAATTGCGTTTAAGGCAGCGTTATTTTTCCCGCGGACGGTGCATTTATCTATTCTTGGAATCATCGTTTTGAATATTATTTTATGATGAAACTATTTGGTCGATGATTATACCATTAATATTAATTTAATTTATCCGGCAGCTTCTGTTGTATTAGAAAACCACTGTTGGTATCCGCTATTGAGGGTAAGAGAAATTTAGTCCTTGATCCTAAATTAATTATACTTCCGTGAGTGTAGTGGTTTTTGAATTCAGTATGTAATGCCATTGTTTTTATATTATTCATTTATTTAGTATAGGTTTTATGTTTAGTATAGATACTATGTGCAGTGGTAATGTTTATGATGTGAGGAGTTTTATGTCAATTTAAAAAATACTATACTTACGATTCTTTTTTTAATGACTGAGCATGTAAGGATATTTGTTGTTATTTTGATGATTATGATTATGCTCAATTGTTAGAAGATTTCGATTGCAGTTTCATTTGGTACTCGTACGTAAAGGTTGAATCGCTTGTTCAATGTAACCGTGGGGGGTGGCGTGTGTTACGGAAATGATGTGCATCTCTTTCTACCTTTTGTTGGCTCGCGTTTTCGTAGAATGTGCTTCCACATGAACTCCATGCTGTATACGTTTTCAACTATGTATAATTTTCCGTATTAAATGATAGATATAAACTTGTTCGCAAGCTGGTTGGGACGTCATGAAGTTGAAAAGTTAAGCGCATACAAATCCGAACAGATTCTTGGTTCAGGTTCAAGGTTTACGTTGGTTATTTCCCGTAGAATTTAATAGAGTATATAATTTCCGATTTTCCTTATAACATTCGGATAGGGTAGGCATTATAAAGGTGATGAAATGCCGCGTTAGTCGCCAGTATATGAATACTGTGTTTTTTCGCATATCGACTTATAAATTTGTTAGATTTGATGTCACCGTTATTAGTTCTCTTTTTTGTGTTGAAGTAAACGAAATTAGTATGTTGGGTATTATTTCAAGTTTACTTTATTTTCTATGGAGGCTTATGGTGATTTCGGCCTCATGCCAATGGCATTGTTCTTTATGCACGTTGAGGGCCCTCTTCGATGATTCATTTTTGCAGCATAGTTTTACTTTTGGTCTCCATGAAATAGTGTTTGCTGACCTGTTCTGCAACCGGTCTAAAATTTTGTTTGGTCGTGGCGGTGTTTCCTGAAGCCTGTCCGTAATTGCTACCTTACCTGACGCTCTTATTTCTTTAGTTTTCTGCGACAGTTCCATTAATTCTACTCCGTTAAATTGCTATTCTCGACGATTTTTATCACCTTTTCGGATGCTGGCATGCGTTCTTGTTTGCGATAGCGACCCTCGGGCAGTTTGCAAGCCTTTCAGCCGAATTGTGTGCAATTCCCTGGCTATTTGGCGAAGTGCTGCAAGGATAAACAAATGACCGTGTTGCCTTTATTTGAGGTCTTCGTGTGCGTCCACAAGGACTCGCATGTCGTGCGGGTTGTTTTCCTCCGCCTCGACTTGTTTTCGTCCTCTTCAGGGGTGAGTGGCGAAATAGCGTTTTCAACAAAGCCGCGTCCGCGGACCTCATCGCTAGCATATAGAGTGAGGCAACGGCTGCGTGTTCTCTCCCTTTTGGTCCATTGTTGTCTTCGGCCTGTTCCCCATCACCACTCGCTTAGCGCCCCTCTGAGAAAATGGGAGCTAGCATGAGTCACGTCCCTCCAGGGAATCCCATCTTTCATTATTAATGGCTTAAAAATAGGCCTACTTCCGGTGATGTAAAGAGCCTGCTGTCTCATTGCTAGGGCATACTGGCTGGTCACCTTACTTGAAATAGGCGTTTTTTGTATTATTTTTTGTATTATTTCAAATGTGACCAGGCTGCGGTTCGTAGACGGTATCACCCAAATGTACACGCGTAGAGCTGGTATATCGCTTCTGAAAAAATTGAATCGGTCTCCTTAGTTCTGTGGCGAGTATTAACAGTTGTGAGATGTGTCCAATCATTTTCTTTTTGCATTAGAGCGAGAAAATAGGAGTAACTTGTGCTTTGATATTGTCCAATCACTAATGTAGAGGACATTACCTGGCTCAAATTAAAAGGATTACAATAAATTGAAGTACTGGTTGTATGTTCATACATGATATTGTGTTCCCATATTATCTACCATGTTTTTGGTGTGTATCACATCCCCGCTAGGTACATTGTGGTGTTTAATACTATAATATCCTCTCACGTTGTGTCGTACAAAGTTCCCATTAGTTTCGCGTGCACACTTTGATATTTAGAAAGATGGTATTCACTATGCGGTGAGGGTGATGGTGTGAATACTTCAGAAGATTTACGAGGTATTGGTTTTGGGGATTTTGAGAGGTCGATAGTCCTTCAAGTCGTGGTGGGGAATGCTGGGCAGGCGAGGGCGATAAGGAAGGGTCTTGGCTGTAGGGATTAGTGGATTAATGCTGGGCTAGGATTATGATTCGGTTTGGTCACTGGGAGCTGTGGTCACTCGATAATTCTATTTAGCTAGCAGATAGAATGTCCAATTTGTATAGTTTGAGCTCGGGTTTCGTGGTCGTTCGCTCTGTCCTGCAGTTGCTATTAATTTCGCAAGATTAATTTCATACGTGAACATAGGTTTTGGGAAGAATAAACATTTTTATGCATTCAGTGTAGTTTTAACCATTCGAGCACTTAAATCTCAATTGTCCTCGCCCTCTCGACAACTTTAGGACGTCATCAGGGATCCATAGAAATCGATAATAATTAATAATCGCGAGAAATTGATGCTCTCTATTGCCGATATTGTTTGGACGGAACGCACGTACAAATGTCCTGCATTTCCTTGACACAATTCTTACATGTTACTCTGCGGATAACTTTAAAATGATGATAATTTCAGCCCCGATTGGAATTGGCAATTCGTAAGAAATATTTAATTGTGTGTTGGAGAGAGAAATGAAACTTAGGTCAGTGCTAAAAAGGTCGTTCGAACTTATGTCATTTTCATTTTTTAAGTCCAACTGGATCGGCAACTTGTGTGGTAGAATGGTTGGTGATGAATCCTGATGTGCCAGCTTTTTAGCGCGAGCGACGTTTGTAGTTGTTTTCGTATAAAATCTCCGTTTTTGTTTGAGCTTTGAAGTGTGATGTGTTGAGTAGTGTTGATGGCTATCATCTAGCTTGTCTGGTATCTAGGGACGTGGTTGCGCTGTCGCTAGTATAGCGCTCTGGACCAATGGTCGCCCCACTGTCATTTCCATTGGCCCTATTCTCCGCTGGCTACTCCTCTTGTCATCGTACTCCGTAGTCTTCTCATCACTTCACGCTTTCTTGTGTTCGGCGCGCTAACAATTGACGAGCACTAATTTCGTACCCTTTGGTGACGCGGCCTCCGAGACTGGGCCAAACGTAAGAATGTGGAGCCCACCCACGAGTTCCCTTGCGGTGTTCTTTCAACAATCCAGTCTTCCTGTTTCCCTTTGGCAGTATAACGCGTTTGAATTTCATTTAGGTTTAATTTCCTTGTTACCTGCCAGTTATTGCTCTTTAAGGACCATGCCGTGGAAGTTACAATTTCATGAAAGAATTATTTATTGACTTTTGTATGTTATTATATTTTGTACCACTTTTTTAAATGAAAAAAAATCACCGGCATAAAGTGAATTTTAAAATCATATTAAAGTGACGGGTGTTGATAGATTTTTTTGGCTCGCCTTGAAGGATCCATCGCCGTCACTATCCGCTAGTTCTTGTTTTAAGTAAAATTTTCTAATACTTGTAAATGTAATTGCTTTAATTAGTGGTCTGCCCGTTGAATTTTTCTCTCATCTACCTTGTCCTTATTCGCTAATAAAATGTAGAAAAATTTAACTTTCATATCAGGCGTCGCTTTTTTGAGGGATTAATATTTTGTAAAGGTGTTTTCTTTACTGAATTCATTTGTTACTGACTTGTTATTGGCTGGGAATTTTCATTAATTTGTTTTCATCATTTTCATTTTTACGTCAAAGATGATTCTTTTTACAGCTGCTTTTGTGGCTTCCTTTTTCGCTCACATTGTTCCCGCCATTTGTTTCTTTTTTCATTTTCGGTATTCAGTGACCTAATTCAAATTGGAAATTGTTTTCTGTGTTTAGAGCGGTGGAATGTCTTTCTGCGTTTTCGCAAACCGCTGCGCTATTAAGCATCGACGTATCTGGTATTTACCTTAAATTATTTAAGAAACACCTTATTTTGTGTGTGTAACTCAGTGTGTCACGGATTACATGTTTTTAATCCGTGACGCACATTTTAAATTTATTTTGGGCTCTTTGACTAGTGCGTTTTGTGGCGTAATTAATGAAATTCTGTTATGAATTAGGAAATTTCTAATTTATGAGAGTTTTTGATGTAATTGGTGCGCGAGTCGTATATCTTCCTGCGTAGCTATTTTCGTTTCTCTTGATGAGCCCCGTTGATTACTGCTCTATTAGCCTTGTTCGATGCTGTCATAGCTTGACGCTGAGTGACTGGTATACACTATTCAATGTCAATTAGCCACTCTTCTGCCCCAACTTAAATATGCTTTCCAACCTTCACTGATTGGCTGGTGTTGACGCCTTTTGACATCTCTCAAGCTGGAACCATTCATGAGATAAATTCTTTCCTCGAATCCTCGAGATCCTCTCGATGCTTGATTGGCATTTCTTTTGCATTGGTTCGAACTGTTGTAGCGTATATAATTAAGTTAATTAATTTCTTGTTTGATTTATTTTTGTGAGTGGGAGATACAAGCAGTTATTTCAATACAGGCTGTTTTTGGTTTTTATGCGAGTATGAAGTTGGACCTAATGTCTAGCCTAGGCAAAGTATATATAATTATGAATGAACGCTGATTTTCAGGAACAAGTTACACAAGGAAAGTATCATTAGGATATGTCCATCTTCACGATTTTTTAAAAGCTTACTACAAGCAGTTATCGCTTTAGCCACGGCATATGAATGAATGACAAATACGCTGTTATAAAAATTCTTAAATTCCTCTGAAAAGTTAGCAGTCCTATACGTTATTAGTTATTAGTACAGTAAACGTATCCGCGATAGCCAAACTGAGTGAGGTGTGAAAAGAAAGACTATAAAAATCCCGAACGAGGAAAACATACCAGCTGTGGTGGTGATTCAATGTAACCATTTCTCAAATCATAGAAGAAACCTACGGAGTACGATATTTATGGTATCGCCGCTGTAGTTTTTGCGACTCTGCTTCATGACTCAAGTGAAATGACAATTTGTGATGCCATTTCTTCAATAACTTGTACGAAGATGATACGTGAGGGCATTTATTTGAATTTTGAATCTATTTTGGATCATGGAGGGCTTTTTGTCGGGGAAGTTTTGTGGCTTATGTGCCTTGTAACGATCCTACACTTCTTGAATACGCTCCGGACTGAATGATGTTCTTCGTGCTGTGTTTCGCGAAAGATCCGAGTAGCCACGTTCCTGCATTGTGGTGTTTCGTCCTCCGGCGCTTGTCTCCTTGTTTCTCACTTTTCTTCCCTTCTCCTCTCTCTCGAGTCGAGACAGGTACACTCCAAATGTTGTTTTGGTGTTCCTTTGAGGACGAGAGGGGCGCCTCGGTTGACGGGACGGGCGAGAGTGTCGTGGCGGCTGAAGAGGCCGCCTCGGCCGCGATGAGCGGAGTGGGGCGATGCGAGATCTTCCGTAAATGCTCCCGAAATAGAGGCGAAGTGTCCGGGCGGTAGATTCATCAACGTCGGCCCCGGCTAAATTAGATGTTTACGGGCTTTGATCGAAGAGGGCCTTGGGATGCTCATTCTCTCTGGGGTCATGAGGCATTTATTCGTATATCGCGGGTGTTTCTCCGATTTAAGTGACCCCAGTAACTTGTTGTCAGGTTCAATGATCGTTGTCCATGGATCTTCTTTCATTCTCGACCGTGGCTGACCAGTCTAGTTATCGCTATTATCTATTGCTAGTACAGCCCAAGTAGCCGTCGATCACTATCGGTACATCTTTGTCGTTATCCGTCAGCCGGTTGTACTTGGTGTCTTATTAAAGACCCTGAAAACGTTTACAAATACTTAATATTATTTAGTTGTTGACGTATTGCTTCTAAAGAGTTATAATTTCAATTTTGTGTTTTCGTTTTTTTTCGTAAATTTATCTATAAATTATATGTAAGCTTATCTGTCCCCGAGGAATTAAAAAAAAAACCTTTATATTTCGCTTCCATTTTAAGTTATCTATGCTCTGGCATTTCATTTATATATGTATACTTTAAATTGCGACTTCGTGGCTGGTGATGTAATTAGTAAGAAATATTTTTTTGTACCGGACTGAAGTTCATAAAAAATTTTCCTTCATTGTATGCACACCCTCGCGCATGGTTTTGTGTTATAAGTTAATTACGGAAAATATATCTTTATTTTGCGGGCGAGATTGAAATGTTATGCATGGCTGTGCTTATCTAGGCAAAGGGGTTTTCTGTGTCGTGTATGGCTTTTGTAAGTTCTATCCCTTGGTAAAGCAGTGGAATACATCCTATTTTTTCTCCCCGCTATTGCCTGTTTCAACTTATAATTTTGTGGATTTGACAGAGATTTTAGTAAAACTCATCGGGTATCTTAGTATATTTCTATCGTGATAGCCTGTTATGTTTGTGCAGTAGTTCTGAAATCGTCTTTTCATCGTCCTATCAGCCTTTCACTAAATCCTTTCCTGGAAAAACTCTTCGATGGCATTGTGTGGAGAAATTAAATTCAGCTCGCGGCCTTTTCCAAGAAGTTTGTTTTAATATTCTTATCTCGTGATGTCCTTTTCACTTGGTTTCGGTGGTTCCTCAGAAACTTTGGCTGTGTTTACGCTTCCAATTTTTCATGCGTTTCCCTCGGGTCTGCAGACGGGGTAGAAGTTAGTGCCTCCACCTGGATTAGCGCCTTATCTCTTATAGCTATCAGCGGTAGTAGCTTCTGTGGTGGTAAATGCCTATTTTTTCGCGTCATTATCTTCGGAGTCTATGGATAAGAGTACTGTGGACCTTTTACTTAAAAATAAAGTTTAATTCTCTTTCTGTATGGTTACTTGCGCAGTAAAATTTTTGTCAATTTTTTGTTTAATTGATCCTGGTTGTGGTGCGTATTGCTTTTACTTTCATTCTCGCCGTTACTTTACGATCTACTGTCTCTCTGACTCCATCAAATTCTTGGAGCTCATCGCAGGATGCATGTTATTCGAAATCCTTTAAATTTTGTGGAGATTGAGAGCTATAGGTGAAAATCTCCTTCGTTTCCTGATACTTTTGTCATCGCTGAATTTAGCTTTGTCGTTGAAAGAATCAAACCTCAATAAACAAATGATATTGCTTCCTAATTAGATTTATCACACTAAATTTACCCAAAAGAAGAATTTAAACCCATTCTGGTTACGAAGGAGGAAAGCCGAGATAGTCACCTTATTTTTGACATAGTTATGTAAGAATTTCAATTTAAGAAAGAGACGTTTAACATCCGTTTTAAAACCTGCGTCTTAGACATTCGAGTCGATTTCGGAGATACTTTTCTTACCAACTTAAATGGTCATTAGGATTTCATCTTTCGGATTGTTCTGTGCTGGAATGAATGTTGTAGTCAATGAAGATAGAGCGTGTCTATCCCTTCATTCCTGCCTCCTGTTTTCTTTCTTTCGCCCCCTTCCCCAGCCGCGGGGGCGCATTCTTTCAGACTGCAGTCTCCGCCGCTTCGCCCTCTTTGTCGCTTTCCATCGTTCCCAATCGAATCCCCAGCCAGCATTTCCTTTCGTGTCGCTATTCGACGTTTGGCATTTCGACCCCCGAGTGCCCGGACTCAAAATAACCGTGAACCTGGGCGTGTGGTCTGTGTCTTTTGTTTTTATTTCCAATCCGATCGCTATTGTGGTCGGAAGTTATGCGGGACTCGCCAACCGAGCCCCCCCCACTAACGGCGCTCTTTACCAAAGCTATTTATGGTGAGAGTGATTTTTAATTATAAATACAACCGCGAGTGGGCAAATGAATAGCCATCAAAGCCGTCATCAATACGGTTTGATTTTTTTAACACTGATTAACACTCTTGGGAATTTAAGTACCAATATCATGTTATGCCATAGGTGGTGTTGCGCATTTGAGGTTTACTACACGTAGAACTGTCTTGTCTAGTGAATATGAAAGTGAGTTTTTTTTAGTACTCCGGCCATAATAACCACATTGGTTGTTATCCATGCCAAAAATGGAAAGTGATTCCTCTCACGCCCAAAATTGAAGTAGAGAATCCACTGGGATTTTGCCGCTCCGTGGCCAGTCACTATGACGGCATGGCGTGGCGGAAACTTTTATTGCCGAAGCGTGGCGGTTTGAGCTTTAATTATATCTGAACCGAGTGGATATACCTAATTTTTAACTTTTTCGTATTTAAATATGTGGACAATGGTTAAGTATTATACCAGAATATGGTTATCGCGCACTAAGAGTTGTGACGGAATCGCTTTTTATCGGATCGACAATTATTTATCGGTGGCTAATTAAAGAATGATTTATCTTGAAACCGATGTTCAAAAGTGTAGTGATTTTGTTTGTTGTATTTTAAAAAATACTGAACGCTGCTTGTGGCCCGATGTTGATTGTGTCGGGAATAATGTTTCCGCATCATCTACGGTTTGTGTTGCTATTGGTGTGAATTTTTTACTCGCGGCTCCGCATGATTTTCTCGGAGATCGTTGTTAGGTTATATTTGTTTAGCGAATACATTTTTGGGCAGAGGCATTATTTAAGAATTGTTGTCTTCGGTGTCCCTTGAGAAAGTGGACTGAGGAATGACAAGACGTCTGGGAATTATTTGGGGTGGTCGGTGAGGAAATCTGGACGCGGGAGGAAGGGGGTGAACAAAGGGTGTATTCAGAGGCCGTGTGCTATTGAAGTATCTGAGACCGGTGGATGTTGGCAAAGCGCGAAAGGGAGGCGATGAGAGGATCTCTTGGCGAGTGGTCGGAATTCGGAGGGTTTGAAGCGTGAGGCAGCGGTGCGGGGTGCTTTTTTATGCTGGCGATCCGTTTCAGACACGGTCGAGGAAGCGCCCGTATAAGGATTTTCAATTGAATATAAATTGCCGATTGCACATTCTTACTCTGTAAAGTGGAGACGTGCCGCATGCTTTAATTTTAAAACTAAGTTTCTCTCTAATTATTTCGGTGACGTAATGCACTTTATCGCTTGAGTTCTCGATTAGTGTCGAATGCGCCATTATTTGTGTTAGTTTTTTGTTTAGTTTATTTATATAGAATGGTTAAATGCAATTTTTTCACTTGATTTTTGGCGTCGTATTTTGTTTCTCGGGGTTAAACTAATGATTTTGTAAACCCTCGAAAGTACTTGACATTTCGAAGCTTCCACTGCCAGTATTGGAGCATAGATTTGTGTTTTTGAAATATTTTCAACGACGGTTGAAGGATTCTATGTTTTAATTCAGTTCTAAGAACGAAACCTATGTAAATATTTAAATTAGGAGTCAGATTTTGCCTTCAGATCACCTTTGCTATGCAAGGAAGCTATAAAAATTGTGTAGGAAGTTAGTAAGAATGGCCTGTGGTACTTAAATCTTCTCTATAGATTGGGTTAAAAACGTTTTCTATGTAAAAGAATCACTACATGGTCATAAACCTTTGTACCATTGTTGACGGAAATGGTCTCTTATATTGGCCTTCAGTTTAAAATGTCCAACACTTGTTTTGCAAAGCATCCCATTTTCATCGCTTATTGTTTTGAATACTCTGTACAAATTTGGCGCTGCGGGAGCCAGCGGGGTCATCATACGTTAGTCTGGCTGTAAATACAGTTGTCGCCTTCATTCTCAAGTTGCTTTCTCCGCCTGTGTATTTTGTCGGGGGATAAGTCGACCGTGGTATCAGCTCACGGCTACTCGAGCGTTTCCGCAGCATCTGTGACCCGAAATATGTGATCTAATAGCTCTTCATGCCCGTCTCCCGTCGGTACATATCTTACCGCCTCCGCGCGTGCAAGTGCATTTCTCACTTCTCCGAAGGATGTCTCACGAAGTTGGATATATTGCTCGAGTCTGCGACGTCGGGGTGGTTATTTTAGGGCATATTCAAGTTCGGTTTCGCCTGCGAGACTAACCGTAGCCGTGTTCTATCGATGCCATGCTGTTCATTTAATCTTACCCACACGGTATCCGCTGATTGCCAGTTCTGTGTGTCGATAGATTTGAAATCCTGAAATGGCTCCCGAATTATAATCCAGGTTAGATAATTCAAAACTTAATGGGTATTTATATTATGGATTGAAATTTGGGTTTGACCTCTTATATTTTCTATTTATATTATGACTTGTTGTTTATAATCTTGGTATGATTGCGTCTAAATATCTTTCTCTTGGTCAAATACTTTTTTTTTTTGTTTCTAATTCTATTTTTAATTCGTCCATATAAATGAGTGAACTCATGCGACAGATGTGTAACAAGTAGTGACTTTTAATTGTAGAAAAAGAAAAAGTTCCATAATTATTTTAATTGTATTTGACTAGGTCACTTGATGGTATGATAGAAACTTGGAGAAATTAAGTAAATAATTAAACTGAATATATATGAATATTTGGTGAAGTAAACCATTTCTTTCGGAAAACAAATTAGGTTACCTAAACGCATTGCCTTTTTATGAAAGCAGATGTTACCAATAAAATGTTCTGCCCAGTGTACATCGTGTAACAACGCTACTTTCGCTCTCACATCTCTCAAGGTTGATGCGCGATTACACTCTGCGTTGTTTCTCGCCTCACTTTACCAGCGCAATGCTCGACTGTGGCGAGGTTAAGTCCGTCGTTCACTTCCTCGGGCGCTGGAAGTGTCTCTCTGGATGCGGGATGATTTATTAGCACTTCATCTCACCACTCGACCCTTCGCGGTTTCCGGCCGATTGTTCAAGCATTGGCGGTCCACTCGTGCTCGTTGGCCGCTAGAATATTTTTGTGAGCACACGTCACCATGCTGGAACCGCCCACGGGGATTCCGATGAGAGGTCCATCGGCGACTGTTCGACGCCTTGTGCCCTCCATTCCACGTCCGAGGCGATAGTGTGCTTGATGGACTATTGGAAGCACTTACATGACCTCCGCTCACGGATTACACTCCAGTCGATTTTGATATTTCCCGAGAGGTGGTTAACAGCTATGAACGCGTTTACGGTTTAATGTATTGTGTTTTTTGTTGAGTTGATTACTTTAGCTACGTTTTTACAATGCAATTTGAAAAATCCATATTTCGCCAGGGATTTCCCATTATTACGAATGAAGAAATTAATTTAAGAAACTTTGGACCAGATTGTCGTTTTTCCCAAAGGAATTGAGACATTCCGTCACGTTTGATGAACGATGTAACGAATTTATTTTGTGTTTTTCGATGTATTTAGAGTTAAGCTGTGCCGATGTTTAGCAGCAGCTAGGCTTTGGTTATGCGTGAGTGAAAATGTTAAACCATTGTAAGTAGTTATTTTGTCGGCGTGGTTACTCAACTGCCCATTTTATAATCTTGAAATTTTCAGTAATTGAGTCTTAGATGCTGAAATAAGATTTTTTTACCTGTGATATTTCGTACTTACTCGCAGGTTTTGATTCAATTACTACGACTTACCGCAATAGTTTACTAACGTAAACGTAATTTCGCACACTGCCCCCATTACTTCTCTGGAGCAAGAATGCGATACCTGGTTAAATTTTACATGCTTGATTAAGTATTCAGTAAATATTTCCTTCCTGCCTCGCGGCATCGGTTTAGGACTCCCCATGTGTGTCCACACGTTTGCCCTCTCATAGATTTCTTCGTTTTCCCGTGGTTTCGTTGCTATTAATACTGTATTACTTGTTGATGTATCTAACAATGAAGCCGATATAAGTGCTCTTTCTCACTGTCTCAGATTGATTTATTTTCTTAATAATTGCTTCGATGGCACTTCATCATCACCGGTTACAGATCATTATTCGATGTATTCGATGATGACGGCGTGCCATCGGAAATTGTAGAAGATAAATCACTCTATTGTTGGAAATTTAATATGCTCTGTTTTACCAAGGTCTACATGGTCTCCGCAAATATCAGTTACAATTTAAATTTTGTGTATTCATTCTTGACCTAACTTTGAGTTTATTACTTTCCATCTTTATGGATGTATGTTTGACCCCGATCGCCTTCTTATTCATGACGGAAAATCTTCGTCGTTATGAAATTTATGTTTTTTTTGTATAAAATTACCGTTGTCTACTTGATATTCTTTTTTTGTATGTCCCGAGCTATCTTTATTTCGCAGTGATGGTGGTTGATGACACTGTTAATTTTTTTTTCAACTCTTTCTTCAGTGTGCGTCCGTATCCAGATTTTTCACAGAGCATGAGAGCAAGGGACGATGCCGAGTTAGATTCCTGGTAGGTACAAGGGCAAAGTGTTCTCTTGGCCCCCTCATTCATTTTAGGCTTATTTTTGGCTGCAAAAATATTTTTTTCGACGGTGCGCAAAAACTTTAAGACATGGTTTCTGGGATGTGTTTATTTTCAATTTGGGGGTTGATTAATTAAGACCTGAGTGTTAAATGTCTGTTTGCTATCTCCTTCGATCTTCTGTGTTATCCTGGATTTTAACGACTTATTTTTAAATTGGTCTCCTCCAATGGGCGCGTCGGACTCATTCCCATTTGATTCACACGTTGCCATCTCTCATCTAGCTGTCACGCACGCGTGTCTTACGCTTTTCTGACGTGGAGACCCGTGCCTTTGATCCCGTCTCTTAATTTACACGGACAAAAGTCACGGGCTTGCAGTTTACATTCCGAAGACAGGTTTCTTTGCATCGCAGTACAAATGTGCGCTTACCTTTGGTGGCGTCATTGTTTTCTGTCTCTCTCTCTCAGTCCGGGAGGGTCATTGTACTCGGCCTTCATCTAGAAGTGCGCGAACATTTTCAGGTAGATTTGGCGGCATGATCGGCGGTTGCTAGGTCTATGGCGGTTGTTTTGATTCGTATGAAGGGATCATTCCTTTGTGGAAAGTCAACAATAGCCACTATTCAATGCGCGGCCCTTGTCTTGAGTAGCGTATTCGCTAATAAATTTCGCCGGACTTAGATTTTCTTCTCACGGTGGTTTCTATCAACTTGTTATTCTTAAGGATGCCAGTATTTGTTTGTGAAATAACGCCATTAAATATCGATTGAATGTTTGTTTTGCTGCTATAATTGACATTTTTCTTTTTATTCATTAAGATTCTTGTAAAAATTCTCACCAACTTACCGTATAACTTCATTTCTATTGGATCTTCATAGCAATTAAAATTAAATCGCCTAGTCTTAAATTTATTCCAATAGATGCGTTCGAGTTGTTCATTTATTGTCTTTCCCTGTTCAGGTTCACAGTACTTAAACCTGATGGTTGGTTTGAATATTAGGGTTTCAACTGCTTCGCCAGGATGTGTCCCGTAGAACCTTCGATGAGAATGAAAATGTTTGCACTGGAATACACCGCATTCTCCATTTGGCGTTTTGTCTTAAATATCCTGTGTCCTTATGCGGTATGAGAATCTGGTTATTATACGAATGTCTGACCATGAATATATTGAGATTCTCACTAAATTGGATAACTATTGAGGTATTTATCCCGGAATAGGATCGCATGCGGGGTATTCGAGACGCGGGTAGTTAATTTTTATCAATCCCGTGCCAACGTCTATCTCCGTTTTGCACGTGGGCACTTCTTGTCGCCGAAGTCGGGACAATGGGGGAGTTTGTGGACGAGGAAGTTTTATAGGCGACGTTGGCGTTGTGCGTATTTATATCCACCTGGGCTCCCCTCCTAACTGCCCCCGTCCACGCCTCCCGCCCCCGAATTGTCACTTCGGGAGGTTTCTAAATCGAACGTCGCCAATGACCATTTGTTGGTTCTTCCCGCAGTGCGTGTCCAGCTCGTCCCTTCGCTTAGCGTAAACATTGGCGTTGTTCTAGCCTCGTTCGTGTTTTTAAATTTACATCTCGGCCTCGCTATCTGCCCTCGCTGTGTGGGGTTCGGTGTTCTAGACCGTGGCTTTGGAAAGGATGAGTTCACGACGGAAGAATTCGGGACAGTTGGTGATGATTAGTTCCGACCTCCTTCCTATTTCGTAGTAGTTGTGATTGGTGAGCGAAATGGAAAGATTCTTGAGTCCTTGCATGTGCTTGATTCTTTACTTTAAAAGTAGTATAAACGGTCATGAAACTATTCTACTCGGCGATATTATTTGTTCAGACACTTCCATAAAAACTCGAGGAACGTGGTTTCGTTCGAAGCTGCTGACTCGTGCGCTAATCGGGATTTGTGCTCGGAAACCTACTTAGCTGATTTAAAAAATCTACATTGTAGAATTTATTCCCTTTTCCAAAAGGCTTTCGTCGCGTAAAACAGCCTCAACAGTTGCAGCATAAGGTGTCTAAATAATCTCTCTGACGCTTACGAGGTACATAAATATTTTTATAGTGACTCTCGGCGCGTCTCCTTAAGATGTCTATGGGGACGCAATCTAGTTCATCCCACTAGTTCCGTCTCGTTCCGCTGTATTTACCGTCGCACTCACGTCTTTCCCTTTACCAACCCCGATATTCTCTCTTTTTTCCCGCACCTCTCCGCGGCGCTTTTCAAGTGTTTCGGGGTGTTTTTAAGTCCTGCCCCCGCCCCCGTTAACGTTTCCCGTGACTCCTCGGTGAATATTCCCCCCCATCCAAGCGCGACATTCGTTCTCACTCCCAGTCTTTCGCTCTCTCCCCGACGTGATGGACTGGGCATCGTCTTCCCCTCCCCCTTTCGCAACCCCCACCCCTTCCTCCCCTCCGCCCCCTTCCTCCATCCCTTGCCAGTCACCCTGGCGTTATTTCGATCCCACTCCCCAGGTCCCCGGGCAGATACGTCCCCCCTCCGTCCAAGTCCATCCGCCGGACTTCCAACCCCCTCTTCGTTCTCTCTCTGCGGTCCATTCCGTGTGCGTGGGGTTGTGTGTGCCGTGTTTTGGTGTGTATCGCGCCTGGCTCACTCTGCGCTGCTGTCGCCTTTTGGTGCTATGCCGCAGGGGTGGTGCGGTATTCCATACGCTTTGATTTTTTTATTCCCCCTCCCCTCCTCACTTTTACGGATTTTATTTTGTCCCTCTTCAGCATTGTTTTTTTCTTAGTCTCACGAGTGTCTAAGGCAGGGGTTTTGAACCTTTTCTAATGCAAGGGCCTAAAATTGATTTCACGTTGTCCGGAGGGCCACGTTGCTGCATGTTACTTTATCACCACATCAGTAAAATAAACATTATTACAATGTTCAACGATCTTTATTGGTTAAATTGTTCAATCGATACGATTTTTGATAGTTTATTTTTTATGAGTGTATCGATATTTGGTTTCTTTTTTGTTGCTGCGTAAAATATTTTCTTAATCCTTTGGGGGCCGCAAGGAGTTAACCGGCGGGCAGCGGGTCGACGACCCGTGGTCTAAGCGTTGAGCAATTTCACCTCGTTAAGGGCGAAGTTTTACTTGATACCTACTGTTTTGAAATTAAGTTCGTCAGTAGAAGTTGAGGGAAAACTGTCCATATATTATTTATTGGCCACTGCTCTTGAGTTTATATCGCTTTATCTTCCGGTGACATCTCTGAAAGAGTTGTCATAATTTTTCATTAATTCAATTAATCCAATTTAAGCGATGATTTTTCGCTACTTCCTGATTTTTGGTTTTCGTATTATATGTGAAAGCTTGTTCGTTTGTGCTAATTATTCTGTCGAGTATTTAGCAAATTATTCCCTACGTATGAGGTGTTTTGGAGGCAGTTGGTTGGCATCTCTTAGATTTCCTGTCTTCCATTGCGGTGATGCCCTTAGTTTGACATGAAATCGTTCAAACTAAGGAATATCGCCTGTGTAAGATATGGATGACTACGTCTCATTAGTTGTTTGCCTGTTGACGTATTTCCCTGAAATCGATTGACGGTTCGAGTGAATTAAATATGTTACACGATTCTCACATTGAGAAATGTTTTCAGGCCGTGAAGATGTTGCATTTTAAGTAATCTTAGCATAGAAAATATATCTACTTCGGTATTCCTATGATAATGCATTCTTTAGTTCACATACGCTATTTTTTGGCGATACGAATTGTCTTACCGAGACAGTGATTTTAAATCGTTCTCTTTTTTCTGTTTCACTGTTTCTGGAAGAACGGATGTGGATTTATTACAACTCTTCCGAATCCTCATCGTTTTGCTTGGCCCATTGTAGCTCATTAGTCTTCCCTATTTAGTATCGTTTTGACCCGTCGTCGTATTGGTACAGGCTCGCCACCCCTCTGCCATCAGTCATGTTTTTTTCGTGTGCATGTCAACCCCATATGCTCGCCGTCTGCAAGCAGGCTGTTTGACATTACCGAGTGTCTTGTCATCAAGGGCTTTCTTTAAGGCCGTAAAAGTGTGAGGAATCTGCCTTCCTTTCATGGGGACTGAAACTATGGTGACGGGAACCTCTCCATAATAAGGCTCTAAACCTAAGATTAGTTTATGTCCGATATCTCAGACCGGCAATTCGATCTTTGTGATATTATTGTCGAATATTACAGTACTATTGAATACTAACATAAAGTACAAATGACTGTTATGACGTTTAAGTGAAATGCGAACAATTTTTATTACACCAGAACTTCAATCTAATGCTTTTTTCTGATTCAGTGAAAGTAATTGCTTAATCAGTAAATTTAGCCACGTTCTCTTTTGGTTTTGTCCTTAAATCACTAAAAATGAACTATCTTACTTTCGCTAGGCAAATAGGCCGCATACATTTGGAAATTTTTCAATGAGAACTCTTTTAGACCATTTTATTTTAGACTTATTAATGGTATTTGTTTTTCCTTTGTAAATGTAACGCATACATAAGTATTAGTCGAAGAGACTGAAATCGCCACTTATGCGTATGGAGGTTGCTTGTTATTGGCTCAGTCTAAGGATGATTGTCTTTTTCTCGTGGCAAAGATTTAAAACCTGCTAATCCCAATAGTTTTAAAATCGTTTTAGAGTTACTAAGCTTGTATTTCAAGTAAAATATCTTATCCCGAGGTATCGGCGCCCCCCTCAAATTCTCATATTGCTCGTCGTAAGTTTCCCTGTCGTTAAACTGTCTTTTGTATTTTCCTTCGCAGTTGAATGCACATTATGTTCTTATCTCCGGTTTATTGCTTCCCTGAAATAGCCTGAATAGGAAAGTGCAAGGGGGGCATAACGTACAGTTCTTGGATCGTAATTTTTTTCACAGTCGATGGCACGATCATCCGCGTTATTTTGTGTAAATTCTTGGAACGTGTAATTGGCCTCAATAGAAATTTGCGGAGATGGCATAACGTGCAGTAGTTGGAGCAGTATTTTATGAGGTCGATGGTTGTCCAACTGTCCGGCAGTTATGCGAGATGTTCCCGTCGCAGCTCTCGGATTCGACCGCGGATGCCGCCGGCACGGCGCCGCCGTCTTCCCCACGCTCCCCGGGAGAGTCGGTGGGTGGGGTCTGGCGCCCCTCATTCCCATCCCCCTTTGCGTACCTACCCCCTCCAGCGTCCCATTGGAACGGTGGTGGAAGCCCCTCTCAATAGTAACCCCCGTTCATAATACCGTCGCTTGACATAATAGGACACAGCACTCCCGCTCTATTGATTGCCTTTTCACTATTTTCCTTGGCTTATTATTCGTTACAAGCCAAGTTCATCTTGAAATACCTCATAATTAAATGTTGAACCTTTTCAACGTTTACCATGCGTATATAATTTTACCCCGAAATAAGCGGGTTTAAAATAGTCAAATTTGTGATAATGGTAAATTTTGAAAAGAGTCCGTCCAATTTTTCCTCAAATTTCAAGATGGTAGCGTTAGTTTTAAACAAGTAATTAGCTAGGAAAGAATACCGGCCTAGCGCGATAAATGTGTTCACTTTTCTGTAGTGATGTGTTGATTGCCTTAGAAGAGCGTCTTCTAGTCTGTAATTACTTAACGCAACTCAGCTTAAGAGTTGTCAGTAGCTGAGTATTTAGTCAGTAACTGATTCAGATGTCGATATCACGATTAATTCACGGTTGAGATGCGTTCCTTGAATATTTCCTCTTATAATTTTGGATGAACGGAAAGATAGTTGTGTCAGTTTATTGGCAAGGTTTCCGCGGCGTCTTGTTAATTTAAGAAGTTGCTACTTTTCTGGGTTCTCCTCACGGATGTCAACTTTGGTGCTTCATTCATATAGACGACAAGTCGAAGTCGCTCTTCTTTGTTCTGAAAACTGTTTTGGAATAGAGTTGTCGCTTTAGTCCGACGAAGTCAAGCCAGGGGACGGTAACCCGGAAGAACTGATCATTCTACCTGCTAGAAACCGAGGAAACCTTCGCAATTAAATGTTATTACTTGGAATCCTGGAATACCTCAATACTTAATTATAATAATTTTAATTCCTCATATTGAAAGTAATACATTTATTATGCATATAGGAAGATTTGTCGTTGTAACTTTGAAACTTCCGCCGCGATTTAGCGTTGCCAACTCACTCATTACAAATAATCTCAACTTTCAAATTTTAATTTGTTCTGTGTTTCTTACATTTTCACGCTTTCAACCAACTGCTGGAGTGCAAATATAAAAACAAATTAAACATAACAGACACATAAAATACCAGAGAAAATGTAGTACCCAAAAATGGAAATTAGGTGTATAAAGAGGAGAGAGAAAAATATATTATGGAGATACTCCTTGAAGTTATTATATTAAGCTGCTGTAAGCATGGATGTAGTGTCTCGACTGTGTGCGGCGGCGGCCGGATGAATCCTCGTAATTTTTTTTCTGGTGTGTCGCGCTCAGCGACTGCATCACATCTCCCGAAAGGGGCGTGATCGATCGGAGAGTGCTTGCTTGGTGTGCCCGCGGAGGGCGCCTCCCTCCTCCCTTCGCCGGAACGTCTTTGTCGATCTCTATCTCGGCGGGTTGACTCGCGCTCTCTCTATCTGCCTTGGGCCCCCTTCGCGATATTCACTCCCCGGCAGTGCGACCCCGGGTATTTTTGGGGGGGACAGGCGGTGGTGGCGCAGACGCCCCAGATGCCGTGACCTCATCCGGCCGTGCCCCGCGCGAATTCCGACCCCGATGGGACGAAGGTCCTTCCCTCCCTCCTCGTTCCTCCGTGCTGGAAGTGGGTTTACGGACGTGAATCGCCAACGCAAATGACGTGTATTACAGCCTGAATCACACTTCATTTTTTTCCAAACAATGTTTTTGTTTTAAACTATTTTGTAATGTATCGCCGAGCACAAACTCATTGGGTGCCTACCATTCATCGATACACGTCGATAAAAGTCGACTTGCGTCGTGGTTTTCGTATTCCGTTCTTTGTGTGTCGCCGACTGTTGTGACACAAGGCAACAAACGGTTACGCGCAGGAATTTGAGAGTTATAACCAGTTTCCGTGAGTCGACACTAGTCAACGCTTGAGTTGCATGAATGGAAAGCACCCATTTTCGTTGAATTGCAAACCCTACAAAAGATTGAGTCTTCTTGGGTTCCCGGTTGCGTTGCACTATTTTCTCTATGTATCTATGTATAATTTTTGGGAAGTGATAGATATCGTTATTATTCCTATTATTAACCTTTGAAAGGACAGCTCCGGCTACCGCACGAGCGACGGCGGACAAAATGACTGTTTATCGCGATCATTTGGCGCGATGGCTCTAGGGATTGAAATCCCAACCCCTTTTCCGTCACTCGCCATGTTCGTAGCTGAAAACATAGCTGGCACCGTCCTTTGGCCAATCAGAACGTAAGGCCGTTAACAGCTATTTCAATTCTATGCGGCACGGGACGTTGGGAATGCCCATGTGATTTTAAAATGATGGCTCGAGCGATCACTCTTTTGGTAGCTGAAAACCTATCGCTGTAGCTATCACTCTTCAGGGACGGAAAAAATGATCGTGTGATTCAGCCTTATGTATGGCATACCATTGATTTGCGATATTAATCATTTCCGTAGGACCGATGTAAAGCATAGTCTATGTATAAATCGACATTGTCTGGGCAATCAATCTGTGAAAAGAGCATCAGCGCGTGCGAATTTTGCTGTTAACATTGATTCATTAACAAATAAGGCGTAAAATTACTGTAGGCACTTACTATGTGTAGGTGGAAGAAATATCAACCTCCATATCCTTGCCATTGAATTATCAAATTTGTGCTAATAAATTACGCAAAATTCCTTACTTTCCTTGGGATGGTAGTCGTAGAATTATTTTATCATTCATAGAAAGTGTGATTTTTAATATGTTAAATGTATGACTTATTTTTTAAAAATGTAACGACCTTGATAAATTGAATTTAATGCTAAATTTCACCGAATGGTAGTGTATTCTACCTTATGAATTAACATTGAACAAGGACAAGGAATAGTCGGGAAGACCATCAGCACATGTGAATTTTGGTGTTAGAAATTAATTCGTTACACAAAAAAGACGTAAAATTAATGAAGACTCGTTGTGTTGGGGGATAAAAAATCGGCTCAATTTATGTAGCATAGTGATGTCGCATTTTTGTTTACTTTGCTTTAGGAGTAGACTAGGTATCGGAAAAAAGGGCACAGTTGTCAAGATTTTTTGCCCACTTGAGCCCGAACGAACGAAGTGGAAGCTTCCCTGAACCGATTCTCTTGCCAGTTGACGAATTCCCGAGGGTTCGATGGATGGGGTTCAGGGGACCGGAAAGAGCGTCGTGATAGGTGGATTCGAGGCTCGGACTTGGCGCCGGAAGAGGGTGCTTTGTTCCCCGGCGACCCCTGATCGTGCTGCGACGGGCCGGAATCCCGGGGCTATCTCTTCAGGTTTTGTGGGCCGAACGCAGTGACAGAGCTGGGACTCCCTTTACCTCTCCCCTGAGTCTGTCATCCTCGCCCTGTCACCAGCCAGTGGAATTGGTTTTTGTGGATCTTGCTATAGAAATGTTGTAATCTCGTGGGAGGCGCGGATCTCCCCGTTGGCATTTTCCCTCGTGCCTCTGCGTCGTTCTTGAAAGTCTCCGATAATAGTGTACGCTGCCGATTGAATCGGCGTCTCCGTTTGGATTTCTGTGCCGGCGCCATGGAAGAGTGAAAAAAAATTGGAGAAATGTTCCAAATCCATGTATATCTGCCATAGCCGGCCTCGGTGGCGGTGGGGTAACGTCCTCGCCTGCCAAACAAGAGGTCGCGGGTTCGAGTCCCGCCTGGGTAGGTTTCCCCGGTCCAGGGCATGGTTGTTCGTGTACGTTTACATGTTACATTTGTTGAATACCCTGATATAAAATTGCCTATAAGAGTTGTATCCAGTGGTTTGAGAATGAAATGAAATAACTAAAAATTGCTGTTTATGGAATGTATTCTCACGCAGGTCCCATGGATAAAACCTGAAGTTATTGGATTTCAGTATCCAGTATCATCTTTATCGACCTATTCAATTTATTTCCGGCTTTGTGGGCAGGTTTTACTGTCATGTTATTGGTTGTTATGTCAGGGAAACAGTGGAGATCCGACAATTAAGTTATAATTCCTGCTCCTCCTCCTCGACCGTCTAAATTTATTCTTTCTCCCCTTTCGCCTACATCTAGTGAGTTTTTTATTTTTAAGTCTCATGATTTTGGTTTTCAGTCATTCCGTCCGCAAATCTTGGCGGATTGGGCAGGGATTAGTTCAATATTTATTTTGTGGATGCTAGTACCTAACATTCATCCGCTATATTGTAACGAAATTGGCACGAGTTGCTCTAAATTGGGAAAGTTCGTGTCGCCATTAGAGATTTTGTGCGGTAGTAGTAGAGATATTCTTCGCACCCTGAATTATTTGGGTTTGTCCTCTTTGTAATTTAATAGTTTCGATGCAATGTCATTTTTCCCCTCAGTTTCCGTGAGTTGTCGAGGGAGTTAATGAATTCGCAGCCCATTACTCGGCTTTGCGATTTACTTATGCACAGGAGAAATAAACGCGACGTACAGCTTTGGAAATGTCTGGAAATTGTTACTTTAAAAAATATTCAGTTTTTTGTGTTTTATCTTTGAATAGATTATGTTACTTTCTCCCAAAAAGATGAAAAAATTACGCAAATGATTTCTTAGAAGCCTAAATGTGGAGTATAATGCGGATGAATAAATATTGGTCTGGGTATTCTTGAATCCTTTAGAACGATGGTTCATCGAAGCGTCAGCAGCGAGGTGTCCAGCTCATTACGCTGCGTTCCCGCTGTTCTGCCGATTTCGAGCTCTTAATTTTAGGCGATTTTTTGACGAAAGATTCTTAAATCCGTCGCGCGTAAAAATTTTTGGTGAACATTTTCGTTAAAAGCATTTCTTTACCTAGTAGTTTTCATAGAATTGTATTGCTAACAGGTGAATTGGATTCATCTTTTTGTCCATACATTGCTGCTCAAATCTTAACTTCCGTAACTTTGCGGTGTTTTTTTTACTTAAGGGAAAACTTCTTTGGCAACGATGGGACAGCCTCCCCCTCTTTTTTGATTCTCGTGGCTGGCTAATGATGATAAATTGACGGTATATTAAGCGTACCAGACCCCGCGGTGTATCTTCTAGTTCATTTGTATCATTATAATTCTCTTTTCTACTTCTAAATCCTCTAATCGGTCTCTGCATTTCTCCCCCTGGCAGTTGCATTTTATCTTTTTGATTCCGTTTCTTATTCTTATGTGGCCTTATGTACTGTTTCAGTTTCGTTATTTTTTCGCAAGTTACGTATGCCAAATTTAATTCTCAAGTTGTGCTTCCGTTCATGCTTTAACCAGTGTATTTTCTTTGTTATTCACCACTGCCTCAGCATTCAAGAGTCCATAGTTCATATTCAATTTCATTTTCAAATTCACAGTCAAATATATCGCCAGTCACAATAAACCTTCGCGGTGGGAGTAGTACTCGGAACTAAGTGGCCCTCCCTCCCAGAAGGTGTGGAATGCGAACGTCTGTGGCATATTTCAGAGAGGTGCTATCCAAATCAGCCTTTGGTTTTATTTGCTTTTATTTGAATGCACCATGTACCAGCTACCAAGATTTACATAAATTTACATTCAATTATATTTTTTACTTCTGTGCAGTTTTCTTCAATCAATCAATGGTGACCCTGAATTGAATGTTTTCACTATGGACTCTACTAAGAGGTGTATAGAAAATCAAAATATATTTTTGAGGTGGATATGAAAAGATTCCTCAAAATTTAGCCTCAAACTGTGGATTTTGTGTGCATGCATTGGAGTTTTGAAAGGTACTTGGATGGTGCTGGTTTAAAATGCATGGCTGGTGCCTAACTTAATGGCTTTCAATTCAAATCTGACAAAGATTACTGCATTTTCGGTCGCCAAGAATCCTTTTGGCAACTTTTCTAATCCCACTGTGACGCCTATAATATTCCGTGACAATATAATGATGATAAATTTGGGAGTGTGGTGAATGGCTGACTGTATGGTTATAACTGTGACGCTTGGTGTGTTTATGGCACGAGCCGTGTGGGAGAAAATGTCAAGTATCTACTAATTTCCGCATCCTAGAGTCGTTGAGTTCATGTTGGTGGCAACGGGACCAACCACAAAGGATTGGTCCAATTTATAGCGGCCAGCCGTGCTATAAGTATAGCAACGCCTCTTTAAGGCAAAGGGTGACAGTTGTCTCCCTCTCGAGGTTGTGCTATTTTTAGAGGGACTGGTGTCGTAAAAGTGCGGGCGCTGTTGCGGCTTTTTTAAATGGCGTAGTAGAATCAATTTAATGGAGCGTTCTTTATAAAGGGAATGCTAGGAATGTGTTATCCAGCGTGTGTGGGTGGATGAGGATGCGACCTTAAGACGTCCCTGGTGGACTTCTAATTCAGTTTCTTATGTTCTTCGTGATTGAGCTTCGCCTCGCTGACTTTTCAAAACGGTCCTTTTTTGCGCACAAATCTCATGGCTCCGCGTATAAGTCGAGCTAACGAAAGTGCTTAATGATAGAGCGTAGCTTTTGGAAGTTGTAGTATTTTTGTGATGTACAAATCCTTAATTTTTCTCCTGTAGATATCATTGATTTAACAAGGATCTCGTAATGATGCTTCAAAGGCTGGAATGCCTAATTTGTTGATAACGTGTCTGTGTCTTTGGTATTGGTGGACCCATCTTTAGCTTTCATTTGAAGCATGGTCCCGTAATTTATTATTTGCCGCAAACTTATTTTCAGTATGTATGCTCTTTGTCCGGAGCAAAAGGAATCTACATAATACCCTACGAGCCACCTCTAGGGTGTTTGTCATGCAATTACGACGCTCGAAAAGTTTCGCAATTTTAGTAGCCTTGGTGATATATTTATATGTAGGAATATTACCAATGTGTGTGCACCTTGTGTGTGTAATCGCTTAATGAGAAATTTACTTCTAAGGAATTGGTTTAGTTTGGATATATATTATGGCCGGTTAATTCAAAATACAGAAAAAGCCTGAGTTATGCATCGCCTTACCTCTAATGTTTTACGTCCTCCCGAAAGAAAGTGAGCATGGCAAACTGCATGTAAGTTGAGGTTTGGCATTGAGTGACGCATCTGTGCTTCGTACTCCGTGATTACGGAAAGGCATATCCGATAATGGGGAAGCGAGAGGAATATCCCAAAGGAAAATGTACGTAGAAGGTCAAGTTTTCTTAGTTCTTCCTTAGGTTGTTACTCCAATGTTGGCTCGCAAGGATTAGCAAGGGACAGTGGCCATTTTAGTATTTTGTACAAAGGGGTGACGAGTCATTACGAACGACCAACTATTTACGTATCATCCCCTGTCGCCTAGTCATCCCGCAGCCATTACCAAGGAAAACCCAAAATAATCTTCAACTCAACCATAGCCCGCCCTCACCCTCTGTCACGCAATGGCTTAGTCAGCCCCAAGTCTTCCGCACCCGTGTCTTCTCTTTCGAGTCACCTATATTTGGTGGCATATGACTTGTATTCTTGAAGTACGATGATTCTGGTTTGGACTCGTCGGTTCAACTGACGCACATTCCGTTATTTTTTTATGTCTGTAAAATATTTTTTTTCCACGGGAAAACAGAGATAACTACTACTTGTGGTTGTTGATTTAAATTTACTATGGATATTACGAATTGTATGCTATAGCGCGTGGATGTAGTCGACCTGTTAAGGTGGGTTCATTGGGAAACCGTTTTAAGTTTAAAACTTATGAGATCATCGTTCTCCAATTTTGTCGTTTTTTTTTGCTGGATGCAAGATCTTTCATCTTCGTTTTTATTATGCATGCATTTTACCTGGCTTCCCTCTATCTTTCCAATTTTTTCCTTCCCTTAATAACGTCAATCCAAACCCCCCGTCATTATTCCATCAGTATGATTAATGATTGTTTAGTGTGTTTGTAATTTTAGTAATATTTTACTGATGGAACTAGTGAAAGATTGTCATACTCAGTGACGTAGCCAGGGGGCACAAAGGATACGTGCCCCCCCAACCAATTTATCTTAGCAAAAAATATTAACCTATAAAAAAATTCATTCTACTCCACCAGTATGTTTTGGCGAAACACCTTCCCTACGACCCATGAATTGTGTAATTTTTAGTGCCATTATAGCATAAAAAGTGATTTCTAGAGATAATAATGTTGACATTTTCCCAGAAGGGGGTTCTACCCCATTGACCGTCCGGGTCGTGCCTCCTCCCGACACGTCCTGATCACCCCGCTGTTCTTGGTCTCTCTGAGGTTTTACTTGGCTTATTGTTCTCAATTCCTTTCACATAAAATATCCTAGCAACCCATGTTTCGTGGAACAACCATCACGTTATGATTCTTTAAACGGCGTTTATATTACATCGCTACTATTTTAAATGTTAGCCGCAAAATGAAAGCAAAGTCACATTGTGATACTGGAATCCGTGGCTTATCGTCGCCGATGTGCGCACTCCCCTCTCTATTTCTCCTGCCATTCGAAAGGTGTGCGAGTTATCTTTCGCATCGTGTGTTTCTCTTCCCTACAGCTCCGTGTCGGTGTTCCGCTTTGTCCCAACTCCCTGACACCGTATCTTTGCTTCGGAGATCTTCTCGGATGAGCGGTCCAGCTTTATTCAGGGAATGGTTCCTGGCAATTATCTTCTCTCACACCTTTACCTCCTACCGTCACCTATTTTTGCCTCCCCATTCCACACGAGTTGCCCGCTTTCCGATAGTGAAGTGAGATCATCCATATTTAATGGGCTTTAGTGGACCTTAAATTCTTTTGAGAATGGTCCTCTGTCGGGATTTCCGCTCCCAGTGCTCGTTATTCAAGCCATCGAGTCGCATTTTGGGTTAGAACATTTTTTTTTTCTCTTTGTGTCCGGCGGCGTAATTTCGACTGTGGTGAATATCGAAGGTTGGTATCTCGGGCTCGTGGGAGCATTAGTTACAGCTTTATCGCTTCACGATAGGCATTATTTATCCGTGATTCAATAACGAAATCGGTTTGAAGTAAACGTCTACTACTTTTATCTATCATTTTTCTAGCGCTGCTTCTTTTTTTATTCTAATAAATCTTCCTTTTTTAAATCGTCGTCCTTTTAGGCCTCTCTTAATTATTTCCCATCATCAGCTTGGGATTAGGACGTTTTAATCCCTCTTCTCGTTAGTGTGATTTAACGTTTTTCATAGGAAATCAGGCTTTAGTATATAGCTACCGGGGTGAGGATTACTTGAATTTGCTTCGTGGAATTCTTCCATCATTATTTAATATAATGATAACTTAGCAATTTCGCTCAAAAATGATCATTTTTTTGTGGAATTTCGAGGTTCGTGCGCAGTAAATGTAGAATTTTGCTATTATACTTTTTACTACTGGTTAAAAATGTTAATTTTTTTTGTTTAAGCTCTGGTAAAGGTGGCTCTACAGTTGTTTACTAGCATCCGAAAATAAATTTGTTTTATCGCCTTCAGGCATTGCAATAAGCAAGGTGGATCTTTCCTGTGTACCTTTCGCTCTAATTTTACCGTGTAACCCTTAACCCTTCCGTGTTCATTTTGACGCAAATGTGAACATTTTCCGAATAATACGCCGTAATTATTTATATGCGATAGAGTTTGCGGTGTTAAGTTGATTGGGTCCTGTCAGCGAAGTGCGCCTTTTTTTTCAAATACCGAGTTGGGGAAAACATTCCCTGTGACATGGTACATCGACAAGCATATCGCTCCCCCTCGTTCTTTAGAGTGTGAAGATCACACCGTGAAAACAAATGCCACTCATTTTTTAAACTCTTTTCGTATTTTTTCTTTCCACCCCGACAAGTCTGGAATGTCATAATAAATATTTTTGGTGGGGACACCACGTTCACTGCCTTTCGGATGGACCAGTAGCAGGTGCCAGCCTCCCTCTTGAGTTGGTGGTCGACGCTAGCGCCTCTGCCGGTGGCGTCTCGACCTACGGGCTACCATGCCCGACCATTCATGCGTTGTCTGTGTGAACCAGTTCAAGCGTCGAGTTCTTTCCCCCTCGAGTTTACTCTTCAGTGCGTAATTCCGGGAACTTAGTTTCTTGGTATGGGGGTAAAAACTCATTCTTTCCTACAGAAATGCTGGATGAATGGGTTTTCCCGTACTAGAAGCCATTGTTTTTGTGTTCGATTCGTCAAGGGTCGTTAGTAAGGTTATTTTCTCTTAAAAATACGTTACGTAAACTTACATTTATTTTACGAATATTTGGTTTAATGTATGTGTTACATGTGCTAATTGAGATGAACTTCAAAGCGATTATTAAGAATATTTCGTTTTCTCGGTTCAAATTTCTTGTGGTAACTAACGTTTCGGGCATAAAACTTCGTGGCATCTTGTGTACCTTTGTAGAGCTCACTAATTCTTGAAATCCTCCATATTACCTCGGTAGTATATGATAGTCATTGAAAGAATGAATAGCCCCGTTGTAGTTCTAGTATTCGATCTTATTGTCAAATCGCCTGAAGTCAATCTTACAGTACTAAATACTTAAAAATAGAGAATCCCTAGGATTTAAAATTTTGAGTGATCGAATTTGTTAATGGAAAATCATTTTATATCTTAGGAAAATGTGTGTAGTAGTCTTGTGTGGAAAAAACTCATTATAAAATTACGTTTTCATCATGTCCTTCGATTCGCTGTAGTAATTACACTGACTTTTTTTTCATTTCTTTGATACTAATTTTGTGATTGAAATGAAAGTCCTTCGTTTGAGTGGTTGTAGATGGTCAATTTTCTACTTGGTCTTTCTTCTTGGTCAATTTTGGGTGTCCTGCTGTTTCCGTCTTACGGCTGGTTTGCGTATGACGGCAGAGGGCCGGTATCTTCTCTTCGCTCTGTGAGGGATTAACCCGTCCTACGGCGGGCAAAGGCATGCGACGGCTTCCTTGCCATATGCCACCTGCGGTTTCCCATGGCGTGCTGTTCCTTGCTACAAAACAGACTCTGCAGTTGATAGTCCAAGTTTATGTGGGGTTAAGTTCACTGGATCAGGGGAGTCGGTTCTATTATTAACCATCAAGTTTTCCCTGTCAGTGCTTGGCACTCTGGGAATCTTGTTGTTTGGAAATGGATTGCCTTGGAATTTAATTGAAAAGCGGCTTCACAGTTGAACCGCTGCACAGTGGGGCCAAACCCCACTTTAAGTGGACAAAAGTCCAAAAATGAAAGTTTGAAATGGGGTTTTTAAAATATTAAGTTGGGTAATAGGATGTTTGAACTGCATAACAGTGTATTTCTCGGGTTGGTATGTGTGCACCTTCGCGTAGAAATAAGTGTCAAAGTGAGAGAAAAGCGAAGCACTGGTCCCGGAGTCGCAGACGCCTAAATGGACGATCGATTTTAAACTATGATTACAGTACACTGGTCCCTTTGATTTTATTTTTTTACCTTTCAATCAATTGTAATAAGTATTGAAAATATAAATTTGCTTTTAATATTTACATTTTGGAGAAAGTAGCCCTGGAGAAATTAATTATCATGAATGGAACGTCGTTGATTTTTCACGATGAAAAGTTTTATTTAATTAGAGAAAAGTTATATAATCGGACGGAATCGTAACGTGATTTTTAGATATATTATTAATTGAATAATGAGCTAAATAATGTAAAAGAAATCAACTGCCATCGAGTTGCAGAAAGAGTTTTATAATAAAAGATTAGCTATGCATGACAAGCCGAAGGGGAATCCATCCGGCCGTAATGGCCGCATCGCAACGGGTAAACTATAATATAAACAGTGTCCATTAAGATATTATTATTTTGTAATAAATGAAATTTGCATAATTTATATATTTTGTCTATTCATAGATACTAGCGGTGAAGTTTTCTATTCAAGGGCTAAGATTTTTGAAATGTAGAGAGGCCATTCCCGAGGCTCCCTCCCTGTCTTGAATGAAGTGCTCGAAAAGGTTATTTCCGTTCAATTGAGGTGTACTTATTCGATTCCGGAATGCCACTTTAGTACTTTTTCACTCTCTACGCGCAATAAACCATATTCTATTGTATTTTATTTTTGAAAGTAAAAACTACCTCTTCAATGCAATATTTTATTTCTTTGTGTATTGGAAAATGGTACATGCAAACTTAAAAGCAAATCTTTATTTTTCTATTAAACATGAAGGTTTTTTGAAAGATATTGCTAAAATAATTTTGCAAATTTTATATAAGATTTTTCTGACCACTAGGATTATTAACGTGAGCGTTTTTATTTTTGTTATTTCAAAGTTTTATATATAATCTATTTTTACAATTAATGAAGTCACTTTTCAAATTCTAAAAGTAATAAAATTGAAAAAAAAAATCCAAAAATCGAAAATATTGAAAACCTAATATTGGATTTCATTAAAGCGGTCTCTAAAACATATATATGAATATTTTAGGGTTGTTAGTAAAAGTTTTTGACTTTTGTCCGTCTAAAGTGGGGTTTGGCCCCACTGTGCGCTGGGAGATGTTGAAGCAGACTCCAACCATTGTTGAAAGTGCCAAGGCTATATGTTTCCGCCCTTGTGTACATGCGCCTTATTGGCCCGCTTATGTGGCATGCCGGATAGTTTCTTATCGAGAGGTACTCTGATTCTGTAATGCTGATTTCAGGTTTTTCCAACCCTTTGGTGGAATCATCAGCGGCTGAGGATCGTTAGCCCATGCGTTCTCCGCTTGAAAGAATTTATTCTCGAAATCGTTATATATCGAGATAACCATTTCATTCTAGTTTTCCATTCTTTTTACTGCTTCTCCGACCACTGCTGTTATATTTACGCCTTCCATTACGATAGAGTTTGCCTCGGTTGTTTATTTCTTAGTTAACCATGTTGCCACGATTTTCTTGTGGAGTAACTGACACCTAATTTCATCATAAATTGTTTTGCACGCCCTTAAATCCATGTGATATATTTACGTTCTGGTGTGCGGTTTTTAAGTCTTATCGCAATTAGCATTTGAGGTTTTAACGCGGAAATGACGGACATTGTTAGCGGACGAAGAGGTTAAGGAACGACGAAGTGCAATCTACCTTGGGCGATGAGAAATTATCTACTGATATGGGTTTGTACGGAGCTAGTGCTTAGGGTGAAGGGAATTCTAGAAGCCGTGTTATAGTGACGGTTGGTATGCGAGGAAGGGGGTTGAACATAATATTTTTCTTGGGTTGAATAAAATATTGGTGTTACTGCGAATTAAAATGGGGAAGTCCTATTTGGGAGGGAGATGGGCTGGAGTGATAGTCAATATGTTTCATTTAAATTAGGTACCTAAATCGATAGAATACTTAAATAGTGTGAGGTATCGCTCGGCGTGCTAATTCCATCTCAGTAGGATGGCAGCTAGCGAACCGATACCCTAATGAACTTATGTTGGCGAAAACTCTGGAATTTGAATATTGAGGTTTTGTATTACTTTGCCATATTATGGACTTGCGCGTAGAAAATTTTTCATAGTGGTGTATATAGGAGTATGCCAAGATATCATTTCATACGTGAAAATTTTAAATTAATACCTTTCAAATAATGTGCACCACATGGTAATAGCGCGTGAATATATTAATTTCTAAATATTCTTCAGAGTGATGTAACTTTTTGTTGCCACGTGTAAGTACTGGCAGACATGAAGCCCCTGTAGTCTGCGTCTCTTTGTGCCCACGCTGTGCTCTTTCATTCAAAGCTGCTTCGGTGCTGCCATTAGGGACGCCCATCCGGCTGCAAATGATTTCGGGTCGCTTTTGCTATTCAGAGTTGTCGTCGGCTCCTCCATTGTCTTCGGCGCGTGACCATGAATGGCGCACGCCCATTATGCCTTCGATTTTCTACGAGGGAATCTCGACGGTTATCGAGCGTATGCATCAGTATGCGAAATACCACCCCATTGGTGTTTAGCAATAAGCGACTTTTATACGTAAACCTAAATGTGTATTACTTCGCTTTTGAATCTACAGCGTCAGTCATAGCTAGGGTCGGTCCTTGCCGAAAATAATTCTTATGTATTTTTTTTAACCGAATATTCGAAATTTCGTTACATTAGCGATTAAATCGCATTGAGCGTTTCGCTGTCTGAAGTATTATATAAGGGTTTAAAATAAAGTAGTTGCTTGAATACTGTCTGGAATTTTTATATGATATCGAAAAGCCATTTGTAAGGAACTTTATTTTGGGCTATACATTGTAATATTAATGGCGTGTCTGCATATATGCCTGCAAGGCTCCTTTGGTTTCAATTGTCTATCCAAGGTATCGATTTGCATTCTGTGACTTTACGTTTCAATAATTTGACACTTCTTGTTCTAAAACACTTCGTGAAACAGGTGATTTTGTACGCAGTCACGCTTTGGGGTGCAATTATACACACTGAAGTTCGCCATGAAAAAAATATTTGGCTCAGCCGTGACCCTAATATATTTTCATGGCAAATTTCACCCATTTTGCTTCGTCAACACTATGCGAAATGTTTTTTATGGGTTACCTTTTCGTATGTGTTCCAATCAGCACAGTCAAATCGCTTAAGTAAAATTTCAAAATACTTCCACTTAATCCATATCAAAGTCCGAAGTTGTGTGATGCGCTATAGAGGGTAGTTTTGGGTGATTTTTAATAGACGCTTACCCACTGATCGATCCGCGTGCGACAGTCATTTAGCCGGCGAATTCGATTTCACCCCCCGAATTAATGTATTAATAATTAAGAACTTTTGTAATGTGGTGCATACGTGTTTATAGTAACCTTGCTAGGCCTTGTATAGATTTCATGGTAAATAACATTTTACTTCGATGGCTGTAAACATTTATCTTGTCTGCAATGGCTTATGGACTCGACTAAGCAATTTCTGTAGATCGTCTTGGTTATCCCTGAGAGTACTTATGCCTTAAGAGCTTGTAAACATTGACTGATTCACAACAGCTTTCTTCTGGAAATGTTTCTCATTGAGCTCAATATTTTTGAGTGGCAGGCGTTAATGTGCACAGTTCAGTGAAAGGGTGCATTTTGGAATGGTTAGGGATGTGACATGTGTTCGTTCCTATTCGTAACTCCCTTAAAAATAAATCCAGTTTCGCGTCATTGGTAGTGGAGTGCAGGCGACTGCCGTTGGCGTGTCTTGGGCCTCATTTTCCCTAGCTCCTTTGAAGGTTCCAGATGCATTTCTCAACTTCGGTCCCGCAAACGCTTCGCCCATTCCCCCTCTGACCATTCGAGTAATTTCCGCCCGTCATTCGCCGGCTGCGCTTCTGACTTCTCTATTTACTGTTTCGTTTGGCAAATTGATTGGGTGCGCCGGCACGACCTTTGCGTGTATGCCTAGCTGTCTAATGGTAGCCCGTGAAATAGCTCGCTGTAATACTTCGCAAAACATTGCCGGGGCCTGCAGGTTCATTGATCTCCGACTGCATTTGAACTGCATTGTCGCCTAATTGGCGAGTTTAGTTTTGTACTATGTTGTTCGTTTACGATCTTCAACATGATGTATTTTAGATTTCATTGTTTTGTCTCACTATAACTTGCATACTGTTCATGACTGTTTCTTATTATGGTTCTGTCGGTTTGTTGTAGTTGATCGTGGTCTATTTTGATTTTTTTTAACATTCTAGATGTAAAAAAGTGAAGATTTTTTTTGCGATAAACGTGATTCGATGGCTTTTTTAATATATTTTTTCTCTCCGTTTGTTTTACTGTTGAATTTCGCCTTACTGGTTATCACTCGGATGTATTTCTTATTCTGAACTGTCCCATATGGTTCTGAAAATGTTTTTTTTTTGTGCACGAGGTAGACATAATGAGGCACGGCTTTCATTTATATCGTAGTACTCATGTGCCATCTACTCTTGTGCCTCTCGTAACTTAAAAACGTTATTAAAATTAAATTTATTTGATGATAATTTCCATGGTCGGGTTTTTTGTTTTTGTATCTAAGAATTCGTTTTAAAAAATGGCAAATTAAAAAAAATAATGCGAAGATTGCATTGTCTGATAGATTTGCGAAGATTTTTTCATTTGAAATTAAAAATTAGCTCTGGGGAAGTGTTCTCCATTTCATCTGTTTTTTATGGTTGGTGAGAAATCAAAATTTCTTTTTTCTGAGGCCAGAGCTGCGCACTTGGTAACTTGGGGTATTAAATCGGAATAGAAAACTTCATAGATTCTAAAAACTACTTATTCCGAATTACAACGCGCATTCGTAGCCTTACGGTGGGGTCGTCGTATTTTCATTGGGAAAAAGGGAAAGATGATATGACATGAATACGTGTGTTTACTCGATTAGGGGGGTCGCTAATCGTTGGGCCCGCTGTCAAAACCGTGAAATATTTTCGTGCCGCGTTGGGATCGAACGCAGCTGTCTTGCCGGTCTCGTTTGCGGCAATCTTTCCGCGCGCGCTAATTTTATTTCCGCGGCACCCGGCCGCGTTGTGACGGGCGCTATAGATTATTCGGTGCCCTACTCGTCCCCCCACCTCTTCACCGCATAACTCCCATTCAATCCCCTCTTGCGCCTCTGCAGACTGCCGTCATAAGGCCTCTGCCTTCACTTCACTTCCATTTCCTTCCTGGAGAAGGCAACGTAGCATCTGTGACCTTCGGGTTGTGTTGGGATGGGTGAGGGAGGGCCCTATTCCACCAGCTGTTTTTGTCAAGTGCTCCCCCAAATTTCCATTTCGCGGAGCTCCACCCTTTCCCGCAGTACTTTCGGTGGTTTTCAAGGAAGTTTGGGCGGTAGGATGACGTGTGAATGGGTTATGATCGTGGAAGGAATTGGAAGCTCGGGAAGGGTGTAATTCAATTTTACTTTGAGTTGAATATTACGACGTACTCAATTGGCTGCAAAAGAAAAGGTTATAGATTAATAAAAATATGAGTAAATGATTTTTTAATTCGCTTGAGTAATTTTAATGTTTATTCAGTGCCTTGCAGTATAGGCCTATAAGTACCTGTAGTTGAAGTATAGGAAGACACCAAATCAACGATATAAGTAAATGTAATAGATAAAGATTCGATAGAAAAGCGCGCCCGGGGCGTTATCTGAGGGTCTTCAAGGCTAATTCTAAATTTACGTAAAGCAGCAGCAGCAGTAATGTTGCAGTGGTAATGCGGACAGTCGGGTGAGGCACGAACTTTATTGGGTTTCCGTCGGAAGAGGGCTATGCAAGGTAGAGGTCGATTTCTTATCTTTCAGCCCTCGATGAATATTCATGGTTCTTTAGCTCTCACGCGCTTCAACCAACTTGTGAGTGCAATAAGTATTTTTTGGAAGGAAAAATATACTCATCAGTGAGAATAATAAGTAGGTTTGTCGTTTTTAAATTAACTTACAACTTTATTTAGCAGAGAAGTCACGTTTTTTTAAACCTGTACCACCAAAAACAGCATCATTAGCCTTTGACATCGGGGTTTTAAACTTAACAAATCTAACGCACACTAACATCCATGCCCTGGATCGTAGCAAGCAACCCAGGCGGAACTCGAACCCACGACCTCTTGTTTGGCAGTTAAGGGCTTTACACCGTCGCCTCCGAGGCCGGCAATTTCGGCGGCATAGAGATTACAATAGTATTCCTTTGCGTCATAGTACATAGTGAGAACGGGGCCGTCCATGTTTCGTCGCGGCGTCCAGAATAGTGTGTCAATATTCTTCGGGTGGGCGCAGGAATTCCGAACCTGGATGTCGGGCTGAAGGCCGTGTGAGAAAACCTTCAATAGCGCCTCTCGATTATTTCCTCCTCCTTTGGGGTTTGTAAGCTTGTGTCGTTTTCCGCAATCTAGAAATTCAAGCCCTGGATATCCCCTCTCGGGTGTCCCTCGGCCCCCAGTGGGCGGAGCGGGCCATCTGCTCTGCGATTTCCGCGCCACTCCATATCTCACGCAGCCCTCCCCTCCCTCGCTTCGGCCTTAGCAGATCCTTCACTCAGTCCATGTTCTAATCCGCCCGCTTTTGTCTGTTTGCCTTCCCTATCGCTCCACCGCACGTATACGTACTGTCCCTCTTCATGCCATTCCGTCTCATTTCAACCCCGTCCGCTATCGCCCTCTAGATTGGAAAAAGATTCTCTACGCTCTTCTTAGATATTCTCGTGATTTCCCCCGAGCCGAGTGCCGGGTTCATACATTTTCAACGCGTTCAGCGGGAGATTTTTTTCCATTCGTCTCATCCTGCTACCTGTTTCCCGTTTATGCGGCAGACAGTTTTTCTCCTCCGTAGTTCCCGTAATTGTTTCTGTGCCAGGCTCTGTGCGCACCTGCCGGCCCCTAAGAGTTGCAAATTGTTCGACGCACTGGATATTGCTTTACTTCACGTGTAGCTTACCTGCTCTTCCTAGTTCTGCTCTGCATCGCGCTTAATGGAGTAAACGTGATAGCCAACTGTTGGTTTTCGTGAAATTGATCGTATGAAACTAAGGAAGAATGTGCCGTGATGTTCAATTCTATTTTAACGAACAGTTACAGGTTTACATTTCCAATTCCGTTGAAAATTGCTGTGTTGATCAGGTTCGCTTCTCAACTGGTTATTTATATTAGCTTTCTGTTATCAATCACTCTGTAGTTACACTGGATCTCTGCCTCATTACTGGCGTTCCTGTAAGATATCGGTTTTCCAAATTTCCCTCTATTCTAAGTTAGTGATTACATGTGTACGATGTCCATTTTTACTCTTATTTCATTAGATGCAGCATTTTATCGCCGGTAACCGGTATGAATGCAGGACTTACTCATTCAGCTCTTGGTGTATAGTTTTTGTATTGTTTTTTACCCATTATAGCCCGTTTTATAGCCAGTCGTCAGGTTTTTCTTGAAAATTTACCTTTCTTGTTACCTTGTTTCTTGCGGAAGTTGGTCTGTGGTTGAGTGGATGTTACAGGCAGTAAAACCACTAGGTTGGTTAATGGCTGCGGGGTGTATTGCTTTTTTCTCGCTTCCTTTGATCGTCTTGCGGTGAAGTTGTAATGACTACTTAAGTCTTATGACGCGTGAAGGCTTTGGAGTTGGAGTTCAGAGGATGTCAGTGTTTCTGGTTTTCGGTGTCTTTTACTGTTATGGTTGAAGGAGTTGGCAATCGAAAATGACGGGAATAAGTTCTTCTAAGGGTTCAGCAGTGGTGTCTTTCCTTTTAATTATCCGTTCTTGGGGTGGCATTTGCTTAAATACATATTTGTTTGAGTAGGAGAGGTAGTTTGAGTAGTATTTTGCTTAGCTTTAATTGTCTTGAGAGAATCGGTGTCCTTGATGTTGTGACAGGGAGGTTCTTCGAAAATTGCCGGTCGTAAAAATTGGCTTTATGAACTATTTATTTTGGAAACTGAATTTCAATACCTGATAATTTCTATAAGAAATCATTGGTATACCTATCAATGTGCAGACGATGCGTCGTTGAAAATTTTGTCGTCCTTACGTTTTTGACGTCTGGTATTTTAAGGCGAAGATTCTTCATGAAAGGTAAACCGAAATATCTATGCCCATCTTTTTAATGGCAAATTTACCTGCAAATTAGAAATTCATGTTGTTGACGATGAGGAAATGGTCGGATGAATGAAATTGTGACTGCCATGGTATGTCTTAGGCGAATAATATTTTTATAATCGAGGTTTAATAATAATAAAATAATAATAGTTTATCATCGAGGATGACATATCTGAAATAAGCATGTTTCAGTAATGCGTTTTCTATAAGTGGGGATTTAGTGTTTGTTTTGAATCGCGTGGTTCGGACTTAAAGCAGGCACTAATTATTTCCACTGCTGCGTCGCTATTTGTATTAGTCAATAAATGACCGTAGGCCTCAACATCCAGGACGTTCGGACTCGGTCGAGTCTGCGTGGCGCTTACAACCATCGCTCGTACGCGTTGTAGGAAGAGTGAGTCGTTCTCTCTTCCGTCTGTTGTAGTCAAATTCCCTATCTTATCTGTTTGATAACACTTGAGTGGTGACAGGTAGCCTGTTTGCCTTCTTATTGAGTTATCACGTTGAAATCCAAATTAATCAAGTCTTCGCGTGTCGCGTAATCTCTGGCCCACATTGCTTAGTTGTGGGGAGTTCATTCCTAAGTTTCCATTTGTTGCTGCTAATTTGTTATCATAGTTTATATGGCGAGTTATTTAGCGCAAATGTTACTACTGCAACTCATGTGATTTTCCTCATTAATAGAAAAATTTCCGGTAGTAAACTTGTTTCCACGAACTCCTGTGCTTTCGTGTGCCAACCGTTACGCATCTAGTAATGAATTTCTCTGTACCTGTAGTAGAAGATATATGGCGGCAACTGTAATTCGCTAATTATCATCATCTTTGGTATTTCGGGAATTGACCTTGAGAGCGAGAGATTCGGAAGAAGTGGAATTTCCCATTTATGCTTATCAGGCTCGAGTGCTGTTATCTGAGATAACAAAGGAGCTAGAAATTCTTGTATTTCATGCTTATTTGATTGGTTTTTCTTCCTGGGTCGCTGAAATCTATCTTGGGATTTTAATTGCCGCATTTCTGTAATTATTTACGTAAATTAGTCATTAATATTAGTGTGTGTATTAATTACATTGATAGATTTCAAAATGTAAATGCTGTTAAAAATTTAGTTGTAATGTCAAGTTTACTCTCGTTCTCGTACTTGAATCTTTGCACGCTATGATTGGGATAGATGCTGTAGTCTTTAGTTGACTTTCTGGTTGTAAATACATACTTTCGAGCATAGATTCAGGATGCAGACATGGTTTTGGATTTAGTAAATTTCGTTTTCCCTAATTCATTAAGTGACAAGTTCATCGTTGTTATCTATACTTACTAACGCCTTTTCGAGTCACGAGTGTTCGGACGTTTGGAATCCGAAAACAATAGTTAATAATTTATTTACATGTTATAGGAATGTTATGCGATTTTCATGAGTTGGGTTGTAATGGTCTTCATTGCCCTACGAATGACTTATGGCCATATTTTTGGGATATCGTTTCAAACACAAACCACAACATAATCAAAGCCCAATTGGAGACAGTGCGGAACAATTCGAAAACATTTGCGAAGGAATTCCAATGAGAGACAATTTCGAAGTAAACGTGATTAATAATTTCGGTGCACTGAGTATGTAGTATTACTGTTCAGCATTGTAATACTTCAGTATAAATACGTATGGTGCCATGATTTCTCCCTGTTTTCGAGGGTCCCTTATCCCCCGACTACCCCTTTCCGTACCAGTCCCTTGTCTTCCCTGGGAGAAGTGCATCCCTTTGCGGGGTCTCAGGGTAAACTTGAAGGAGATAAGCCCTTCCAAGGGTCAACAGCGCGTGAGGCTCATTCGTTAATACCTAGGGTCGTAAGGCTCCCGACTCGTATGAGGCGTTTTAGCTTTCCTCCCACCTCACTGGGCCCTATCCGTTCAATATCCCCGCGTAATCTAAACCTTCGGAGCCCCCGCTCCTCCTCCTTTCCTTCCCTTTCAATTTCCTCCGCTAATCTCGCCCAGCCATCGCTCACGCCGGTCCTCCTCTCCGCCACTTTCGCCCCGGGCCAGCGCCTCCTGTGCATGGCCAGGCCTTCTCGCTATCTGACGTTCCCTGTCTCCCGCGGCGGTCTACTCATACTTGCCTCGCTCCCGGCGTAAACATTTTTATGCGATCCGTGTGAAGATGGGTGCAGATAGGGGCCAAGTCGTGATGCGTGTTTTCCCTCCACGGGTTGGGTGTCGCTCCAAAGGGTTCCACACTCCAAGGGTTTTGTCGCCGAGATGCCCTCGGGTGTGCTCTGCCGTCGGTGTCACGCTTTGAAAGATGTGGGGGCCGTTCTCTTCTTGATGTGGGGTGTCTTGACGGCGTATCTCGCCTCGAAGTTCAGGCATTGTCCCTTAATTTCCGGTGTAGTCCTTATTACTTTTGTGCGCAGGTCGTAGTGCCTGCTCCTAGGTTCGTAAATATTGTGCTTTCTTGAGTGAGTACCTCTTTTATCTTTAGATGTGAGCTTTTTCGTCGTAGTACATATAACCATTGGGGGTAATGACTGCGTGGGTAGGGGATTGTGTTGATTAGTAGAAGTTGATCTTAGTGTGCTCCGTAATGTTTTAATCTGTTTCTAAGATAGAGTTAACTATCATGAATGAGCACGAGTGAAATTCACTGCAACACAAGTCATATTCATCATCACTCTTTTGCCGTGTATGTCTTATTATTGAATTTTCGGAAAACCTAAGACTAATATTAATGCAAAGAATGATGAGTCCGTTTCAGACTTGTATTTGGCAACATTTCACGTAAAATGGGCGTATTAATTTAGTTTTGATCACGGCCATGACAATCAAGGGACGCAAAGCTTCACGATTTGAAAGAAAATTTAGTAGATCCTCTCTCCATACTGTGAATTTACATATTTATCGTTGTATTTCTGGGGTATAGCCTCAAAGTCACATGGTATTTTTCAAGCTCTAAACTCCAATTAATTCGTTTTCCCGGAGCTCGCGCGTTTGATCTGCCGCTCCTTCCAACGCCATTGATGTGTGGAAGTGGGAAGGAATAATATTGGGGTCGAATTGACGCGTGGAAGTTGAAAGGTGTAATTACAGTGAGAGGGATTTGCAAAAAAGGCGACAGTAGGAGGCGCCGGGATTTCATTTATCAGTTTAATTGGATATTCTTCAATACTTCGATATCGCTTTTTGGGTGATTAGGTCATCGTTTGCGTATCCTGTGTTAGCCTTTTGCTCATACGTTTTTACTCTTGTTCAGCGAATCATGAAATTAAAAAAAAATTTCGGATCTATTTTTATTCCCGGATCCATCTGATGTAAAAGTGCTTGTAGACTAAAAATTGGTTTGGAAATCGTTTTTGGAAGTTAAGGATATTTTTCTGAATGTTGGCATGCTACGATGTAGGATTGCGTCGCGTGATTAAAAAGGGAGAAAAACGAACGTTTTCGAAGGCATCAAAATGATCAGGCGATAGCATCGCAATCCGCAGGTGTTCGTCGATATCCATAGCCGCCGCAGTTCGTGTCGGGGTCGGAACTTGTAAGCGTTATGTCCGTCGAAAATTGGGGCATTTGTGCTGGGGGCGCATTTTTGCTGTCGAACACGTTTATATGCTTTTTATCGTCTCACTGTGGTAGGTTTCCTCTGGTTTGATTGAATCTGTCTTTCTCTCTCGCTTGGGCCGCATTTCAAGTTAACATGATATCGGAGCAGTCGACTTCCACGGTTTTCTCACGTTTTTATGATCTTCGACTTCCTTTGTGGCATGAAGTCCGTGAAATGTTTCGAGTTGATCTACTTGCTTTCTTATTTTTGTATAAATCCCAAAAATTGATAGGTTACTTTAACCAAGATTTGCGAGATAAATGGACGTGTTTGAAAAACTACTATTAAACTATTTTACCCGCCATTGTGAGAGGACTCTTAGAAAATGTCACTTTGGCAGGAATTAATTCACTTTTATCTATGAACATTAAATATTGTCGTCGCTTAGGGAAATAATGTTATTCGTAAACATTTTTTTCACGCGTAATAATGCCAAATTGTTTAATTTATTTTCTGATTTTTTTCTCACTCTTTCTGGCGACTAACTCATTGAAGATGTATATTGGCATATGTATCCGGACAATATCCAATTAAACCTTCATTTACTGGTTGTATACTGAAAAAATAATTGCGAAATCTGATGTAAGGAGTATAACTCTCATTAACTTTGCAACATTTAATTGATACGTAGGCTCTACTGATTGTTGTATAACTAGCAAGATGTTTATTTTAACATCCGTTGTTGTAATTGCTCGAAATTGTTTATTTCAATGGAAACCGAACTGGAAGACGTAAGTTGTCGGGGAAGGAGTCATAGTAAGGTCTGAATTTGGTGCTCATCATTTCTGTCGTGTTTTTTAAGTTCGTTTTTAAGCTTGTTCGTAAGGCGGTTTTTTTAAAAGAGAAATATGCGATTAATTTTGTACGGGCAGTGGTTTGTGTGGAATCGTAAGAATAAGAAAGGATGGCGTTCAAAAAAGCTAAGTAGCATTATGGCTTTCATTTTTACATGATGGAAACTTAATTTATTTCCGTCTTGTCTCGTTTCGTGGATATTTGCAAGAGTGGATGCTTATGTGTTTGGATTGTTCTTCGGACTGCAAAGGTTTTGTTCGTAAGTTACCGTGTTATGAATGCCCCCGGACATATTAATGGCTCTCGAAAATATATTCTTTCTGGAGCGGTGTTCTTGGTTGGGGACAAAACGTTTATTTATTCCCATTCAATTGCTCTCGTTGCGCAATAGGACAATCTCTGTGAAGCCACTTGCAAGCCATAGCAGTCTCTGCTGTTTTTATTCACGTGTAGAGCGTTTATTTTCGGTTTCCCTCTCTGGCGCAAGAGCACAAATAACTCTGTGTTCAGCCCACTTATTCATGCCGCGCTATTGTGTATATTTGTTCCCTGCTCGGTTCCCTTATGTAAAGCATGCCTCAGTTTTATACGTTCTTTTTAGGGCTCACGTTTTAATGAATGGTCCAGCGTAGTCTCATTCAGTTATAAGTGTTCGTATTAAACCTGAAGTAGTCCGTTCCTGTTGCGGTTTTATTGGGCTTCAAAATTCCAGCTATGTATTACCCATAATGCGTTATCATTATTTTCCAAGAATGTTTTACTGTTAAGTATCCAAATGAGTTTTCATCAATATTTACCTTTCGATCGTAGTTGATCGTTGCTCTCTTGAGTTGATTCCTAGTAGGCATGGTTTGGAAACTTAAGTGTATTTTTCTAAATCGGCAATAAATTCGGAACAGTTTATTCAATGGATCACCATACTTCTTGTTATTCATGTATACCATTGGACATCACCCTCCCCTTAACAAAGAGCAGTCGCAATTTAAACCCTTGAAAATGTATTAAAACCTAGAATTCTTTGGGAAAATTTTATGACGATGATGTTATAATGTTGTTTTAAATAGATCCTTGCCTCAATTAACTTTTACAGATCGATTCTGAGGAATGTGAAGCTGTCTCGAGAGTATCTGAATCCGCGACTGCCGGGTTCTTAATGTGCTGCAGGGCGAGTGTAATTTGTTTTAGTATCGATTATAGTTTAGGCTTTTCGTTAAAATTTTCCATAGCATACGGGTCACAACCTTACTGCTGAAGGACACTGCCTCAACCAAAACCACTTGTTCTATCTGATCCATCATGATGGTGGAGGAGGAATACGAAACGGTTTACCAGCGTCCATTGCCATAGTTCCGTTTGCGATACAGCATGAGACTCTATATTTCGGGCTAAGTAAATATATTTCCACCGTCGCGTCATGCTCCCCATCCACACGCCATTCAGTCGAGTCATTCCCTTGGCACAACCTCTCTAGTCGTTTGTCCACGCCCGCCTCTCCTCCCCCCACCTCCAACTTCCCCTTCATTTACATACTCCGTACTTCTTCTCTCTTTGAGCGCCGAGATCGGCTGTACGATACCAGGTTTTCCGCAGACTGGAAAAATCGGTCAAGTCTAGAGTTATTCTGGAAATTTTAGTTCCTAATACATTTCGTGGATTTTTTGTGAGTTTGAGGTGATAATTATAAAAGCTTTATTTCAAGACAGAAGTTCCGTGTATCATAAATAACATTTCCTTTCCATGACTCAAAGATACATTCTTTTGAAATATCGTAAGCTTTCCCCGGCGAATTTTATTGATGAAATCTTCTAGGGTTTCGCACCGGATGAGTCAGTCTTAGCCCTGATGACGATGAGGGAGATTCTCATAGAAACGTTGGCCTTACACAGCCTTGCCAAATTAGATTTCACCAATGCATTCTTTTGTTGGCGTCCAATGTGTGTTTCATTTTTAGCCCATGCGTTCACATATAACGCAAATGTAATGGTTCGAGGCGTTACTTGATGGAACTTCTTCATAACTGTCAGGAAAGAATAAAATAGCTAACTCCACATAGCTAGTTCCACAATAAGTTATTAACTTGCGACCGGTTTCTTTTCGATGATATACTGTTTCGAAACCGGTTGCAAGTTAATAAGTTATTGTGAATCAAGCGAAGTTTTAATTTTTCCTTGCATTCACACAAAACATTAGCCGTGCAGAATTAGGTGAGAAGATGGTTAAATTCTGTAAGTTCTTAGAATACCAGCGGTGAAAATTTTAAATTATACAATTTCCTGCAAGGGCAGTTTCACAATTGATCTCGGTACTTCCGATCGTTTCTAGTATCACAAAATTTACGAATGAACATACTTCAGCTCATTTCCAGCGGTACCTTGTTTTTCACCATGTCCGTTGGTAATGTTGCTACCCATTTGTCTACAACGTGATGCGTGTTCGGACGAATTTTTTCGACGCTAGCTTTTCACTGCCGGTCCCCTGCGCCAAGGTGGTAAATAATATTTCTCTGTGTCCCGCCCTTTTCACTCCCACGTCTTTTCCTCGTCCTCCCACCTCACTCCGTTACGACGAAGGATCTGCAGTCTGCCGCCGTTAATTCCTTTGATAACCAGGTGCGCTTGTATCTGACGAAGTGAGGCATTGCGTTAGGTCAGTTAATGGTTACAAGCGATTTTGCCCGGAAGCGACAGTTGTAATTTTTTTGTCGCCGAGTGAGGTAGGAGCGATGAGCGTGGCTGGAATGAATCCCCCCAGCATTTGGAAGGCTTTTTTTCGGTGGGAGGAGGATAATCCAAGGCATCAATTCCCAACGGGGATTTTTTTCTCTGTCGTCCGGAATGGAATAAAAAGTAAACTCCTCCCAAGTTCACGTCTGCCGAGTTTCGGGAGTATTTCGAGCCTGGGTGTGTTTTTTTTTGTCTCGCGTAAATACGGGCATTATTTCTTTTATTTGTGATCGCCTGTTGTCTCCTGGTGATTGTTCTCTCTGCTAAGGATTAGGCTTTTCGTCCTGTTGAATTAGGACGCGGTATTGTAGACGTAATACCCGGCGTTATCTTTACTCCGCAAGCGTTGTTTATTAGTTTTTCCGTTCGAACGAAAATTTGGATTTGAGGAGACGTATTGGAGTTAGCTGTGGAATTACTTTTGTCCCATCTACCCCATTTTCTTTTTTTCATCTGCAAAGAACTGTTTTGATCTTCACTAACTGAACTCGTGGGGTAGATGACTATATTCTCGCAGAAAGCGCCTATGTCATTGTTTTCTGAGTTCGCTCGACTGAATGTAGCATAAGTATTCCAGATGTGAAGTGGGCATGCCTTTTTTGAGTAGTTTCATATTATGAAGTTTGAGGTTATATATGATGTTAAACTGTCGATCAATTTCTTTCCATATTGTTCTTAGGGATTGAACTTCTCATTTATTCATAACAGTTAATCTTCAGATGCTCTCTTTGGGCTAGAGATCATTGCCAAGCACAGTTAAAATTCGTAGCAGATGATAGTATCATTCTTGTGCTGGTATGCGTAGGAAAAGCCCTGAATGATTGTTAAAAAATGCAGTTTTATGTTTTATAAGTAAGCTGGATACATTTAATGCTGTGATCACAGCTTAAAATTTTTTTGAACTCCTATTGTCTGCGTAGTAAATTTGTATTTTTTTTAAAGAATATGCTAAAAAAAGGTTTGTCCCGGCTACAGAGTTATGATTTTTGCCGCGGTATGAGTAGCTTTCTGGCATAACGATGAATTAAGTTTTTATGACTTGCCGCTTGCTTGGCATGGTTTGACAATCTTTAACTTGAGTTTACAGTTATTATAATGTCTACAGTTACCAGTAAGGTTTTCTCATGTTTGCCATGACTAAGTAAGGTAATCCTGTTGCATTCACTGCTGTAATAAATACAATTGTTTGCTGTTCGTTCGCAAGGTCGTTGTGCTTAAATATTTATCCTTTGATTGCTTATTTCTTTATCTAAGAAGATTGTGAAAATGAAGTTCTAAGATTTAAATGATAAACGCTTGCATTCAATTCTGATGACTTTAGAAGCTATTCAATAAACTAAAATATAATATGATGTTCACTTAGTATTTATGGATATCTAGTCATTTAAAATTATGTATGCTTTCTCGATTTTTGTCTCGTCTCGCATTCTCGTTTTTACAAATGGTCTTAGCCGCGTTAACTTGATTTTTCCACCTTTTGTGGTGCTTTTCGGACAGTGTGCATAAGTTGTATAGATATGAGTTTCCTTCCTCTTTTTCTGCGATGCGTGGAAGATGCTTTAGTGCTATGAGGTGTGAAGCGAATGAAATGGATGCGATGTTTTCGCGAATTAGGAGTGAGTGTTTTCAAATGACTTTCTGGCCATTCCTGTTTTGAGTTGTTACAGGAATAAATCATGCCTTATTGTGCGATATTAATGGCCGAGAGAGGCAGCCACTCGTGGAAAGGATTTTTTTTGCCGGCCACGTGCTTCTGTGAGGACTTTTTAACGCACCGTGGTTGTTACCCGCGGAGTGTTCTGTGCACACACGTGCGCGTGTAAATTTGTGGTGACGCCGATTCGAGGCGAATTATGTTCCCCGCGGGGATGGAAGCAGCTGTCTTTCCTCCACGAGTAGCTACTCTTCTCTCTCGTCGCCTCATGGATTTTTTTTCTATTTCATTCGTTTCGTGGGATTGACGGCCGCGGGCCTGGAAATTTTTATTCGCCCACTCGTTGGTGAGTGACCGAGTTGTGACTAAGGATTGAGTGATGGGGGCTGGGCCACTCGCTTCTCATCCCAAGTTTGTTTACTATTCGCAAATATTGGCCAATATTTTCCTCAGTATGATTTTTCTTCTCTTTTCATCGTAATGCCAAGCATGCTCGCTTCCGGAATGTGAGGAATTTCAAAATAAAGCTCGTGACCCCAGCTACTGGGTGTGCTTTTCACTGAGACGTGGTTGATTTTAGTCAATTCTTCGCCATTCCCTTTACGATTTCAATCGTGGCCTTTGCAGCACATATTTGGACAACATTTTTCTATGCTATTTCCAAATAATTACTTTCGTACATGTGAGACCTCTATGATTGTTATCTGGACCCATGCCATATTATCAGCTCCTGCGTAGAGATTTAGTTAAATGATTATTTTGCTTATCCGCTGATAACAGTTGCTAATTACGTGATAAATTTAGTTGGTATCACAATCAGATTTCTTCTCTGCCGATCAGCACTTCCTATATTTACATATTCATGATTATCGTCAAATGCTGTATTTAAGATAAAAGTATTAATGTCTAGTAAGCCATCTTGGGTTAATCTATGTTTTGCAATTTCCTCACGCCCTCGGCTTCATCTACATTAGAGGTGGATGGAAAAAGTTGAAATTACAGAATGTGATGATGATGTGCATAGTTCGTAGAGTATGGAGTATATGATTATGGAATTGTATTGTCGAAAATATTGTAATGAGGCTATTTGAACTAGGCCAATTCCACTGCTTAACGCGAACAATTCTCTCCTTTCATTTTCCTTAGTTTCTTTAATGTTCTTTACGTCCTTTCCTTCTATTGTCCTCGTTCGTATTTGCCTGTGGGCTTTACGCATACCTCGCTCCGGTTCCAGCTTATGTTTTATTGTTCAGGAGCCAAAGTTTTTGCACAAAGGTAGCGTTATTATTAATTTGGATTGTTTGTTTCCTCAGTTCATTATTGTTGCCTCCTGCCGGTTGGTCTTTCGAAAATTAGCCTCCTTCCTTCTCGTGCTGCATAAGTGGTCAGAGAAATATTTTTTCGCACGCGTAGCACTTGGTGGTTCTTCGAAGACTCTAAGGGCATTTTTGAGTAGAGATTAATTTGTATTTTTTATTCCCCCGGTGTCGGTGAAAAACTATGGATGCATTGGAAGTGGATGGTCCTTATCGTTCTATCTATGGTTGGATTCCTAAATTCATGCTTGTTTTGATGTACCTACTTAGTTTGAGTAGCCATGCGTTTTTGTAGATAAGGGATCAATTAGAATTTGGTAGGTTAAAAATGATTAATATGCAGAAAAAACTGATAGGATTTGTTTTCCGCTTCTTACTCCTGTGATTCGGGTGTATTTCACCTGTTGTATCAATCTCTCTTGTGCAACTCATAGTTTTCTTTATAAGGATGTCACGAATGCTTATTGTTGAGGTTGCTCTTCAGTGATCTTGTGCGTAAAGGCGATCCTTTGATTATCGAAAAAATCCGTTGGCAGTGGTGGTGTTCTTAGGTAGTCAAATGGACTAGGTTACATAATTACGTAAAAAGCCGTAATGCTATTAAGGACCTGCGTCCTAAACGCGGTATATCTGGTCGCGTATTTAAAAAGCCGTTCTTTCTATTTTTCATCCAAATATATTTTAAAGGAATAGGTGATTGCTAAAATTTAATCGATTGTTTCAGATTTTATTAGTCAATTCATTGATTTTTTACTGACGAGAATTTTCATCCACGAAAAGTCGTCGCAGTCTGACGAATATTCCGGTTGTCGACGGATTAAATCTTCTCGTCTGCGGCTTTTAGATTCTATGTGAAAATTGGCCGAATTTCAAATGGAAGAATATCATAGATTTTTTGTCGACGACGTTTGAATTTATTTCCTCAATCTCTTTTCCTTCGTACGTTAGCGAATCAGGAGTAACTCGCTCTCTGTCCTCCTAGTTGAGAAAATTTATCGCAGGAAGGGGCGCCTCCGCTTTAATAGGGCAATGTAAGGTTTACGTCCCTGTTTTTGAGCTCGGTGAATCTTCGTGCACCAGTTATCGCTACTGAGTACTCCCCGTTTTATTTTCTTGGTTTTACGACGGACTCGTCCTGTCCTTGTATGCATCGGTCCAAGTGCCATTGATTGCAAAGCACCAATTCCCTTTTCCTAAAAACTTGGCATCTCAATTTGTTTTCTGCGGATGGCGTATTTTGTATGTCTCAAGGTAACTTGTCAAGGGAAAATTTTTGCACGAATTACAGTGCTGGCCAAAATGTTTGGCCGAGCTGAAATTTTTAAAGCTACTCTTACTGGAAATCAATTGGTATCGTGCTTATTTTTGCGTTAGTTGTTTTTAGACACCATAGTGTGTACTGACTCGGTTTTACCTTCAATTTGATTGTCAAATGTTAGTTTTTTCATAAATTGTGACGTTTTTCTTCCGTTGACTTTCTATAGTTATTTATATCCCAATTTTTACTAATTTTCTTCTCATGAAATATTCTAATATTTCAAACGTGTGTTGCAAATTCTATCTATATCTGTCAATTTATAATTTAACAGGGTATCTGTTCTTCGTAAATAGACTTATTGTTAGTACCCATGTATTTTGTGGTGTTTTACCTACGTGTATAAAGTACAAATTCTTGTATACTCCTGAGTGAGATATCTGTCAACTCGGAAAATTTATTGGAATGATTCTAGTGACGCGAAGCCGGAGGGTATTAAAGTTGCCCGAGTAAAGGGTAGTAAGCACAAAGTCACGGTTCTCCTCGGTAAGCTTCACCATTTTCTTCTGTCCTTAAAGTCTGCAAGGCTTTATAGAAATGATTTTTTCCATCCTTGAGCGTTAAACATCTGTTGTAATCATTATATCCATGATACCTACTGTAATATTCTTGGCCTATTTATTATTTTGTGCTGTCGCACGGCGCAACTAGGTATTTATTTCGTTATTTTCTTCACTGCCGTGACCTGGTTTCTGGGAACGATTTACTTCAATGGGGTGCATCTTCTTCCCTCTTTCTCCTTAGGGTTGTGGTACTTCATCCGTGATGGTTTCGGTGTCATCCCCAAGCATCCGGGGAGTAGGATACATGCACGAGAGCATGAGTGCACAGTATAACAGCTGGATGAGGTGCTTCCGAGTCATACTTTTGTTTTCAGGTCAAGGGTTCTTTATACCAGCCAGGTATAGTCGCAATATGTTTCTCAACATCATAGATGCTAGGGAATTGCTACACATCCTCGATGTCTTTTATTCATGGTAGAAAAGTCCATTCGGTGATAACTACGTTTGCAATAATTAATAATGAAGTATACGAGTAGTTTTTCACACCATTTTTTTTCGCAAGGAAAATAGTTTTACGTAACCTTTATATTGCTCTAGTAATATCGTTTTGTGATGCTGTCGTAATTTTTTATGATGCGTTATTTTCGGATCGTTGTAGCTTGTTGACAATAGTGTAAGTGCCATGCTATAAGCCCAAGAAATAAGAAGAGTAGGCAATTATATTAATTTTGGAGACATAGGGTTCAGGATGTTACCTCCTAAAATACATGTCGCTGTCATATTTGGAGCTTAGTTATTATTTCTTTCCACTTCTTTGCGTTTGTCATTTGGAATTTTGCGTTGAGAATAACGCTACCACGTCCATTCGGCGGTTTCGACTACTGCTTGTAGCACCATCAATTCTGTTATTGTCATCTTTTGCTCATATTTTTCGAAATTCTCGACGTTTTCTTTTCTATCACAATTTTCTCTTCATACCTTATACATATGTATTACTTGTGTAATTCACATATTATCCTTCAATTTCTGGTTTTATTTATCGAATGATTTTTTTGTCCTTAAATTTTACAATAAACTAATTGCATCCTTCTTTCTTTTTTAGGTAAGTTGAACTCGAGCGGAGTACTGGTTCTAGCGATTAAGGATATTGGCGGTGAGTTTATTACCGTTTACAAAAGGGTAGGAGTTAAGTATTGTTCCTTCTAGTTTTTAGTTGAATTTCATTTATTTTTAGACAATTCTGACCAAAGTTTTATTTGAAACCATGGAGTAATAAATTATGTTGTCTTTCTCAGTAAAACAGACGAATAATAAGTTTTAATCTCAATTTCCATTTCAATGTTAGAAGGGGAATGTAGCATACCTGTGTTGTTTGAACTTCCGGCTAACGAATGAAAGCAGGGAATTTCTATAGTTCATGACAAGCTAATTCCAAAGCGAGTGGTGAGGCCTTTCCGTTAAGGAAAAGAGGTGATATTTGAGAATGCCCGCTAGTGTTCTTTGAAAAGCGTTCACATTATAAATTCTACGTATTTCACACGCCGTTTATTAGCCTTAAAAATTTCACAGAACTCCTCTTTTTACAGTTATGTAGAATTTTATTTTAGAGCTTGGATTAAGTTGGTGATTTTTCCCTGTATGAGGAGAATGGAATGTGAGTTTTCTCACTTAGCTTTTATTTCGCGTGAAGACGTGTTTAAAAGCTTTCGTACAACACTAGTTGATCTTGCAAATGAGTAAACTCCAGTGCATTACATCGCATTACCCCTGCAGCCTGTTAATTAATGCAGCCTTTAATTATATGCTGGGAAAATTCACTAATGTTAGATCGAGAAAGCATTTCAAGTGAGACGAAGGAAACTTTTATTGTTGCCCCTGAAACAGTCCTATCCGGAAGAGATAATTTCAGTTCAAGTTGTTTGCCCTGGAAAATTTTCTCCTCATCAGAGGCTACTTACGTGCCTTATTTTATCACTCTTGCTGAATCTTCCCCAAGCTCTTTAACGGACGAGGATAACGTAATTGCTTTGTAGCAGTTAGAAAGAACTTTCGGGAAGATAATGATTACATGAAAAGCTTGTCTTGGAGTGAGACTTGAAAGCAGGGATGGCAATAGAAACTAAACGAAAGTCAAAACCAGAAAAATTTCAATAGTTTAGTTCTCGGGAGGGAAATGTAGAAACGAAACGAAATGGATTTCAACCAACGGATCTAAACTCAGGCTCGAAACGAAATCGCAGTCAAAACCAGAGTTCAAGCAACTCGTATGTAATGCATACCTCCGGTTTTGAATAAACTAATGAATTAAATCAAGGAAATTGTGTAATACATTTTAGACATGATCCAAAGCAGTTGGTCAGCCCTTTCCTTTGAGAAAAATAGCTAAACCTAATTTTCACGCCTTTGGAAACTTTGAGAATTCACTTAATTCGGAAACTTAACCCTGTGAAAGGATCAAGTTTTGAAATTTTATGGGAGACAACCATGTCACGGCGTATGATTTTTCCTTCGTTGAATTTTCACTTTTTAGAGGTACTCCTTGAAGGTTTCTTGCTGCTTTCCAGGCTGTTATTTCGAATAAATCCACAGGGAAATTATGTTATTATTATTATTATTATTGACGTGCAGCTAGTTAATATTTTGGATACTTAAAGTTTTATTTCCCGAGATTATCATGTTAATGTTTTAAGGAAAGAATCCTTCCAGTATTAGTAGATATACGTGAAAATCGCACTTTCATTGTTATTTTATCGCACTTTCAATAACAGTTTATTGAACTTAGTAGCGTCTATTTTTATTTTCATAATGAGGTAGATGACGATGAAATGTAGTGAAACACAGTTATATGAATATTTTAAATAACTATGTTGTAGAAAAATAACAAATTAAGGAATTAGACATATAGTGGCGGAGGTGTAGCTTGCCCGCGCCCACTTGTAGTTCGCGGCCACATAGAGTCCCAGCCAACTAATAGCTGGCCAGTCGCTCATATGCTTTAAGCGGTGAGTGTCGGCGGAGCATTTAAACTGCGCTCGGCACAAAATGTACGAATTTTGCCGTCGAAAAGGCAAATTTGCGTAAAAATGTCATAAAAGTCCAGTAAAAATCTATGTTGCATTTATCGCATTTGCGATTTTCACGCATCTCTAACTGCATTAGCTGTGAACAAGTTCACTGTGAGCGTCGATTTGCGAGCACTGCCGTCTGAATGTAAAATGCGAGCTTATTCTCAATGGCTTGGTGACGTAGATTGTAGGCTCGGCTGTCTGAAGAACGGCATCCCCTCACCCCTCTCCCCCTAATATGCCTCCAGCATTTCCCCCTCCCACCGCGCTCTCCGTGTGCCCCGCCCCCTCCCTCTATTTCCGTCCCTTCCTGTGCTCAGGGCGGGCAGCGGGTACGTGAGGGGTCTGTCCATTCATCCGGAACCTACGCGATGCCCGGCTGCGAGGGAAATCCGAATCGAATCGTTTATTTTTTTTCATTCGGCTGACCGCATCGATTCGGTATCGGTACCGATTGGGATGCAGTGTTGCAATGCGTGTCTGCCCTTGGCGGGAAGGATCGGGTGCAGACGAGCCTACGTACCCGTTGCTGCTTACCTTTTTCTTCAATTACATACGCTTGTTCTTCCGGGGAGAGTTTAATATTCCCAATGGAAGGTGCCGCAAAAAGATAAATATTGATTTCGGGAGATGTAGCGTCTGCAGGTATCGTTCTTCTCATGATAAGGGATTGAAGTGTGCAAGAGTAAAAATATAATGAGAATGAGCCGCATAATCTGCAAGTAAACTTATTCCATAGCTGTTCCCATCAATGTTGCAATTTGTCCGCTTACAGTCGGCGTTCCATCGTCATCCATGGACGTGGACATCCACAATTCAGTAGTTTCGTGATGAATGGATTTTAGGTGTGTTTGTGTGATCCCTTTTCAATCTTAGACGAAGGCACTTCTTGTGGCGCAATGTGCGTCGAGTGAAAACGTCTTTAGTCGTTCTTCTCGTTTAATTTTAAGTTTTGAATTATTCTGTCTATACTAGAAACCTTTTATTCGTCGAGAATTTGTAGCCGAAAAAGCTCTGTAGCTCTGGTATATTCTTATGTCAGATATTAGTTGATTTATTCAACCCAGTCTGATAATTTAGTCTAAGAAGGAAGAGTTTTACCTTGATTTATTTCATATGATTTGTACTTTAAAGTATCTTGCCTGGTTATTAGGTTTTTAAGAGAATTTTACGCCAATGAAATTTATTACTGCGTATACTTAGGAGGACACTCGTTTTAATGTATATTCTATTTATTCCGCTCTCCCCTCTTTCTGTATTACTAGTCAATTCCATAACATGGTGGAGATTTGTATGATCCATTTACGGCTACGAAAGGAAGTAAAATGGTGTTTCGTGAAGCTAATGGAGTCATGTTGGAGTTGTAGTGGCTGACTTCTTATGCAATTCATTCGCATGAAACCGTCTCGTTTTAGATGCACTTAAAATAGTTTTTGTGTTACACGAAGTTGCTATGTTGGTAAGATGACTGGTTAGCTTAGGGGAAAAGGGACGGAAGCGATTTAATTCCAAGGGAATGGAAGAGAAAGTTACTACTCGAGTATTTTTGTATGCTTACTAAACCGTGTAGTGAATTGTATTCTTGAGATTCAGTGTGGTAGTGTGTAAAATTGTGACAAAAAACAGAGCTTCCTTGGGATTCGTCTGCTTCCTCCGTATTAAGATCCGATTAGTCGAGTGGTTTCTTAAAATTTCACGTGAGCCTTTATAGGCCACCACCGCTTCGTTCGAGAGATTCGTCTCCGCCCCGGAAACTGCTTATCCCTCCGAGTGTGATTCATAGCGTGGGAAGGGCTGCTTGTTATCGTTAAGTAGTTAGAGACTTAATAGTAAATTTGTAGTAGCTGTTAAAGGTTGCAGGTTGCTCGGAAGGCAGTGTATTGGTTTCAAACCTTGGTGGCAAGCCAGTTTCACCCATTCTATCATTCTAACTTCAGGATCCATGGCTTAATTGATCCCGGCCGAAAAGTTGTTCCGTTGTAATTTTATCCTGTATAGTTTTAATATACCCCTTTTTACTAACAATATGTTACATTCTGAGTTCGCCATACAAAAAGAAAATCGGCACTTACGTATCCTATTGCTGCACAATAATAAAATTTGGTTTCGCGGAGTTACTGTTGCCGTTTCAACGATATTGCTATTCTTTTAAACTCACCAGAGTCAAGTTCCTTTTGCATTTTGTACAGATTAATTTTTATGCGGTGTTACTGTCTCTCTTCAGTTCACAGGGCATTTATTTGCATTTTTTTCTAGCACTGTCATTAAACTGTCGAAGTGTGTAATCTCTTCGATGGATTGGAGTCGGCAATACTTGTCCGCTTTCACAATGCATTCCTCTACTAGCGTTTTCCGTCGTGCTTCAACTCGCTAGATTCATCGAAGTGTCCCTCTTTTCAGCCGAGCAGGAAATCCGAATGTGGATTTGAAGGATGCTGAGTGTATTGTATGGCCACGCGTAATCCGGGCATTCTTCCCCGGGTTTGAGTGGCGGAAATACGCGGCCGTCCGATGCATCTGGTATTCGCTAATAATTGCCTCGGATTTAATTCCCTCATCCACTTTTTCACTGGGCACTAGCGGGTTGATAGGTTCTTGTCATCGATTTTGTTTCGAACTGGCGTTCAGTGGGACCATATCACACCTTTCGTGGTCACAAATATTTTAATTTGAACTGGGAAAGAAACTTGCGTATGCTTTGCATGGCGCTGAATTTTTAAAATGTTAAATTGAAAACGTCTATTATTTGTCATACCTGCGTGATCCCAAAGCCAATTAATGGTGTAAGTTGTTTTTTTTAATGAATTTCAAATCAGAAATTGTTTGGCTTTAAAAGAATTATCTCAACGAAATGGCCGTTTTTTTAAACAAGTCGCTCATTCATTCTAAAATTTATTTTTTATCTCTTAATTTCGATATTTTTACGTTACATTTTTTAAAATATTAGTTTAATTAAGTAATTTAAAGCGAAAGTGAAAAAAAACTATGCTAAGATTACGTTTAATAATCATTAAATTGCGCAGTGGGAACACAGAAAACCAGATCCAGCTTTTCTTTGCAACAACGAATTATCAAGACATTTACTAGTGGTATTACAGTACTATTTGATGTTACATCCTAGAACAATGTATGTTGCGTTAATAACCGATTACCTTTTACTTCCAGAAACGTCCTTATTTAGAATTCCTTGCTTGTACTACTATCTTTGGACCTAGGTCCTCCCGGTAGGTGTTTTGGCCCCAGGGTCTCCGCAAGCTGTTACTTGCCCCCTTATCACACCACCGCGTGCCCGCTTTGGCTGGCCCAGTCCGGACCTAGAAACCATCTGGGGAATTTCTATGAGCTCCTCTCCGCTGAACCAGTCTTTTTCCTCCCGCCTCTCCTGCTGAACCAGTCTTTTTCCTCCCGCCTCTCCTGCTGAAGCAGCCCACCATCCCTTCCTTCCCCACCTTCCAACGCCCCGGGCTTTATAATTGGAAATGTGGCCGCTCCGATCAGGGGGCGAGGCGTGTGAGAGATGATGCTTTTGAAGGCCCCAGTCGATCGGCCGATCCGACGAGATATTTCAATGAAAGTATCCTACCCTTCTCTCTCTACTGCGGCTCTGTGAGTTACCTCGCTCTAGATTTCGGTTCCTTGCTTTTTACGACGATCTTGCTCTAAGGAATAAGTAGTGAGAATGACTTAACATTGTCGAATTCAGGGGCGGTTAGTAAAGTGTCAGTTTGGAACGTAGAAATTGTGTATTATTTTCCTATGTATTGGTTCTGCAAAGTGTAGCTGCAAGCGTTACTATCTTCTTCCCTTCTGAAGGTTATCTTTTTTGTTACAGAAACGACTCAAAAATATCTCTATTTTTCGCCTTCTCTTTATTTAATTGTACTAGATGTATCCAATTTCAATCGCTATCATATTTCGGTACAGTTTGTGTCGTCCTCTCTTTTACCTAAAATTTTTCGTTCCACAATATTTTAGATTAAGTGCCTGAGTGCCTGAGTTAGTGTCCTATTATCATAGGTTTTCATATTTTGTTTCCAATAGTTCTCTTTTCGTATGGACTTCATATGCTACTTACTCAGTAGTATTGTAGTCAGTGCTATCGGATTAGTCTACCGGTCTAATTCTAAGGTAGGATGTCCTCGGCATCATATGTTTCCTTTTTTCTGTATTATGCGCCGGAATGAGGCATGATACGAACGTACATGGTACACGTTTAGCGATTTAAAGACTTTTTCCCAGGGTTCAGAGTTATTTTTGCAATCAGTTTGTTTTTTGCATATTCTATTTCCCATGTAAAAATCGTAAAGACAACTCCACACGAAGTCTTCCTCTGAATTTACTAATTGGAAGTAGTGTCAGTGTGGAAGGAGTTCGTTGAGGGGGGCAAGTATTGAAATATCTCTTTAAAAAATTTTCGAGTGGCTCTTTTTTCAATCGTTCTCTTTTATAAATTTATTGGCTGTATCTTAAGGCCGTATTCAAATCCTGCTTCTTGCAGAGTGATTGTTTGAAAGAGAATGAGGCATTTGAAATATTTATAGCATTTTATTGCCGACCTTTATGATACAACTCTTTCGGAACTGTCTTGAGTTTCTCTTATATTATGTGATCGAATTATATACACTGCTCCCGTTGAAGTTGAATGATTCACAAAAAGCTGTCCAGAATGGCGCCAACTTGTATCATCGTTTATATCAGCTTACATTTTGTATCTCCACTTCTCAGGCGCAGCTCTGGAATGTGGGGGTGCTCTTGAATCACCGCCCAAACGCATCTGCAGAGTTGCCCTATTGAGATTTTTCCGAACTCCAACCCTTGATATCAATGCTTTCGTCATTTTCGTCTCGATTTAGATTCCAGGCCTATTCCACACCATTGAGCAGCCACGTCGTTTCTCTCAACCGTCCCCGTCCATTTTTTTCATCCCTCTTTTTTTTAAGTGTGGGACTCGACGAGTGTATCCGCTGACCCATCGTTGCTCTCGAGCGGGTTCTGAAAGGTTGTAAAAAATTCTCGCCCGCCGTTCTAATTAGCCTTTTTTCTCTCTCTCCCCCCTGAGGGTTTGCCGTGATTGACGGCACTCGAGGCGGGGCCCCTGGGAATGATCTTTGCCGGATTGTTCTGGCAGTGATGGAACGTTCGCGTGGGTGGAGTTGGTGCCGCCGTGGCGTCTTCCTCCGTCTAACTATCGCTTTTCACCTCTTCGTTTGGACCAGGCTTTGCATTTAATCGAAGACGCGGAAGGAGTGCATTATCTTAAAAATGCTTAGATATCCGTGATATTTTCAAAATACTTGGTCGATGTTAATTAACGTCTTGGAGTATAGGTCTAAAAATGATATGCATTATTATTATTAGCCAACCGTTCGATATATTTTTTTAAATAGTAAACAAACATTTGCATAAAGTCCCGAAGAAGATATAAAAATATATCAACACTTTAATTTATAATTTTTCACTACCTTAGAAATTGCTTAGATATCCGTGATATTTTCAAAAATTTAGTTGATGTTGAATAACGTCTTGGAGTATAGGTCTAATAATGATATGTATTATTATTATTTGCCAACTTTTCGACATATTTTATATCAGTGAACAAATCTTTGCAAAAAAGCCCTGAAGATGATGTAAAAGTATTTGGTAACATTGGCAAATAAGTTTTCGTATCATTCTTAGGCTTCTACTGCGAGACGTTAATCAGCATTTAAATATCGAGGTCAAGAAAAAGAAAGAAGAAACTCAGTTGAGATTGGTCTCTTTTTTCCGTGGACTTTTCTTGAAGAACTCTTGGAAGAGAACTGCTTTTATCGCTTTTTGACGAGTCCATACGTATTCAATAGTTACAGGAAGCAGTGAAGAGTTTGATCTCTGTCTTAATCTCTTCTAGAGAGCTAGAGCGAAGTTATGATAACCGTATTGAAGCTGTGCGTCATGGGATAGTATCGGGTATAATATTTAGGCAGATATAGTAGTGTTTCAAGTGTGTTACTTAAGATTGACTGTAATTGTTTATTGATATCCACTCAGCTTACAAGCGCTAGGTAATATTTAGCTCTATCGCCTGTATATTAGGCCAAAGGGGGACCACTATTATTGTTCTTGATGTTTAATGTAATTTTTTTCTTCGTCTCTGGTCAGCTCTTCTCGATGGAAATATTGGTCACCTTGGTTAAACTGATTACTTTTTTAAAGTGTTTTTCATAAACATGCGGGCAATTTATTTAGTGATAATCAGACGCCGTATTATGATTTTTGTGTATGCTGTCGTAAACGTTTCATATCAGTTTGCACGAAGTTTTTTTAATGGCTAATGGAAGTCTTCCACCGTATTGCCGTTTGAGTAATAACTGGGTCCGAGATGTAATCTAGGAGCCTAAAATGGGTCCAAGGCGTGTGCTTCGTTTCGGTTAAGTGGGAGTCACACCTTCATCAGTGCCGGCTTGGCATGGGTCCATTGAGGTGATAATTTATCATGATGGTTTAAGACTCGCTTTGAAGTATGCTCGCCATCCGTACCTATAAAGAGCATGGAGTCATAACTAATCAGGATGCGGATAAGGTACAGCACGCAGCAGAAGGAAGTGCGCGTATTCATAAAGGCCGACGCCAGCGCTTCCGGTCGTGGCGAATCTTTTTGTCCCACGCGCTTGAGGTCACAGGAGCTGCTGATAGCGGCTGGCCATTAATATTCCATCTTACTTTCACATTCGCGTATCCCTTTCGTTCTGGGAAAGGGGGCTGTAAACGGAATTAAATGACTAAAGAAAGTGTGCCCTAAGCTCTTTTTAGGCACTGGCTTTGTGGAAATAACTGGGGGTTTTTCTTGTGAAGGAAGAGAAGGTCGCCAGCTGGTGGTCAAACGGTCGTCGCGGTGGCCTTTATGAACCTCTTTTAGGTATTCGTCATTGTCTCCGTCAGAGTGTTACGAGCTATCAGTTTGCAAAGGAAATGAAACCCACATTGAAGTGGAATGGAAGCAGTTTTCATGAACGTGGCACTTTTTCTGAAATAGTCTTACTTTTGCACGCAAAGAGGCACCGATATTACTCTGCTCCTTGATAAAGGTTATTAGTAATAGTTTTAAGTTTTACATTTTATTTTTATTTCCCGTCTACCTTTTTTTAACATCATCGATTATTGTTTAAAATATTTAGAATTTGATCAATATTACACAGTATGATTCTTTTTTAGCGTAATTACTTACCTTTTTGCTTTAAAATTTTAGAATTTGATCAATATTATACGGTTTCTTCTTTTCAAGGACCATAGTTCAAAACGTAGTGTAATACCTGTCTCATTTTTCTGACTGTATAATGTCAGGATGGGTCGAAATTTGAATTTTTTATGTGATCACTTTTATTCCGTGTCTTGATTTGTTCGTATCAATCACTAGGCTGAGACTTTTTGAAATCGCATACTGTGTGGTTGGCAGTTCATAATTTCTAATCCGAATCACAATTGTAGCTTTTTATTTTCAATTTGCGTTTAATGTTTTTCGGAAATTAGGTTGAAATAAGTACATGAAGACGTGAAAACGGTAAAAAAACTATTTTTTAATTTTCCGTCGATGTCTAGGTTATTATTTTTCTAGCTCGGAATAGTTTTTTTTTCGCTATTCTTGGCGACTAGGTCTACTAGACAATCAGTACGTGCATATTATGGTTTCACGGCAATCATGTTTGAAGGCAAGGATGCTGTCGCTGCATTATTCAGCATGCCCATCACGTCCCCGACTACATCGTTTCTCGACGGTGATTCATACGGCGGGAGAAAAAAATCTTTTTGATATACGGGCGGAACGACGTTACATGGAAGTGCAAAAATTGAATAAATCACAGTCTTTCCCCCCACTGGTCTCTCCATGTCCATCGTTAATTATTCATCGTTCGTACGTTGAGTTCTGGATTCCGCGGTATTGATTTCGCGGCGATGGTCGGGAAGGAAGACTTGGGCTTCCCGTTCTCCTCCTCGAGCGTTCTCAATCCACTGTCCGAAGCAATTGGAGGCGGCGACCCAATTCCTAGCAGCGGGTAGGCTTATTGGTTACATTTCCTCGAGTGACCTCCCGCTTACCTTTTGGTCGGGCCTTGGGGTGGGTCAGGGGTCGCGCTGCAAATCAGATTGTCTGACGACTGCCCGCGGCGGAGATTGCTTGCGGATTCGAGATTGCGTTGTCGGGCCATGCCTTGCGTTTCCGCTGGGCGGTACCCCGCTACTGTCCCTTCCTCCTCCTTACTTGCCCTTAGGTTTCGAAGGTCGCACATTTGTGGTTATCGTCGTTTTGAATACGTCTTACTGTTAGATTTGTTATGGAAGTTGAAGACGTAGTCGTGTTGACTATAATCCTCATGACTTTTATTGATGCATGAATTTATCGTTTTGCAGTGCTTGTAAATTATGTATTTTGGTGAATCTGCATATCTTTGGTGTTTATGTCATATCTACGTATAATAATACTTTTTTCTGGTAACTGAATTATTTTATATTTCAATTAGACTCCGTAAGACTTGAGGGTTGATTGTAGTATGTGTAGTGAAATGTCACTGCAATCCATCAGTTGTCAAGTGATCTTCCTTCTTAATGAAAGTATTTTGGTTTCGATAAGGGACTTAATTCCGTACTAAAGGCATAATATGTAAAGTTCTTGAAATTAATAGGATCCCTGGATGCTGTTTTTTATATTCTTCATTGAAAATTTTAAGTCTTTTGCGTTATTTCGAGGATTTAATTTAAAATGTGGCTTAGTTACTACAAAGAGCCCGGTTTAGCCGTACGTGGTAGGTAGTGATTTCAACTTCATTTTGCGGTGGAATGTGGCGTTTGTTTTTTGTTTGTTGCGAGATTTTATCGTCGCAGTGGCTTTCGAATGATTAAATTAGGTATGCAGTTGCGTTTCTTTGTGGTTGAATCTCTTTCAAAATAACTGATCTATTTTCTTTCGCTGGAAGCGGTAAAAAGCCAATCGCATTTGGCTAAAACCGAGCAAAATAATGTCAACGACAGCGGAATATGCAGGAAATAAATTTAGAATACGGACGGTAACATGGCCACTTGAGGGGATGGAATTAATAAAGAGGATAGAGGCGACAACGTGTGAATGGAGTGGATGAAATCCAGCAATTCTTATCGTGGCGGCGTTGCATGCAGATGGAATTCTCGCGATAAAAGAACTCTCGGGTAGGGTCAGGCGATGAAGCGAAATGGCTCTCTCGGCCGTGTAGCCATTGGAGGATCTCTCTGGGGAGCCGAGGAATTGAGGTGATCTGTGGTTTTCATCGGGTGCATTTCACGCGAAAGAATTGTTGCGCTGATTGGTCATTCAGGTTGGAAAATTGCGTCACCTAGTTCTTGGAGAGGAAATATTGTGGTCAATTGATCGGCAATTGTTTTTGACCCTCCACGATCCGGTCGTGTCTTTCGATGTCCTCGTCTAGCATCTCATTCTCTGTAGAAGATAGTCTATGGGAAACTGATCTACAGTGGTAACTCGACTATAATTCTACGAGTTCAGCTGTCTGTGATTTTCTTCAATTATATAAGTTAGTCTATTATCGAGGATTGCCTAAAGCCGCTGTAGGCGGTCCGAAACCATCGATATTCGGGGAACTCTCGATACATGTCACGAATGGGACAAAGCTTCACCATTCTTTATGCCATTATCAATTTCAGTTGAGGAGCGGCTTTAAGGTTCGCATTATTCATGGATTAACAATTCTTAATTATTGTTTTCGATTATTTGATTATCGAAACTTTATGCCTAGGTGCAAGAAATGAATTAACGCTACATTTGAAACTGGTTCGTGAATAGCCGCAGGCACTCGTCTTGAAGACATGGTAAGTTCGGTAATTCCATCGTGTCTAGAAAGTCATGGAACGTCACAGAAAAGTAAATCAAGATTAAAAATAAATCATATTTTCTCTGTGTTATTCAATAGATGAGTTTTTCCTCGTCCTCTTTATTTATTAGCATATCTTCGGTGCTTGAACATCCTGATCCCAACATGCTATTAGAAGGTTCTCTACAAGTGCTATAAATTCATTTTATTACTATCATCATCATTATCATTTTACTTAAATTTTACATGGTTAACATTTAACTGCTCTTACCACATTTTTATCACTTAAAAAGGGGATTATTGGTCAATTAACCGTATTTTGAAATTGCCTGGAAACTACGAATTTAGTTCAGAAAGTCGAGGAAAATCATTTCTGTATTTGAGTGGCCTCCCTGATTTTTTATGTTAACAGGATTTCATTTCCTCGAGTGCCCAACTGGTGGACTGATCTGTGGCCCAAAACGGTAACCCATCCTATGCCCTTATTCCGAGGGAAGAAAAAGAATCACGCCGGTCGTGCAGTTGGGTTACCGTCGTCTTATGTTCGCCGTTGGTGCGCGCTTAATAGGCCGTAGTGGTGGGCGCTAGTGAGGCGCGCTTTGGGACAAGGTCATTACGGAATTATGGCTGCAGCACATTCCATGAGCTTCCTTGTCACGCCTGTTCCGAATCCCTTCACTCAGCACATTCCGTATTCGGATAGCGTTGACTTCGCGTGTTTCAATTTTCTAGGCTACTTCAATGCCTCCTCTTTCTGTAAAAATGGTGAGCTTATTGGGGACTCTCTCGACTTGTATTTTTACCTTTTTGTAGGCATTCATCTAGTTGCACGGTTTTCGTGGTTGGGTAAATTTAATTACCCACTATCCAGAAAGTTGGGCTTATCTCCCTGCTGGGGGAGAAATCTGTTGCATTTTTTTCGCGCGCGAAAGAGGCCTCTTTCTGATTCTTAATCGAATTCTTCTCCTTCTAGATTATGACTACTATCTTTATACGAAATAACTATGCGTAAATAATGGTCCGTGGGTACTGCGATGATCTAATTTCTCGACGAATTCTTTATTGAAGGATGTGGACGTGTTTGCTTACGAGATGATAATTTCCGTTTAGGTTTTCCTCTGCAGCGGTTTTTATGGTCACATTCGTTGAGTTCCAAAGAAAATCACGGCTTGCGTACTCCTACTTTTCTACTAAAAATGGAGGATTTAACCATAATCTGGAAATGGGGGTTTTGGTACAATAATTTTATCTTTTTACTATTTTGATTATTTTAAGTCAATTTAACTCATTTGAATTAGCTTTATTTTTCCACTTATCCTTATCCACATCATTTTTGCTGAGACCGACCCCTAATTACTCGGTTGAATATCTCGTATTAAGTGCTCATATTATCTCTAAATTAATGTTTCTTCTCAATTCTGTCGTTAACCTATAAAATGAGCTTTGAGTCGATTTTTCTCCCTAGTGTATTTTACTGCTTCAACAGTCCATCGGATCCTTCTTTCATTTGCCATTCACAGTACTTTCCCGTTGAAGCATTTATTTTGAATATTTAATGTATTTTAGAAACGGCTCGTGGCGCATCTCGTATGTTTTTCTCTTTTTTTATCCGGTTTCTTGGCAACATTTAATCAATGGAACCCAGGTGAGTCCCTATCCATCGAACTACTAGTATTGATGTCTCACTTTAAGGATGAAAAATCTGGTGGAATTTAGCGTAGCAAGAACTAGCCGTTTGTGGAATAGAAACAAAAAATAATTGAATTTCAGGACAAAGCTCTCGTATCCACTTGGGTGGTTAATTCTCTTTGCGCGTTTCTTCGTCCATAAATAAAACTCATCTTAGAAAGTTGATGGCGTGTGATATGGACCTCCGAATCGTATCTGAATTTTTTTTCATGAAACACGACGAAGGTTACAGCGAAAGCAGGCGTTCAACCAACGAGACTACGGAAAATTTCTCGTGGAAACAGGCTGGGGAATGGGGAATCTCGGAAATTGAAGTCCCTCGACTTAAAACCGAATTTTAGTTTCCAGTTTCCTCTCGTGAAGTTTTTGAAGGTTTTCCCACCCCAGAAACTTGCGCGAAATTCCGTGGAGATAAATGCGGAACACCGGCTACGTGCTCGCGAGGGTGTGAAGGAAAGGGCGGGCCCCCTCTGTGGGTGGCATTTGGTTCGGTAGGTGCCACCCCCGATCCCCATAACCCCCCGTTTCCCCCGGCGCCAGTCCTCGCCGCCTCCGATTGAAATGACAGACCATCCGTCCATCCATCGCTTGCGTAGCATTTGTCTTCTTCAGAGAGAGACTCACTTCCCCTCTGAGCTTTCATCTTCGTCCCCCTTCCGCCGTAAGCGCCTTCCCTTGACCCACTTGTTCCGGCGGCATTCCCCCAAACGTGAATCTCCCGACATGTGCTTCCTGTCCGATGGAGTGGCTAGCTCACCACGCGAGTGCTCTTCATCCCTCTGCCCAGCATCAAGTTTAACCCTTGGTTACACACGTCGTGTTCCATTTAGCCACTCATTTCTTTTATCACATGAATTTCCATGAGTACTGATGTCTAGCTCTCTCTCACGAAGTCACTCCGTCTAATTGTCTTACTGTGTCTGGTTCTAATTTGGTATGCGTTTTAATGGAAAAATACAGGTGTAAACAATAAGAATATAATTTTGGTGGTTTCCCATTTGTTGATATTGTTTATTATCGATAGATGTAATCATGATTAAGTTGTTTTCAGTTCTTGATATCCTGGTTAATCTCCTTTCTCCACCTACATAAAGATGGCTTGTGTCGAAGGAGAATATAGAAATACTATTGAAGGGAATTGTATTGGTTGTTTTATTTTTTAGTTCAACAACTTCCATATCGTATGCACAGTGTTGGTATAGTTCGGACACTATGGGTATTCTCTTCATCACTTATCAAAATATCAAGTTGAACATTGGCGTACCCACGTTTTATTATGATGTATAATTGATTATTTTCTTGAGAAAGGAATTCCCTATGGGAAAATCGTCATAAATTTCTAGTTCGCTTTGGGGAAGTCACGCAACATTTTGGCGACTATAAACCGGGAGAAGTTTCTGTAAACTTATTGGAAAAGTGATGATACGTAAGGAACTTAATGAAAAGTAGGAAAAAAGAGGGTCACGGAGTGTGGCTAAGGTAGCTCTTTAGTAAAATATTTCTCTTAGAAAGATTTCATGACGCTATTAACTCTTCTTTTAGATATTGTACGTACGTAACTCGTGACGCGAAGCCGAAAAGTTCTTCTCATCCGTGCCACAATATTTTATAGAAGGGGTTGGAGGGTGAGGCGGTGGATGGTTTGAAATTTGGATGGATACAGACGCGAACAAACAGTTCAGGAGAGCTATTGAAAGCGCGCGGGAGTTCTATAAATAATTCATTCCATCTTCCGCAGCGGCGGCCTCTTGCGTCACTTTTCTCCCTTGTTCTCTTCCCCCCACTCCTTCACGCATTTTCTCGCATTAAAAATTCTTTTTCTTGCATTTTCTCAGGATAGGCAGGGTTTGAATGTTTCTCTGGACGTGTTACTTCTGACGTTGTGTCTCTACCCTTGGTCCATCACTTCCTCATGGGGCATATTCATGGTCAGATTCTTTAGAATGAGATATTACTTTATTTTCTTCGGTTTAAGTGTATGGGTACTATATTTGAAGCTTCTTGGGTTCTTTCCCCGTTGTTACGAAGGGCGGCATGTTTAGACAATGGTCTAGTTTTCTTCTTCAGGTTGATACCGCTTTGACCCGAAGAGTCATATTGAACGGAGGAACAAAATTGACTACGACATCAGCTATTGAAATTACTTAATTAACTGTTTTAGTTAATCTATCAGTCTATTTTAGTATATCGGTCTTTCCCCCTGAATTATTGGTTTAAATAACGAGGGAAAAATTAATAATCTGGTTGTGAATGAAAAATGGTATTTATGTGTACAAGGTGCCTTACTTGGTGGTTGAATTGATTTTTGATGTATATATCTTTGTGCATTGTGTTAAGTGTGTAGCTTGTCGTTTCCCTGCCGCTCGTGAAGTGTGTTGCTTGTCGTTAGGGTCCAGATATTACTGGCTAGGGCCAATGCACTCAAAATGAATATTCATCGTTGTACTTGAAATGAATTAGGTGCGAAGGTTTTTATGTTCGTACTCAAGCGTACATTTCCTGGTATCGGCTCAAATCAGAATTAAAAGCGCCTTGTGAACGTGTTGTTTGGAATTAATTTGCTTCAACAGAAGGAAAGACTTCTATCAAAATAAAAAATAGACAATTTGTCCGGTATTTTAAGGACTAACATTTTTACTTCAGGAGCGCCTTATTGGATAATTCAAAAGCAAATCAAGTTAGAGCATGTTTTCGACTTTCTCGTTTATGAATTCATTTTGCATAATGATGTAGGAATTTATCAGTTACTGAAGTTGTTGAATTTAACTCAAATAAAAATGAGGCCTCATTTCTGTTGAACTATAGTGATTTGCCATTATGTACACAACAGGAAATTTCCAAAGCGCGTCTCGAGGATAGCGACTTGTGATGGGACCACTCCTCCCCCATCGGGGAGGAAAAATCCCGCCAGCTCTGCTTTGGATGCCGTCCAGGTTTCCTCGCGGTGAGACGCACCGCGGCGCGGTGTTGCTCTGGGCGGAAAGGCGGAGGCGCCCATCGTGACGCCGCTGCCGCCGGCCGTAGCCGCGTCACTCCGTGCCGTGTTGCTCTCTTGACCCCCAGATACATAAGGTGTTGCGTCTCGGTTTGTAGGTTTGTCCTCATTGGTTTCGTACCTCTCCAGCGGCTTCGTACTCCTCCCATTCTGCTAAGCGAGGTTTTGCATTATTTTCTCTATCTGTATCTCTGCTGATACCCCTCATGCTACGCCACATTCTTAAATTTGCATTTGCATTCAAGTTCTTAATCCCTCATTTAAATGTACGCCTTTTTCCCTCATCGGCCCATGTATTTTCTGAGCAGCTCATAATGGCTTTAAACTTTCGTTACGTTTGTCGCAATTGTTACTTTATTGTGTCAAATGAAATGTTCCATCTTAAAGGCCCAACTTTCAAAATTTTAATCTTAATTTCACCTTTTTATTTTGTGAATGTATCCGTTTACTTTGTCACTGGAAGTAATCATTCTTTTAAATCCCCTCATGACCGAGACAACAATACTTTATGATATCGAATGACTAATAATTCTATGAAATTCCTTCACGTTCCTCCTTGAGGAATTTTTCCCCTTCGGTGTAAGTAAAATATTTCCTATTTTCTCTTCAAGTTGTGGAGTTCTTGTCGTTCTACCAACTTGGAATTTTTCTTTAATAGGTGCTCCCACCTTTCACCCTAATAACCTATCTGCTTCCTTTTTGTTTCGACCGTCTTTTACATCATAATTCATTTGTTTTTTGGATTCTATTAAATTTATTTGTATGTACTTCCACGAGCTTTTCATGATTTTTAAATTGTGTGTTATTATACCATTTAATGGAGCCGCCTTAGGTTGTAATTTCTTTTAACGCTTCAATATTTTTGGGATAATTTGCCTTCTAAGGGTGTTCTTCTCGGAAGCGGACGAGAGAATCTTACCTTCCGAAGCCGAAGGCCACCATTATGTTTGCATATCTGTCTTCAGAAAGAATTTAAGGCATTATAAAGTAAGGCCTGAAGAGGAAATGCAATCATACATCCACTAGAGACACTCGTACTTCTTCGGGTGATGTCGGTCAGGCAAGGTTCTCAGGTTAACTTTACTGTTATTCTTTATGGATCAGCTATTCCCACTTAACATACAATTTCTCTGCTGCAGCGTATTAAAGATATGACTGTAAAACGGAAAATTTCCAGAATTCAAATCTATGAGGTGAAAACAGTTTTTTTTTACCCCGAAGAAATCATTTATAACTTTTTTCGATACTCTGTTACCCTAGCCCTTTTTTAACTGCTTATAATATATCCATCCAAGTGTGGTGGAATGTAAACTGAAGTTTCATTTTAGGCATGAGAGTGTTGGACATATTGGCCAAGAATTCCCAAATATTTGTCTTCAGAGGTCTACTCGAGGTTCTGTTCCACAAATTCTATAGTTTGCCACATCATGGTAACAAAGCGCCTTCGAGTTTCAAGCCAGCTTTCATCGTGGGCGATGGTCAGTAAATCGGGAATGTTATTATGTTAGGCTTGGTGATGGCCGGTGCATGCGTTCCTCCCCTTGAGAGCACTACCCTAACATGCTGGACCTTAGGCCCTCCCACTGCGGCCGACGACCGCCTTGCGAAATGCCTCGCAAAATAGTCATGACCCGCATGTGCTGTCTAGCGTGCGCGCGTAATGGATTGCCGCAATCGTATTGCCTGGTTAGCATTAGGGCCTCCTATACCCTTCGTCCATGTTCCTCTCCAGTCCCTCCTTTTCTTCTTGTGCCTCTTGTGATCTCCCTCCCCGATTCCCCTTCATCTCCCCGGCTAATATAGGCCTCAACGCTTGCTCAAAGCAACCCTTCTCCCCGACTAAAACCCATCTCATTCCGAGCCGGTCTTAAAAAAATCTCCTGCGCCCCCATCTAGGAATTCCTAGCCTTCCCCCCCCTCTCTCTCTCTCCCTCCTTAGAGTGTCATTCCCTTTCTCTCCCGAATCGACCATATCTTATCGATTTAATGGGATCCTTTCTCTTTCTTCACGGCTATGCCGGTCCCATTAGTCCGCTTTTTTTATCCTTCCCCTTTTTAAATTCCCTCCGAACGTGTGTGGAAACCCTTAGCATAGATCCCGTCCGTCGTTTGCGGGGAAGGTCTCTCTCTCTCTTTCGTGGGCTTGTGAGGGTATTCGGGTCTATTCGTGAGTGACACCTGAAGAGCGAAAATACGGACTCCATCACTCACTTGTCTCCCCCTCTCCCAGTTCGCTCTACGTGGCTTAAGGGCCGAAAAGGTGGGCAAGAAGAGGTTCCTCTAATTATAATACTATTCTCTGTTTCTCTCTTACTCCACCCGCGACTATTCCTGTTCTCTTTTTCACTCGCTCCAAACTTTTCCCCTTGCGCGAGCGGTATTTGTCGGTTGGATCCCACGCGGTGGGTCGGGACTACTGCGGGCAGGCCCCTTCACTCCTCAAGTGCCCTCGTGCTCCGCTATCCAGCCGTCCAGTATTTAGGTTAAAACTCGACGGAATGGCGCGGCAAGTGAGTGTTCGCCCGAGTTGTAGTCATGTTCATAATTTCGTGTTTCTTCTCAGGAACCAGCGCGGTCGCTTCAATGAATGTTCGTCCTGCAAGTATTCTGCCTTGATTCCTCTTAAGTCTTCGGGATTTTAATGCTGAATAATGGAATAAGAAAGGACCTTAGTTATGGCGTTTGCTAGATTCTCTACAACTCATATCTTTGAAATGAGGAGAAGTTACTGCCGTGATAGTTACTGTGAAATTCACTCGATTAAGTTTTCACTGTCACAAAATTGCCACTTTTTCAATGTGACACCTCTTATTTTAACTGTTATATTTGTCCTTTGAGAACGTGGTGAGGGAAAGCCGATTTCCTGCGAACAGGTTTTTGTAATGACGTTTTGACTTCTGAAGCGTATGCCAGAACTATATGAAATGAGTTTTAATTCCGATTGATTCTTCAGCACAGGGAATTAATCCATTTTATATTAGGTTTTTCCCCTTTTACCCGTTTGACCACATTATTTTAGATAATAATTAAGACTTATGCCTAACGTACGTAACGTTTTCTTATTCGTATTGAATTGATGTTAAGGGTGCGTAATCCCGAGTACGAATCAGTTTTTTTTATCGCTTTGATGTTAGTTATGGCGTTTGCTAGATTCTCTACAACTCATATCTTTGAAATGAGGAGAAGTTACTCAGGTAGAATGTAATTTGCGAGCTGTCTTTCTAAGCAATTTAGATGCGTGCTTCGTTATCATACTCATCGGCTCTGTTTAAGATAACTGAGAAATAATATTTCACTCCATGTATTCGGTGGATGTGGTGGAAATGTTGCTGTCGTCACGGTGGAAGTTGTTATCCTTGCCCTAATGTACGATACTCCCCAAAGTCACCTGGATACCTTAATACCTACATTCTTGAGTTTTCTATCATTCGGGTAATTGTGTGTTTAGGGATTGCGCGCCTATTGGATATGATTGATTCCATTCGCATGTTTTAAGGGAATTAAAATTCCTATTCCTTTTTTCGCACCATCTGCCATAATTAATTATTATCTGCATACCTGGACGGCGTAACGATTTTATTTGGATCCATAATAATAATAGCTTGAAATGAAATTTTGAAATAGTTTTTTATAATGTAGCATTGCTTCAAATATGTACAGAAATTTTTATGATATGTATTTAACTTGCCTTTGTAGGTTACAAGATTAGAGTGATGGTAAATGAGTGGATGCAAGTCGACGTTTTAAGTTCGCATCCATAAGATACTAAATTAATAAAAATGAAGTGTTTAAAACGTTTTTCATAATGCTCTATAGTGGCTTCAGATACGAGCAGGAATCTGTACGGTATAATTTTTTTACTTGCCTTTGAAGGATATCAAATTTTCCGCATGTCTTAAGTGATGGTAAATGGGGACTCGATGCAAGCCATTTTAAGTATCGTACCTTTTTAGAATGAATGATGTTGGAGGTGTAGCTGGTCGTGCTAACATTCCGCGTTGAGCAGTTACCGAGACGTGCTCCTGCGGTTCGTGGTGGTTAATTCAGTGGGGTCCGGGGCTGCCTCGTATTGGTTTTGGGTAATGAAGGGCCTTGGAGGGTGATACCTCTAGGGTGGGTGGCTGAGCCTCAGAATCGATTTTGCGAGTGTGAGACCGCAAAATGTTTCATTTTCCTTCTGGTCCTTCCGGCGATAAATCTCTCGCGAGTAGGTACTCCTTGAAGGCTAAAAGTTTTCCTAAATTTATTGCCCAGCCGACTTGATGGTTTTTTGCTGGTTTTTCCCGCGATCTCTCTCTCTCTCTGTGCAAACTCTCTTCCTGTGATACTAAGGATGATATAGTGTGACTAAGTATACTGTCGTTTGGAATTTGACCTTTTTTACGGCGTGGGCAATAATTTTGCGTCGTTTTTATGGAGGTATTAAAAGTGTTGGACTGCCTCTTGAGTTCCGCCCGGATCCTTACCGCCAGCGAGCCTTTTACCCCCCTCACCCACGTTTCCCTTTACGATCTTTTGAGTCGGTTTGTCGGTAAACCATCTCTCGCCGTACTCCCGAGATTTATCGGCAGCCACGGGTCACCTCTCCATTGAAAAATGAAGTGGCGAGTTCGCCGGATTATCCGGGCGATCATCGCGTTTCTTTTCCACCTGCGGCGAGTTTTGAGCCCTTGGCAAAAATTATCGGATTTCCTCGAGTTTCCCTCTGTCTTGCCACTCTTTAATGGTGGCCTTTAGGGAAAGCGATACATAACTCGGGGCTCTTTCGGCTGTCAAGCGGGCGCTATAGAGGGAGGGTGAAAGCAATTAAAAGTTAACGGGCGTTGCAGTTATCCCGCCATTTTTGCCTGACGTTAATTAACTGCCAGTCTTCTTTCGTCTGCGCGATGTCCGCGCTCGTCCAGCGGATCTTCCTCGGACCAGCCGTGACACATCCTCTCTCGCCGCGACTATATCCCGGGCCCGCGTTCCATACGCTAATTTTCCGATCCCATACAACGGCCTGGGCTCTCGAAGATCGACTAAAAATAATTCCCGGGAGCTGAGCCAGAGGGAGGCATCGGCTCGCTTTTTCTCCCCCGCTTCCCTGCACGCCGCCTCCCTTGTGTTCTTCCACCCTCCTCGCCTGCTATAATCCCCCACCCCTGCCCCCATACAGCGTGCTCATTAATGGGATTCGACCGGTTGTAAATTTGATCCGTAGTCGTCTCCGCTCCTCCTCTCATGGCTATGAGGTAGTTAGTTTATTTTTCCGAGGTCGAAACAATGCCTTCAAACAAAAGGTCCGGTCAGTTTTCAGTATTGGGGGTTGACCATCTTTCGGGTCCATACCGCGTAAGTTCATGCTGGTATGATGATGCTAGCATTTTCACCCGGCATCCTTCTGGTATAAGTTTCTGGGCCACAATTGTCGGATGCTTTATGTGAGTGTAATCTCCATCAGCCAGCCTTGATTGGTCCAATGTTTGCCTTTCCGCCTGTACAATCATGTTAAGCGGTGTCCGCCTTCCCTGTTGAAGTTGTTCTTTTTGATTCCATAGATTCCCCATGGACAGTTCCTTTTCTATGGTACAAATACCTTGGAATTAATATAAAATTGTAATGCTTTTCAACTTAATGTCACCTAAATAGTGCGGTTGGCAGAGAATATATTTCTGTTTTCTTTTACTGGGGTAACCTATTCTGTGGTGAACTTAACGTAGTGTGTAGGATTTGCTAGCCATTGGTAACCCTTAAATTAAGAATCAACAGGAAATCTTCAGAGATACCCTCGGAAGAATATTCCCAAGAAGAAAAATGATCGCCATGTGATGGCAAATAATTTTTCCCCTTTGGATTTTTCGATATATTTTTGCGGTTATTTACGTCCACATATCTAGTGGACCAGGCTCTCTCGTGTTCCCGTGGTCGGGGCTTCGCAGGTCTTGTCACAGCGTCGCGATTCGACGTGTCCTTCGGTCGGAGGGAAACCCTTGTCATCCCCGCGGTCCTAATCCCCATAAACCTCTTAGCGTTGATCCCGTCGCCTGGCGAGCCGTCAGAGTATTCCTCTCTATGAAGTGCTCCGTGTTCTGGATGCGAGAAGCTCGCGAATTCCTAGAAAGCACCGGACGGCTGTGTACGGTTGATAATGCCGTTTGGTGCTTGTGTTAAGGTTTCGGGCGACAGTCCAGGCGATGTTGCTGGGTGTATTAACTTGAAAAATGATCATTTTGTCTTTCCAAAGTTTGTTTTGGCTATAGCTTTGCCTAGTTCCATACTAGGGCATTAAGGTGAAGCCTGACGTTACATAGAGTTTTTGTGTTTTTTCTTTTGAAAATAATTAACCCCATTAGTGGTCTAAAATATGTATAATTTATGAGATATTTCATAATGACCAAGTCGTTAGTCAAATTCACCTTGACTACGCTGAAGTATAGAGCACGACTATACTCATGGCACCGGGATTTCTGGTTTTTGTTGGTTTTTTTTTACTGAGTTACCTCAGTGAACCTTCACTAAAGACTATATTTAGCCTGTGTAGTTCTTTTTCGGGGATTGATTGATCTATATAGCTAGCTCATAAATGTGATCATAATTAGCTGTACATTTAATTAACAATTATCAAACATGTTGAGTTATAGTATGAATATCTGGTGATTATGAATACGAGTGAAAACCGAGGTGGTATCTCTCCCTTTTCTTTGTGATGTTCCCGGCTGGAATGCTGTAGGGGTATTCTTGAATATCCTGTTTTCGGGAGGAAAATATTTGAATTCCTCAGAATTTTTAAAGCTGCTATTTCGCTGTTCCACGGAGGGCTCTTTTCCAGGTTGTGTTTCTTACATTTCGGGATTATCTTATTTTCGCGAAAGCTTCTTTTGAAGTCATCTTAATTTCTTGGGCCTTGTTTCGGAATCTGTTGTATTTTGCGTTCGCATTTTTGCTTGAGAACTTTGTCATCGGTTACAAATACAGAATGGTTGGCCAAAGAAATTGAGCCGCGTTCATTACGTAAATTGCGAATCAGTTGTCATCTTCGAAGTTTAAAAAAGCATGAATTGGAGATTATATACTCTTTGCACCCGTTATATTAATATGCTTTTCTTTGAAGCATTCTGTGGTGTCCTTACTCCGAAGTGTTTTGTATTGACGTTTTCTTAAGAACTCCTCCATCTGGGATGGCATTTCTTCGTAGGTCGTTCATAACAAATGGGAAACGAATGGTAGATTGGCATTTGATCTACCTGGCTGTAAATCTCAGTAGCCGTTGGTGATCCCTATTCCCATTGACTTTGCTATTCATTCAGCCTGCTATACGACAGTTAGGCCACAGTTGCTACATTAAAGTCGTGCAGGTTGCGGTACCCCAGGGATATTTTTCGCCAGTTGCATACTCGCCGGGCGTGGATGAGACCGAGGTTTGTGTTGAGATATAGATTTTTTTCATAATCTGGTTGTTAATTTTCTAAAGTAGATGTTTATGCCATTGTTAGGAACTTTAGGAGTGTAATTCATGGAAAGAAATGTTAAACCAAAAGCCTTATTGAATCCTGTCAATCGATCCCTGCTATGGTCGGAGAATTGTTGCTCAAAAAAGGTTTTTTAAAAACTGCCAAAGCTTTTTGACCCCGAGGAATACGACTCGAGTTAATTATGACGGTTATTTTTTGACGGTGAAAATAATACATCTTTGTTAAACAAATTTATATTAAAATTTGATGTGAGGATTATTATTGTTTAAACTTTTATTAAGCTAGTTTAAGTTCTAACTTGCTCATGATATTAATTTATATTGTCTACACTTATCTTAAGGAAGTTCTAATAGATATTGATAATATTTGGGATTGTTTTTTTATCGCGCGTGTACCAATCATTGCATTCGGCATCGTAAAGAAAAATGTGAGCACAGTAGTTTCCTAGATAACTCCTAACTGATTAACTGTATTATAAGTAAGTAATATACTTCAATATTTCTGAAATAGGAAATTCAGGGAAATCTGTAGATGTTAGTAACTTCATCAGTCGTCGGTGAATCGCAGTAGGAAATGCCCGGGATCGAGTCAGTCCTGGTTGTTGACGTGTTTCAGTATATATTGGCTATTTTGGGGATATTGGATGAGGATGGAAAGTCGTTTATGAAGTATTTTGCATACTTGATTGTGCTCTATTATGTATTTAATGTACGAGAGGGGGTGATCCTATTTCTTTACAGAGGATCTTCAAGCTGGATTCAGAATTTTCGAATATTTTTTTAGTAAAATGTATCTTTTCTTTAGGTCCTTGAATATGGTCGCCACCTCACGAAGGTGGAAATAATTCTTCCTCTTCGAAGGAAGCGAATCGCAGCATTTATTCCAAATGTTATGGATGAGTTGCTCATCCCGCGACTTTTCCGATGTGAACTAAATTTAGCGGCATGATTCACGTTCGGCCGCTGTCCGTTTGTCACCGTGGCGATTACCTACGCCCGGTAATGACTGCTTTTTCTTCCCTGTCGGAGACAGCGTAACTTAACTGGTGCAGTCCATCTCCGTCGCGGATGCTGTATTTCAGGAATATTCTCGAGGGAGTTGAGCCCCGCCGTTGACCCCTATATTTCGTTTGCCAAGCTAATTTTTCAGTGTCTTTCCTTTTCGTGAAGCCTTGCGTATGTTTTTATTTTTTTGCATTTTTTTCCATGAATTGAGAATGGCCAAGGCTCGCGTGTTTTTGCAACCTACGCGAGTGCATTTACTTTATTTTCGGGCCATTATTTACAAGGCTTGAATCTCGAATACCGCAGCGTTCCTCGAAGAGAGACTGTTTACATTGGCATGCAGCTCCTTGGTCTCTCCGGTAGAGGGAGTACACAAACACGTTTGCGACATGCAGGCAGGGTAGGAATGGATTTTTAGTTCATAAATATATGCTTTTTAGTTGGCTAGTGCGGCATTTTTAAGTGACCATTTTGTTGTTTAATGTCGTGCTACTTCATCTAATTTTTGCCTGAACACTTGTTGCTATCTGACTCACCCACCGCGTCGGCAAGCAGTTGGTCCAAGGTCTTTTACACCGAATAGCTTGGCATAAGTACCGTATTCGATACGTCTATCGAAGCGTGCGTTGTTTTGTATACTCTCCTCCTATGAATTGAAGTTGTAAATATTTGGACATAGTTTCATTCGTTTTAGCTTATTAAATTTCATCTTTTATTTAGTTGCTATAAAGTGACTTGGTACGGTCGTTAAACCTCGTTTTTAGTTGTATAATGTGAAATAAATATTGCGATAAGGAGCTCGCGTGTCAAAGGTGATAGGCGCTAACTCCATATGCGTGTGTATGTGGCTTGGTAGAGTAAAATACTTAGGTGGGCTAATTAAAAAAAAATACTCCGCAATACATTGTGCTTGCAAATCACCTTGTAAGAACTTCATATTTTCTTACTATTTTTTTAATAGTGACGCAGTTATTGAATGAATTAATAATCTGTGCCCATTGAACTAAACTTTCTCGGCTTCTGTTTTGTGTACTTTTATTTGTAATGTATCCTGTGTCCGGCCACATGCAGTGATGGCAAAATAATTTATTCATTTCGATCAAATGGGTATTTTGATTACTTTCTCTGCAAGTTTATTCGGCAAATTCTGATTTTGCCTCTTTGGTGCGAACATTGAAAATTTTTGATAAGGTATTCATAGTGTTGCTATTCTATTTTTTTCTCATTTGTCCCTTTAAGAGCCTCCATGTTACCCTCAGTGGAGTGGTACTCTTTCATCTCGTCCTCAGTTACTTCCGCCCTCCCTGCTCTATTCTTCCAACTTGATCTTCTGCATTCTTCTATAATCCAGAAATCTTGATTTTATCGCATGTTGGTGTCTTAGTTTGATCACTTTCGATTTGAAGTCGAACCCGTGTTCAGGTTTTTATTCTCCTCCCACGCATTTCATCCTTTTGACTCGGTCACGGGGTTTATGTCGATAAGGAATAAAAAAGTAAAGCGTTGCCACGCTTGGTTGAAACTCTTTTTCCCTAATGAAAGTGTTCTTTTTTGGCGAGTGATTTCCAATCTGCCTTTTTTGTCAGCCTACGCCTTCACGTTCTCTCTATTTGTGTTCCCTTTATCTTCAGCATATTCCTTTAAATACTGTATTTATTATAGGCTACATACGCCTCTATGCGGCTTTCGTGTGTCTATACCTTCTTCAAATTATAGTTTTGTCTCCGTTTAAAATTTTGTAATTACAACAACTTAAATGTAAAAAAGAGTGAAAAAGTAATTTTTACACTATTATTCTAATGTGAATTTAAAAAAATACGAATAATTTGAGAAAATGAAACTGAGAAAACTGGTCACAATTTAAAAAAATCATTTTTGCAATATAGCCTCTACCATTAGTTTTAAGTTTCCTTTTTCACGCAAACAACATTAACTCTGCCAACGATAAACATGCGCCTTTGTTTTAATTGTCAATTTGTAAACTCGCTGGTTGGGGTGAGTTTCGACACACCGGTACAGCTTCTGTATACGCGCCTTCGGCGCTGACATTTAGTGGTTTGCTGTAAAGAGCATGAAACCCGTGGTTAACAAAGAACTCCCAAGTCACCAGTTGAAAGAAACGTTATTCTGAAATATTCTAAATATTCTTTTGCTTAGGGCAATATTGAATTATTATCCCGGCTACTCTCACCAGACAGAAAGACGGTCCTAAGGCATAAGTCGTGTTTTTTCGCCTTTTCTTGTGGTAGTTGCATTATTTTGGTTTAATAGCCGATTCCTTAAAATCAGGGTTTGTTTCTCTTGCCCAGTATTTCGTACTTACGACTTTGTCACAAGGTCGCTAAGGGATAAAGAAAGAGTTTAGGGAATGTATGGGGAGGAGGCTAAATGAATGTGATACCAGGTGTTTGAAGACTCGTTGCTATTTCAGAGCTTGTGTTGTGCTCTTAAAGAGTCTGGCGACACCTCGGGGTAAAATTCTGAGGAAATAAATGAGCGCAGTCGGTTAGTTATTGCAGTCAATGAAGCTTGGCCATCACGCCATAATCCCTTGCTTTTGCCATTAGTCGGGGGGTTTCCTTTGGAATGATTAAATTGGTGATGCCTGGGATTGCTCATTAACCGCGTGGGTACTCACCAGATATCTCGGTGCTCAGCTCTTCCGTTTGCTGTGTCGTAGTGTCTTCTCTCGCGGCGTATGCTAATTTTCAACTCTGCGGAGGAACTTTGCAGGCAGGCTTGATTAGGGATTTCGTCGTTTTTGGCATGGGAATCAGTCCGTTCATAGTGGGCGATATGACCCAAAAGGGATCGTGGAGTAAGTTCCCTGGTTTAACGTAGCTAACGCGATTACAGCTGGCTCAAATGTTCAGGATACGATAATCCGCCCGGCATAATACGAGGTGATAGTTTGACGTTCGTATTCCCGAAGTCAGTTCACCTTAGGGGTTAGTAGAAGTCGTCGGAGTTACATATTTATCTTTGTGGTCGCTGAGGGATATTGGACAGAATCTGGTTGTTATATTGGTTAATATAATCTGCGTATTATTTTTTGTACTTTGTACACTGATATTTCCTAATTGAATTTTTCTTCGGATATAAGTTCTGATTTCGTCTTTGTACTACTGAAATCTCTGCTACAAGTAGTAACAATTATTTTTTTCCTATTTTTTATGCTCTGAAGATTCCTCTCGGAATTTTCTGGCTAAACGCCAGTTAAAAAAACTCTTCTCATTACCTTTTTGTACACCGAAGTAGAATGAGTGAAAAGCTCCAGTTCCTGTTTATTAAAGAACATTACTGTTCAAGATTACCTTAAAGTTAATGCTTACTCGATCTCAAGTTTAATTTTAAAAAATCAATTGATTTTCTTGTGTGACGATATCGTCGAATGAAATATCTCACATTATTTGAACCGTCACAGTCGCGTTTCAGCCGTCTCATATTGTGCTGCATTTATTTGGGTACTAAGTATCAGTTATTAAAGATAAGTATCTTTTTTCCTTGGTTTTTGAAGTTTTCCACCTAAGTTCCTCGAGAAGGGGGGTGGTAGCATCGCTGAGGAGCGGATGCTGGGAGCATTGAATCTATCGCTCCTGTCCTGTCATCTCCTTTCAATGACTTTTCATCTTCTAATCCTCCCCTTTCGGGAATGCCTGATTTGATTGGTTTCTTCAACGCGACCAATGTAGACCCCACTTCATTTTCAATTTCTGAGACTTAATTCGAGTCGCAGGAGAAGATATTTACCCCCCTTTCTATTTCTGGCGAGTTTTGATTGACTTGGTTGACTCTTCCCGCTGTCCCCCTAATGAATTGGTTTTCCTGGCGCCCGTCCGCGGTTGGTAAGTGATGGGCCGGCCTCCCCTTTCTTTGCATTTACTCCAGTGAAGATGCCATTTTTTTTTAATTCGCGGCGAATTTTTACGTTGAAAAACTATCCCCGTCGCTTTAAGTGTCCAATTCTGATGGAATCCGGCATAAATTTCTCTCATTGCGTCATCTTTTTTCTTGTCGGGGTTTTTATGTCCTGCATGTAACCTGTTATATAAATATTTGAGCCATGTTTATGATGTTCTCTCGTTATAAACTCAAGCGAAATATGAATTCCAAATGGCCATATTTTTAGATCCCAATGCTACTTCTTGGAGAAAGTTAAAAAGTTTGGCCCGCCAAATTTGTGGCCAATTAGATTTTCGTTTAACGTCTTATCCAGCTATTCTCTGATTTATTTTTTGGGGGGTTTTTGCTATTGGGGATAATAAAAGTTAAAATGGCCCATAAGTGCGTCAATTATCTTGAGAAAAAAAGCAATATACCAGTAGTCGTATTAAGGGGTGCCTTAAGGAAAGGCTTGAAGGGCTGAATGCTCTTTGAAATAAGTTTCGAAGGATAGAAACCGTTATGAATTGATGTGAGTTTTTCTGTTTTGGTTCAGTGTGAAAGTTTTGGTAGTGAATTTTTCTGCCGTAATGACTAAGTTAGTTCAGTATTTAATTTTCTTTCTTCACAGTTCTTTCGAATTGGGAATGTGAGAGAAAAGTTCGCATCTTTTTCGGAAGGGAATGCGAATTTAGTCTGAGTACAAGAGTTGAAGAACACATTTTGTGCAAATACGCATGTCAATAAAGAATACGATGCGAGGGAAACTTAAGGGTCGAATGGGTGATTTCCGATAGTGAGATTTTCGAGGCTAGGAATCACTGATTTAGATGAATAAGTGATGACATCTTATAATTGATCAACGAGATTAACTAAACAGTTTTTATTCTTACCCTGAAAGTATTTTTGTGACGTACTGCGTGGAGAAACGACTCGATGCAGTCATTTGCACCGTTACGGAGGTATGTATTATGCCAACGAGTATGTACTGCTTTGGATAAAGTCGGCCGTTGAGTTAAGGCTAAGGCGAGTTTATACCGACTGTTGATTCAGAAGTAGAAACTCGTCTCCTGTGCGATGTAGTGGGCTTGGAAGGCCCGCACATTACTTGAAATTCCCATTTGAGGTTGTTCCTTGGTGGAGTAATTGGTGGGGTACCAGATCGCAGTTAAGAGCTCGGGCTTTGAATCGGGTTAAATGAAATGATTTTTCACTTCAAATTTCTAACTTAGGGGAACCTTTGAGCAAACCCTACTTTGCAGGTGCATCATGTACCATTTAAACTTCCCGATAGTTCGTAATGAATGATGAACATTTCACTTCCGGATTACACGTGATGAGGCATTCATTTGCGCACCCTCTGATTTTATGTGCGATTTCTCGAGTGCGGCCAAGATTTGTCAAGCGCTTCCCCTGGAAATTGAACAAAGGCGAGCGAGTGCTTTCTTTAGAAGAGGCATTGCATTGGAATTCCACCGTAATGGTCTCTTGGCCATCCTCCTTATCTCTTCCGCCCAGTCGACTTTGTCGCGGAGATGCATCTTAAATCTCTCGGGGCGCACAAAGGGGTTACGTTCGGCGGAGGACATTAATTCCGCGCGATTCAAAGGCTTTTTTGAAGGGTGCGATCCCGTATCTTCTCCCTCCAGCTCCCCCTTCGAGGGGACTTCTATCATGGCCTTTTTGGAGGCGGGCGTTAATTTGGCGCCCGAGTCGGCGTGCGCCGCTCAGATCTCCACCGGCTTTCCCGATCTTCGTGTACGCGTGTGGAAATGGTCCGTGGGAGTATTACGGGGGTGTGGAGTTTTGGCCTTGAAGTTGTGTCCGTTGGTTAAATTTAAGGAATTACGAACTCGGAGCCATTAAATTCATGATAGCAGAAGTACAATTTGTTACGTTTCACTTTTATTTATGAAGCTTATTCCGGGTTTCAAAGTTTATGGTAATTTGTCTGTTAAGGCAACCTTATAAGAGATTATCAGAAATCTACTGAGGAATATATGACACTTTTAAGTCAACTCGTAGACTATGAATTTACTATATGTAAGATCAATGTAACTTAGACGTGAAGAAGCGCCGTTTTTTTCTCTTCGTAAATTCGTGGTGCTCGTTATTGGTGAGCTCATTTGTGAAAACAATTTATTTGTCTATGAAAGGTGATGCATTTATAAATTCTCAAGTATCTCAAGTGCATCATTGCGACATAATAATCTAGCTTTACCAGGAAATTCGTGATTTATCTGTATTATTATTGTTGTGTTTGTTATTATTATAAAATGAAGCTTAAAATTTTAAGCTTCGGTGGTGGAAGAACCAGAAAATTTAATAACTTTCTAAGCAGTCGTTATACTTTTGGGGTTATATACCCTTTGTTAGTAGAAGCATAAGTTTGGAAATATTATTTTCATTGCTTTTAATAAGGAACATAATATGTGGAACATCTACGATGTGAAAGAGAAGATTTACGTTTGCGTGAAAACATTAGGTGAGCTGAGTCAGATATCATACATAAGTGGAGAGCTGCGATAAATCGATCTCAGGATTGGTGATTGATGATGGGATACTTGACATCTTTCGCGATTTTCTCAGGTGTGCGTTTGTTGCGTATTCGAAAATCGCGCGTGCTAGCGAAAAAATTGCGTGCATCAATGTAGTCTGAGACAATTTTCTCTCCGCTGTGCAACTTTCTCCCTTCCTCACTAATGGCCCCCTGCCTCTCTCCGTGGTCGTCCCGTCGCCCACGCGGCGTCACGGCCGCTTGGCCCGTGACTCAGCCGGTCAGGTGCGAGGCGTGGGCACGCTTTGGCGTGCACCGCGCTGGAATGGGAGCATCATCATCATCATCATCATCTAGCCGTGTTGCCGAGGCACGTTGAGGAGGGCGACCCCGCCAGGCGACGGCGGCGGGCCTTTGGGTGGCCCCGGGCCAAGTCCCGCCGGACGGAAATAGAGCCCGCGCTACGAACGCTTGTCACTCTGGCCGGCGTGCTCCGGTGGGGGCGGGCGGGAAATGTTCGCCCGCCACCCCCTTGGTCGCGCCAATGGCCACGTGCGACGCACGCCCATATGTCAACCCTCGCATTGATATCGAATTCTGAATGTCCCGATCGAGCGTGAGGCTCCTGAGAACTAGTTTCCCGTCCCTTTGATGAATCCCCTAATCAGTGGTGCTGTCCCCAGAGGAAGGATTTTATGTCAGTTATCCTGCCTGAGGGAATTCCGGGTGATTCATTTTTTCATCGCGAGTTTTCCTGTTGCCATTTATCGCTTCACTTCACCACAATTTTTGTCATACCAGTCACTGTTTTGCCATTTAGAGCTTAAATAATCAACGCAAATATTGAGAAAAAATTTTTGACTGCAATTTTCATGCAAAAATTTATTGCTTTCATTTAAGTCATATAATTTAGTAAGTTATGAGTTAGTATTAGTTAAGTAAGTATGAGTCATGTTCTTGAAATTGATAGTGGAGGCGGGCATTTATGGTCACGACTCTACGACGTGAATAACAGCGTTCCTTACAACTTACATGGAATGAATTTTCATTAGCTGGTCCAGTGTTGTCTTTTGTTTTGTGTAATTACTTAAAATTTTTATTAAAGGCAGGTTTTCACTGTATATGCACCTCGTTTTATCATGTTTACTATCGGAGGCGTCTAACGTCTTATCCATCGTTTTTTAATGGCTCTGGTTTTCTATGGGCGATTGAATTTGGCTGATAGTGTGTAAATGTGTTAATGGGAACGGCATTTGTCTCTGCTCATCCAATGGAATATTATGAGGTACACTTAGGAATAATTTAATTTCGTGAGTCACATGATAACCCTCGCGTAACATTATAGTCGTTATGCTCGCTGAAACTTGGACTTTGTCTTATGTTGGGGTTACATATTTTTAAACTATAGAAGTATTTGATATCGGGCATACATAATACCAGTCATAATCAGTATAATGCTAAATCTTCCCCTCGTTTCTCAACATGTAGGCCTTTGATCCATTATGTTTTCCATGGAATTGGGCACAATATTGTTGGAGAGTGGACACTAAGTATATACGTAACCACCGAGGTTTAATGTCGTGCATTGTGTCGCTCTGCCTGTGGCCGATACAGTGTCGCCACAGGTGATGTTTTAACGAGTCGGCGAGGCGTCGAGGCGAATTATTTCCCGCTTTTGGCAGAGGTTATCGTTATGCGGAGGGGTGGGGTGAGGGAAGCGGTCGCAGCTTCCGGCGTCTCCGCGCCCGAAGCCCCGGACGATAAACATCGCGCTTTTCCAGATCTCCCTCTCTTTCTCTCCCTCGGATTCATCCGCACTTCCGTCACTGACCTTCCCCTTCGGATTTTCGGTTTCCGTATTTGTGGCGGAGTATGCGTATCGTCCCATGCGTGGGTTTATCTGAGTCATTCGGTGGGATGACCCGATGGAACAATTTCCTCTTCTCGTGTTCTTTATGGCGATGTTATCTCGGATGAATTGGAGTGGACGACGTTATTGTCGTGTGGGGAGCGATTTGTGGAACTTCAATTGTTGTTTTTTTCAAATCTCTGAGTAGAAAAAGTATATTTTTATGAGCAATGAAAGATCGTAGGCTTTCTCTGCAAATGCAATTGATGAAATCTTCTCGGGTTTTGTACCGGGTAAGGGTGTTTAAGGCCAAGATTTCTATGAGAAATTCCCTCATCGTCATCAAACTGCCTTACTCGGTGCCAAACCAGAGAAGGTTTCATCAATATTTTGATGGGCGTGTGGCAGGCTATCTTTGAGTGATCACTTCAATTGCTTTTGTGTCAATGTTTTAATTCTCGTATTATTTTAATTGAATTTCGAGATACCTGCGGAAATAGCACCATTCAGGCTGGTCGGGGGATAGGTCCTTTAATACTTCTTTTTTGAGATTACTGATATTAATGTGGTTGAGTTCCATTTAAATAACATCGCTATCTCGACCGTTATTTAAATTAATTTTATACATATTTACAGTTGTCGGAATGGTGCTATCGAAGTTTTATTTTAGTATTACATTCACGTCCTAATATGGTTAATCTTAAATTTATTATATCTTCCCGAGTTGATTGTCTCCTTATTGTCGTATCAGCCACTGTACCTAAACGAGAGTAGCTCGATAAGGCACATTTTTATAAACTATGTAACAATTACATCGTTTACGGTGAGATATACTGAATACGTTCCGTCATGAATGTAAGATCTTTTGCACATTCCTCTTAAAACGGCGAAAACAATATTCTGAGTGGAATTTATGTTGGATGTTTCATTGTGACAATGTGGTATTTGTTTTTCTCCTGCGGGAAGTTCCAGTGATGATGCTTTCTAATGAACGCATGCTTAGCGTTACGTGAAGCCATTGCATTATGACAATATTTATGGACGGTTTTACTAGTTTCGATTGAAACGTCGAACGACTTCAGTTCATTGACATTGCACTGTCAGCTTGTTTTCTTTATGTCGGTGCGCATCAAAGAATATCTTGGGAAAGGCTTTTAAAATATTTCGTAATATTTTCGCCTGGGCACAGCCTGGGTATCCTCTGCCTCCATTGAGCGGCTCCATTGATGATACATCGGGGCTTACTCACTCTCTTCATACTTGGCAGCCCTCACCGTGCTTTTCGCTTTATGCACGCGGTTCCGGAGTTTGGGCCGTCACATGCGGGGAGCAGGTCTCTTTCCCCCTGTGATCGCCCGCTTCTTTGTGGATCTCCGGGGGCGTGCACTTCGCGTGCTGTTGGATCCTATAGCCGGATTCCCGTCGCGTGTGTGGGATTTGTTGGCTTAGAGATGTTTGACGTGCGCATCTTGAGTAAGCGCTGTCGCGTTGGGCTGTCGACTCCCGCCCAAATTCTGGAGCGGGGAAGGTCCCTGGTGTGCATTTTGGGCTGGCAGGAGATGGATGCAACCGGATTGTGTGGCGGTCTTGAACATAGAAGGGATAAGGGCGATGTTTTGAAAGTATCTCAAACTTGATCCAGAACAAATGGAACTCTTTACTCCTTCACTGATGTAACTCCATTATGTACGTAAGGTGACAGTTTCCCTGGTGAACCTGGAAATTTATTGCATTGGAAGTGAAAAGAATCTGTGAAAATTATAAATCTGAATAAATCATCTCTGTTGTGAAAATCAACTGGTAATTCCATTTTATCTTACGCAAAGGCTTATCTACGTTATTGAAACACACTTTTTCTTGCATCTAATGCAGATAGTGGAAGTTTGAAATTAATTTCAGATTGTAATTATGCATACTTATTTAGGTGAAATAGGAAAGATTCCAAATTATATTTAACACTTTGAGGTCTCCGTTTAATCCGTGCCACTGAGTTGATTATCTATGTAAAAAAATACATAAAAAATTTCGGTTATTGAAATAAAACTTTTTGTTCCGCAATTATAACTGTGGAAAAAAATACGAAACAATGAGGAATTCCCACAATAATTGTGGAAGGTGCAGATAACTTTATTTCAAAATGTCGAACTTCCACTACACCGCGCCTGAATCAGTTGATTTTTTTCTGTTATTTAAGGAGTTATGCCGTTTGGCAAACTGTATCGAGTATTAGCAAACTATGCTCATTATTTATTGATTTTAATAGTTCTAAGTACCTACGGTAGCCTTACCTTTCCTATGATACGGTTACAACAGCGTTTTATACGATGCATTGTAATGCTAGCATCATTATTTCCACTTCACGTTGCAGTATAGGAGTCGCTGGTTGCTGCCTCGCCACGGAAGGTTTGGGCTCGCTTTCCAGTGGTTCAATGATCGTCCTATTTCTGTGTTCAGGGTATGGGGGACTGCTCTAAACTCATCCATTGTAAATGGCTGCCTTTCCTTCCGCTAAGCTGGTCGCGTTAAGTGAAATCCTTCCGGTGATTTATTCGGTCGTCGGAGAGTGTTAAGGGTGATGGGATGGTTAATCGACGAATAAAAGAGTTTCGACGGTCATTCCGTACTTTTTTGGACCACTAGTCCATTCGTGCGACCAATGACGAGGGAGTAAATTTTCCACGCTATCCTGCGACATTTCCTCTGTGGGAGTTGGGCTCTAAATCCTCCGCTGTCGAATGAGGCAAGGGCGTTACGAATTTCGGGGAAATTCTAGTTTATCTTGCTGTTCGGAAAAGTAATTGGCCTTTATTTTAACCGTTTATATTCCGTGGAGCAAGAGGTGGAAGATGCTAGGGGAAGTTGGGTGAGATAAATTGAATCATAAAAAGGTCAGTCAGTAAGTACGTAGCGTCATTGATATTGTTAATGGGTAAATTGCTAGGAATGATCATCCTTTGCCGGCTGCTGAAACCATATTTTCCAAATTCGCGCTTTCGTTACCCTCGAAGCTAGCTTTGTTCAAAACCCATGTTATTGAAGCCAATTTGCCATTGCTGTGACGCTGTATCGACAGAGCTTTGACGGGCTTTATTTTGATGTCCGACTTATTAGTCGGTAAAGCGTGATTCCTTAATCTTGAATCCTCTTTATGCTATTTTCCAGTGTTTATGCCCTGGTAGCTAGTTAGTGATGACCTCGAAGGAGGATGTTTCAAACTTAAAATCTTCACACTTGCTTTCCTGTCAATAAATCATCTCCCTAACTGTCGCAGCCTTCCGCAAGCGATGCCCCAAGGACCGGCGGGGAATATTTTATGGGACATTTAGCAAATATCTTACCTTCGCTTGCTGCTCTAGGCTTACGAGATATTGCCGTGCAGTAACCTTTATGGGAAAGAATATATTGTCAGCTTAAAATTTGGACGATTTTTTTAATACGCAGCCTGAAGTTAGGTGAGGTATGAATTCCCTCTTCAGTTGCCGCATTATCGTCGCGTACTACAGTTGCCGCTCGTGATGACGTAGATATGTAGGCCCTTTTGCCTTGATTTTCGCTGTAACTTATTTTAGAATAAATCATCGAAGGAATCGATTTCTTGCTGACGCACATCGTGCATTTCTTTGTTAGTGACGCAACTCATCAGCGATTGTATCAGGGTAGATATCTGGTAGGTATATACTTGGTCGTATCAGGAGTTTAGCACACAAGTATTTAACGCTATTGATGTAATATACTCGGGCTTTTAAATCGTGAGGTAAATATTCTCAATGACATGGAAATTTTTTAATTGTCATTATATCGTGTTCTATTTCATAGTATTTGTAAACCGTCGTAACTATAACGGGAAGGGGTTAAACATGCTAGATTTAGTGGGAATTATTCCAATGGCTGGTGTTTCTCAAGAAATCGGACTTCTATTGAAAGAAAGTAATGAAATAGTTCTTTTATAGGCTTAATTTGTTCATTGTGAGTACCTTTTTTAAACAAAGTAATCACTTCATCCTTAAAAAAATACTTTAAAATGTTAAACATCCATGTCATAAATTCCCTCACTTCAACTTTCCATTTACTAGGCGAAGTACCTTTGATATATGCCTCACTCACTGTCTTTATCACTATGCCCTATCTATCTATTTATCCTGCCCACGTTATTAGTTAATTGTGCATGTAAATACATATTAATATGTTTTTCTCTTTCTCTTACAGGTGAGTTGTATCCCATTATATGGAGTGTCTTCTTGTGTGGTGAGTGATGAAAATCATCTAATCCTTGTAGAGCGAACATAACGAGTGCCTCAATTTTTCTGAGAGCTTTCGTTTTATAATTTGTTTTGCGAAATCTGGTAATTGAATGGCTCTTCAAGAATAATACATCTCGTAATTATACGGTACTCGAAAAACCGCTAGAAAAGACTGAAATTTTTTTAAAAACTCGTCGCTGTTTCTTATTTATGTTTGAGGGTACGTAATTGTTCTTTGGTTTCCGAGGTTAGTTTCTTTGGTATAATTAATGATCTGGTGAGAGGCCTACGGAATGTGGCTGGTGGCTTTTTCCGAAACGAATTCTGAACGAGGAAATTTTTGTTTTGAACGAGGAGGTATTTTGAAAACGCGTTGTGGGTATATCAAGAGAGTCTTTAAAAAATGTTTTCTATTTCTTTGATTTTTATTATTGATTTTTCTGTTCCCCGCGCACAAAGGCGATCGTAGGAATGAGCCGTATCTCTTTCCTGCGACGTTAACGCTTTGTAGTCCATCGATGCAGAAGGATGTAATTGCTTGTTTTTATCCACACTCTCGAATATAGACTGTTATTAAAACACTCACTCTTTTTTATGCCATTTAGCTGTCTTGACTTCGTCGCTAATGGATTCGCAGGTGGATCGATGGATTCCCTGGTGGCCGTTATATAGGTATAAAATTTTAAGAATATTCTTTATCTCATGATTTACATCTTTAAGTTCTTACATCAAGGGAGTTCACCCCAGAATTGATGCCTTTTTTTTTAATTTCTAAAACACCGTCTATGTATTATTATTTTTCTTATTTGGGCAGATTACCTGCAGCTGAACTAGTATGCCTGTTTCAACTCTTATTTGATATAATTTGCGTCATAGCGTGTGAGTGATAATTTAAGTAAAATACAGGTATCTCGCTACGTTACTTACCGAGATATTAGCTAATGAATGCGTTTAAAAGGATCAAAATAAGTCATAAATATTGAAATGGCCCTTAAGTCGACTCAAACAGCTGAGCGGGCTTTTGTGTATTAGTGTAGTCAATCGAATTATCTGTATTCCTTGAAACTCAACTCCGCTTTTAACGTCGAAGAATGTCACCTTTCAGGGGGGTGTTTTAAAACTATCTGGGAAGGGTTGGAATTGAGTGTTCCTTTGAATCCCGCAGTCGCTTTGGGACCAACTTTAATGGGTCGTTCTGGGCACTCCGACTCCAGGGCGGTAATTTCCATTAAGCGCGCGAATTAATAGCCGAGGAAATGGTGGACTTGCTTGCCGGGTTCTCGCTTGGTCACTTGGACGGCAAGCGTATTCACGGTCGCTCCCAGGTCTTAGGGTCCTCGTCTTGTTGTCCTCCTCCTGTGTATGGCCATTGGCGTGCTACCTGGACACGTACAGGTCCTGTTTCCGAGTCACTCGCAGTGCGGCGTACCCACCGTTGAGTGCACACGTCACCGCTGCGGGCGGAACGGAGGTAAACCCCTAATGCCCCGGCTCTATTGTTCTTCCGCTGTTATGTGGATCTCCCCTGTGATGCTGCCTTGCTGGCATTGTTTCCTAAACGATATAATTCGCGATTGAATGTAGTTCCCATGCTTTCGAACTTTGTTTTCTTCTGTTTGGCGTGGATGTAGGGAAGTTAGTTCTCTGTAATTAAATTTGCTTTCCATTCAAAAACTTCGATTTTTAGGCCTTTTTCTTCGTTAGTCCTTTAGTCATTGCCTTCTTTTCGAGAGCAAGTTGATACCCAGTGAATGCCATGCATTCCGATGAGTATCTGCACGCCATTAAAGAGCGTGTTATGAGGAGAATGTTAATATAGTTACTCACCAGTGCCAATGCCTTGCATTTATAAATCACTAGTTTCCTCAACGTTGGCATGTTAATTCGAAATCGATTTTAGTTTCTTTTCTATTTGTTTGTTCTCCTTTTTGAGAATTGACGAGAATGGAGGAAAGTTTTTTTCCCTAATTGATTTTTTCTGTTTCAAACTTTAATTTTACCAAACTCCTTGATTTCTTGCCCACATTTCGAAAACCAATTAAAAGCTGCCAGAATACCGTTAGTTCCGATGAAGCTATGCCTGAAATTAAAGCTTGTGTTGAATGAGTGGACTCTTTAAAAAAAGTTACTACCAATTCCCAACTCTTGATTATGTAAACGGTTGCTTTCCGAAACATTGGCATGGTAATTCAGAGTCGAATGTAATTCCCCTGCAGTAGAATTTTATTTTCTCCTGATTGAGAATTAGCTAGCATTGAGGAAAGTTATTTTCCGTTATTGAAGTTGTTTTTTTTTTTTAAGAAGAAAATCTTGGGGGTAGGCTTGTCTTTTTGCATAACTCCTTTATTCTTAGCCTACGTCTAAAGCTGGAAGAATACCAGTTATTCCGATGAGATTCTGCATGGCGTTACAGTACCGTTGTCACGTGTTATCGTTCAAATGTTCATACCAATTCCATGATTATCTTAAAATTTCAGAATGAAATGAAATAATTTCATCATCAGAATTCTACGTTCCAAATTTGCATTTGGAAAATATTATTAAATTAGTACCTGATTAAATTTTCTCTCAGTTTCTATTCATCGTATTCGAGCTTACTCATCTTAATTTATTTGAAATATTTTTTCTTTCCAATCTCGTTGCGCTCTAGTTTTTGTGTGTTGCTACTCTAATCGTCTTAATTAGGCTGAGACCACGAAAATGTATTCAGTTGATCGAGCAAGGCTTTACACTTCGATGCATCCGTATTAGTTCGATAAAATGGACACGTTTTTGGCTAGTGAATAATTTTAATACTCCTTTTTAGGATGGTGGTAATTCAAGTGTGAATTCCTATGGCAGTATTGTGCTGGAATCAGTGAAGCCTCGGATTAGATTGACGTCAGTGTGGCACTTACGCAGTCCCTCTTGGAATGTTAATTCCTTTTTACGTAGCGATTTTTTCTTAAAACGTAAGAAATGGAACGATTCGGTTGCGGTTTTTATATTTCTATCACATCATTGGAAAGGGCTCTTAAGTTAATTATGAGTCACTTCTCTTTTCTTAACACTATTGAGGTGGCCTCTATTTATCTCTAACCCGTTCATTTCTGCCGCTAATAATTATTTGGTCGATTAACTCATCAATACGGGCTCTTATGTGTGACAGACCTTTCATTTCTACTCCATGATTCCATTCTTATACCTAAGAAAAACGTATTTATGGTGCCTATTAGTTTTAAAATAATTCTTTATCATAAATCACTATTATTCATACGTTTTCCGCTCCTGGCAGTAATTTTTGAGAATGCATGGTTTAGATCTGGTTGAGTCAGCGTCATTAATGCGGGGAAGATAATTTTCATAGTTAGTTAGCCCACTTTTTGCTACTTTACGGCCTTAAACGTTTCATTCGATACCTTTCACCCTGAGCTCATTGTACTTCCATTATGGTAAGTTAAGTGCTGGGGTCGGATTGAGTAATTGTAAACGGATTTGTGTTAGAGTGAGAAATTTTTTGGATGAAATAAATGCGTCAAATTTTGGTTAATTTGCCTAACAGGTGAACATTGAATTAGCGTGGGATTCCAGGTGTAGTAAAGGGCCATTGTGAAGTTACAGCTACAATTCGAACATGCCAAACCCTTAAGTAATTCCTCTGAGTAAGTTGGCGGGGGAAAGCCCGATTTGTACCTTAGAAAATAGTGGTAATAATCTTGTACAAGAGAGGAGGTACCAGAATGACACGGCCGGGCAGGAAGAAGTATGGCTTACAAAGAAGGCTTAACCCGGGTTAGGAAGGAGATCGCTGGGCGGCGTGGTGTATTTGGAAGCATTGTTACTCAGAGGACTTAAAACAACGTTCTGTATGTAAAGAGAAGAAGAGTATCTTGTATGAGTTAAATTAAGTGGAATAATGCTATGTCTAATTTTACTAATAAGAAGAAGAAAAGCCTAATTCAAGTTGCTCGCCGTGAATAGCTATCATTATTGTACCCTTTCTCAGAGACCCCATGCAAAGATTAAATGCACATGATAGGTTCACTTGCCCGCAACCTCACCGGTGTCGTTCAGTGAAGGGAACGGCTCAACCCACGCAAAAAAATATGATAGTTCTCTTTATTTGACCAAGAGCTGATTTTCTAGCATCTCATACCTCTTGCCCATTAAGTCGGCTTGCGATGCGAGCATTACACGCCTCCCGCTTCCAATGCAATATCTGACTGCTATCGTGTCGGCCTAGCTGGATTGCTATTGGCCTTGTCTTTTGTCCGCCCGCGAGTTAACTCCCTTTTGTCGGGCCCGTATTCATTGCAGTAGCTCGCTGTTTCACCGCTTTTCACCGTTTTCCTCGATTCGTCCCCCGCGAACCCTCTATGTACTCGATCCTTTCACCCCGCTCATCCGCTTCCGCAGACCGCCCGTCGACAGCCGTTTCCGACGGTTCGTTTGAGAGCGCGCGCGCGCCTTGTTTCATCGTCGAAAAACGTGATACCCTTTACTCCGGGCTTGGGATCTTGGGTTACGAACAGCATTTGAAATCTCCTGGAGCAATTTTGATGGTTAGTGAAGTGTAGGTTGTTGGGGCAGGGGGTGGTTTTTTGTTCATGGCCTTAGTGGTTGGCGTCTCTTCCCGTGGGATGTGACACGCCAACGCTTGTTGGGTTACGAGTGTGCCACTAGGAGGTTTACGTTTCTCACAGAAGTGCGTACGGGGATATTGTGTGGGGGCATCAAACGTGCCTATTCCGACTTCTGAAAGGTTTCATTCTACTGTGTCGTTGCGGAAGTGTACAAGTATCTTATTTCTCGGAAGATTTGAAACAAAGTTTGGGTATTAGTCTTGGCTCTTTCAGCCATTTTTTTGAATCTTAAAGATTTTTTAGGAAGTTAATTTTATGCCGACCAATAGGAATTACGTTCACGTAGTGGTTTCTCTATTAATGAGTGAAATTCAGAAATATCTCGAATCACATTTTCTCTACTTTTCAACCGATTTTGGTTGTCCGATATTGAGAACAGACTCATCGAGGTTCCATTCATTCCTCGTCGTCGTGGTATAATTTTATATGTGAAGGAAATTAATTATTGTGCGTGAGAATTTATAGAAATCTAATTCTAGTGGCTCGTCGTTGAAAAGCAATCACGACGGCTCTGAGAAGAAGCTGTAAAAATCATGTTTTGGTGTGTAAGTATCATTTGGAGGAAAGGCGAATTAGATTATTATTATGCTATTTAGATATTCCAGTTACGTTATTAAAGTACTGTGAAGTCAGGTTAACATGAATCAAAGCGATGCCTTAACCGTGTCTCATTTTTTGCCCCTTAGTTACATTTCTCCGAAGGTAATTTCTTTCTTGATGATTTAAACATGGGAATAAATTGGTCCTGAATAGAGATTTCCGTCGTCGGATATGAGGTATTCCCTGTCACGCGCCTGCTTCTGAAATAAATTTGTGGAGAACAATGGATGACGGTGTGGGAGGGGAGAGGTGTGCCCATCCATAAGCGCGCGTTGAAAAGCGGTTTGGGTTTGGCGGTCGGATTTATGGAAGGAAAAGGGGACCCGGGCGGTATCGCTCCGGAAAGCGGTGATGTTCGTAAGGTCGGAAGGAATTGGGCTGCCGTGAAAAGGTCGCCTCTGTGAACTTGATTTTTTTTGGAACCCTGAAAACACCCGTGCTTTTTATTATTCCTTTCAATAAATCTGAACAAGTTGTCGGCAGTGTTTTTACTGCCAATGGAAGCTTCGACTTCTTCAACTTCGCTCCAAAATTTCCCCAGCGGCGTCAGTAGGTGGACGGAATTTCCCCATAAAAATTATTTTTCTAGATCGTCGTGGGTAAGGCGGTTTGCGTTTGGCAGGCGGATATTATAAAATTTTATGTTTAGTCTGCGTTGCCCGAGCTATAGGATGATCAACGAACTGATAGTATTTGGGGGTCTGTAATTTGACATAATCGGGTTAATGGAACTGTATCTATTGTTGAAAGAGATGTCGTTAATGTTTTATGTTCAGTTTCAACGGAGATATGCCGTGTCTTGGGCCATTTTGATTAGTTTTCAAACTGCAGCGATATGTTTTACGATTTCTCGGTGCCTTTCTTTAATAAAATGATATTTAAGTTGGTAGTGAAAGATTTTTTTCTACGCTCCTTGTTACTGGAAAATATTTTATCCTCTTCCGTTCAAGTAAACTTGTCGTGCGATGTTTTCAAAACCTCGCATGGATATTATTTTCATTACTGATGTGTCGGCATGGATACCGTACGAGAAGTCAAAAGCAAAATTGTTTTCATTAGGAGGAAAATCCGAAGGATTACGCGGAATCCCTCTTTATTTCGTTTCGCAAGCTGATTGGATATATCCTCCCTTAGTCTTCAATTTTCCTGGAAATGGAACTATTGGGTTAGCTTACGCTCGGTGAAAACTAAATCCCTTAAAAAAAACATTAAAAATTAAAACAGGTCAAATGTAATCACGTCACACAATTTGGATAAGCTTTCATCTCACATTTGTCGAACGGGAACAACTTTGAAGGGCATTCGATAAACACATTTGGAGTTCTTTTTTTTTCCAATTCCGGGTCCTCGCTCCGTAGTCATCCCGTCAATCCACTTACCTTCACGTGCAACCGGTCCTAAAACCCGCAGTCCTTGTTTGCTCCCTGGCGCATGATAATGTCCTCTTCGTCCGTGAATGCCCAGCCACTGGGCTACGAGTCCCTGCGAACGCAGTATTGGCGTTTTGGCTGTGAAGAAGATCGCATTACTGGCTACTAGGTCCCTTTGCGAGTATTTGCGAGTGCCCTTATTCGTTTACGGGATCTGGTTTAGTGTCGTCTCGCATTATCGGAATTCGTATCCCGTGAAGCTTCTTAAGCTTGATGCCAAATAGTACTCAGAGAACGCGTCACTCTCGCTCGATTGGGCTTTTTGTGACGTATTCCTTATTATTTTTTTAAAATTTAAAGCGACGAACATTTCAAGATGCTTTGAGCAAAGCCAAATTACATTTGCCGGTCTCAAATTTTGAAAATTTACGTCAGTATTATTCCAAATGTAAGACTTATTTGAGACGAGTCAAAGTTAGGCATGGCACTACTCTGTACTTCCTAAAACTTTCAAGATCGGAGCCTTAAAATTATGTAAGTAATTCATCACGAAATAACGAAATACGATGGGTTGCTTGGGTGATGCGTCCTCTTAAGACATTTGATCAAGCACGTACGTTATTCTTATGATTTCAGAAGTTTTTCGCGGTTCAATCGTGCATCCAAATTACTTACTGAAATGGTGGCCTTTAGGAAATTCCGTGTTGGGTTGATCATAGCCTAGAACTTAAGATTAATTGTGGAATTCGTGGTGGTGAATTATCAATTAAATAAAGTCATTTAGTTGGACTGTCCACTCCATGCTTTTAATGTTGAAATTCATTCTTCTGCGTCTTCTTCAATCATAAACGGAAATAATCGAAGTATATACGTATTTATGGTTGGAAGGAAATTGCTTTGCTTTTCTACAAAACACACACTTTATTGCCGACTAGTTTCGGTTACACTGTACCATTTTCAAGACTAGAGATACACATAAGAATTTGCCGGGATATATACTCTGTGGTCGGGTGATTGGATTTATTTTTACCCAGAATAAATTAATTTATTTTTAACATTATTATTGAGCACGTAGCTGGGGCAGAGTTACATGCTGTATTAAAATGAGCCAGTAGATAAGTTCTGTATTTTCATTTAAGGGCTATTGTTAGTTCAGTTGAGTCTCAATATTTTAACTATTGCCCGCGTAAATTTGTTGTGTAGTAATTTTCTCACAAGTTCTATTTGACTGCGTGACACATGGCGTAATACCTTTGTTTATCCAAGGTTTGCCCACTCATGCGTCAGTTATTTAGATATAGCTTTCACCCTTAGAGTGCCGGGGAGCGCCATCGCGCTCCTTCTATCTCTCTCTAAAAGTGCCAGGAGCGCGATGGCGCTCCTTTTGCAACTATTTTTTTTATTATAAAAATAAACTCACATTACCAAAATTCGTCAAATACTACATAAAAAAGGTGAAACCACATATAATAAATATTTCCTATTTTTTAATATATACCTTTAGTCGTTTTTGAGACCTCATTTTTTCCTAATCAACTGCAAAATCAGCTACAATGCCTCGGCACTTTTAGCGTAGTACCTAGGAAATAGGTTGACACTCAAACGGTTAAAGATTTCCGTTTGGTTTTCCCGATCCGCTTCGGGAATAGCGTTTACGCTCTCCGTGTGTGATGTAGATTTCCTTAAGCTGACATCCGCAGGCGGCGCACTCAAGAAGGAAATATTTCCTTGAGTTTCGGTGGATCCCTCCGCTAACACCATCGAATTCTTTGCAGTCATCTTATGGGCACTGCTGTCCCGCTCTAGTATCGTAACCAGCCGAGTAGAAGACGTTGACGGATACCCCCACGCGGACCTTGCGCCAATTTTTGTTGTCCCCGCTACTCGTGCGTGTTTTTTTTTTGGGATGGCCGCCGCAGAACTTTCTCTCCATTTTTATTCTGCTCGAATTGTGAGATACGCGTGGGTCGTCGAGAGATTCAGGACATGCCCGCGTGGGAGTTAGGCGAAAAGGAATAGAGACGATTCGTATGAAGTTGGCTCCTCTGCATACACATTCCACTGTTCCATTTTGAGGTGAGACTGGGACTATTTTTTAGAATCAGTTCATGTCTGGCTGGCGTTAACTGTGACATGATCCAGCCATTTTCTTAGCTTTCGAGTATCCAATAGGTATAGAAATGTGAAGTACATATTTCAGAAATAACTGTTAGTTAAACTAGTGGCATTATATGTAAAAATAAAAATTAGTTGGCCTCGTTTTTCACACCTTACGAATTTACTAAAAATATAAAGTATTAATAAAAACCTGCCGTTTTTACTTTTCCACGTAATGTATTGCCGCTTTTTCGTATATTCAACCTCACTCAGACGGATAGGGAGTTCCTCACGAATGAATCGTAGCCATAATCGTTTTATTATTTAAAAAAATGGGCTATTACTCGTATTTAGCATTAGCCTCCTTAAACCCTAGTTAGAAATTAACTTTCACATGAAATCGTCTAGTGACCTCCACAGCTCAAAATATTTTGGTTTTGATGTTCATTTAATTTCATAGACTTTTTATTAAATATGATTTAATGCTTTCCCGGCGAATAATGTGGGTAAACTTTTCTCGGGATTCCCACCGGGTTAATGTTTTAATATCGGCCAACGTTTCAAGTACCGTCTCGGCACTCATCTTCAGCCCTGAAGATGAATGCCGAGACGGTACTTGAAACATTGGCCGATATTAAAACATTAACCCGGTGGGAATCCCGAGAAAAGTTTACCAGCTTTTTATTAAGTTCATCATTATTTAGATTGTTTTATGGTGGCAGTCTTTCTATAAGTAACGATCGCATTTATAATTCCTGTAAACTATTTTTTTCGTCTGATTTACCTGTTATAGAGTTTCTTTAGTCAAACGCTGTGGTGGACCCAATGGGCGATTGTTACGTGAAAAAAATCAATCAATGTGCCGATAATTGTTTCCGTTGAGGGTCGTGGAAATCATCCGTCGTAATTGGATGGAAGCTTAAAGTGCTGACTTTTCTATTCCAACTGGGGCGGGAACCAATAGACAGCCTTGGCTTGAGTCCAAAACGTTGATGAACGTAATCGTTAAAATATTCATCCACCGGAATGCAATGCTCAAGTGCTGGTTTCCCGTATATTTTGTTTTCACTATCGCATACCGGTCACACGTGAAGAGGCAGTTATTTTATTCCTAATTTATTCGTGCATTTTCTATTTAATTTCTGCGTCAACCGTTAGACGAGAGAGAATATGGCGATTTAAAATGGTTAATATGATCTGACGTTCCTTTATGGCAATGAGTATTGTGTTATGATATTCATACCATCAACAATCCTTCCTTTGCCACAATCTGATAGAATGAAGAACGTGTGACAAAGACACTTAACTTTTTTATTAATTTAATTTTTATCATAACTCCTGCCTCTCCAGACATTCCGTTGATTTTTCCCACTCCAACTCTCCGTATTCACATTTACATAACCTTTTCGTAAAATCCGGTGTAAATTTTCCTGACTTTTACAATATTTTTTCATTTTTGTATGGTGACGAGTATTGGGTTATTATATTCATACAATCACCAATCCATTATTGGTCAGTATATGATAGGGTGATTGAAGAACGTGTGACAAAGAAGCTCGATTTTTTGTACACTTAATTTTGATCATAGCTACTGCCTCTCAAGATATTCTGTTGCCTTTATCCCACTCCAACTCATCCTATTTACATTTCCCCGTAGGCATAACATTGACATAATCTTTTCGTAAATCCAGTGGGATGTTTATTTTATGTTATCAATCTTTCTTCAAGTATAGCCTTTTCCTCGATGGAAGAGCAATATCACTTAGAAATGAGGTATTTCGTGTCTAGCATAGTAGGAATCGATCACTGAATGCGGCACGTCTGTCTCCACGGTGATGGATGCGCTGGAAATTTCTTCGCATTCGGAGGAGGAATTTCACTTCGGACCAATGCGGCGCGATATGTGCATGGGTCTCCCAGTCCTTCTTGGCAGTTCGATATTTTAGCCTGCGGGTGTGTAGGATAAGGGGGATCACGCGCCCCGCCTCCATTTGCCACCTCCACGCACTGCGTATCCCATCTTCGGGCCTTTCTTTTTTTCGGCCTATGGAGCCTTGCGAGAAAGGAAAGTTTCTTTCCCGGCGCTATTGGGCGAGTTTTCTTCCCGTCTTGCTATTGTGTCCCCTTTCGATTTCATCCCAGAGTCATCCAGCATCCCTGCGTGTCACACGCCCAGCTCACAATGCTCTCTCATACTTGTATCTTCTTTTCCCTTCCAAGTTCCTCTCGCCTCCGCTCACACTTACTTCTCAGCCCTGTGCCTCGAGGGAGTAGCCATATTCTGTCCTGAGATATCTACCCCTGCATATCTCCCAGCCATCTCGTGTGTCATATGAATTTTCCCATTATGAACTACCCCAGTAAGTTTTTTAAGTGAATTTCGTGAGTTTTTTGCACGTAGGACGTCTGCATTCTACGTTCTCTGTAGCGTAATGCAGAGTAAGCTGACATGTTATTCCTGACGTGACTCGAAAAAGAAAATATTTGGTTTCAAGATAATTTTATTCATGCGTGCATGCTGAATAATTATCATTCCTTGTTCTCATTGGTTTTATTTGAGCTTTGATGGGGATCGTAGTTTCCTAATTCTATAATTAATAATTGGAAACACGAACGAGATGAAATTAACGAGGCAATTGAAATACAACTTAAATTCAGATGTAATCAGGAAAAGATCGTTAAAAGTCTTCATTGTTTTAGGGAAATTGCATCCATTATTCGTGCTTAATTCCGCTATTCGCTGCCATTTTCATCAAAATGTTAAAATTAATTTGATCTAAATGATTGTATGCAGTTGCTAAGAAAAACAATTGGCTTGATACCATAAATAACCTTACGTGACACTGAGGGTGAAGTTTGAACCGGCTTATGTAAATCTTATTTTATGATCGTTTAAATTTTTCTTTTGTATTCTAAGCGGTCACGTATAGGCGCTTTATAATATTTCATCAATTTGTAATCCTTTTTCGCAAAGCCATTATGCTGTTCAAAATCTTGGATAAAACATGAGAACCACGAAGCACTGTTACCGAAAGCATAGGATGCTGAGGTTTTACGTGTGTTCATATTTTCGTGAATATCTTGGATACATTTCAATGCTAGATAAGTGAATTTCGGCCTTGAAAAGTGGTGGAATTCGGTGTACGCCATGGGTACGTCAAGGGGTTGCTTCCATCCAGGGATAGTCGCACTCTCAAACTCCCCGTTTCTTCCTCTGGGGAAGGGATTACTCCCGGCTCGATATTCGCATCCCCCCTCTCAGGGAAACGACTGTGGAGACGCTTTTTGTGAACGGCGAGGGAGAGGAAAGTTGGTAGGGTTCGGACCCTCTCTTGCAAATGCCTTCCTTTTTCGGAGGAGCCTCACCGCCCGAGAATAAGGATAGGGACGTCATTTCTTTTCCCCTCTTCCTGTCCTCACGCCGGCGGTCCCCTCTGCCAATGTGAAGGATATCTCCGCGGGAGATGCCAAAGATGAGTCGAATTTATCGGCCCTCGGGGCATTGTTAAAGTAAACAAGGGACTCTTGGGTGACGCGCATTCTTTCAGCGTGGGACGGGCCTGATTTATCGCACTAGCGTTCCTCGGTTCTATTTCGTTTTTTTTTCCTATCATGGAAGTTCGCCTCTTGGACGATTCTGGTCCACTTCCCTTTTACAGTTCGGGAAAAAATACGTGTGGTATTCTGTTTTTCGATGTCATCGCTGGGAATAGCATATTTCCGATGGGACTGCATTCCAGTTCAAATATATAGATCTTCCCTGCCGCGTTCCTTGGATTTTATTCCGGGCTTAAAGAATTATATGTCGGCTAGGCGTAGAGTTTGTCGTGTCTCTCTCCCTCGGATCGCCTTTCTATTCGCGGAATCCGGCCCTTTTGGTGCCCTCTGTTCCGAGGATTTTTATCAGACCGTGAGAATCCAGGGCGAAAATTGAACCACGCGCAGAGTCGCTTCTTTTTCTCGTATTTCTCGGGTATCGCGGACCCTACCTTTTTAACCCTAAGCGTATTATTTTGCCCCAGGGAATTCTGCCGGGTGCTCTCGCTGCAGTCATTTCCACGAGTCACGTTTTGCATGGGCGCAGTATCAAATGTGAGAAGTTGGTGGCTGGCTTATTCCGGCTCGCGGGCCACCGTGAACGGGTGGAAGGTCTCCCGGCCGCACTTAGTGACATGACAAATTGCCGCTGGGTGGGATGCGGTGGGTCCGCAGGCTTTGAAGGGCGTTGTAGGCTATTTAATTTCCTTACTTTGCCCATTTATCGAATTAACTCTTGTGTTTTGAAAGCGCTGGGTAAAGAGTCGGGAACGTGTCCCTATAAATATTTCCCTTTTAACGGTCTTACCTCCGCTGAAAGTGGGGCGCGAGCAAAAAAAGTGTCCTTCTTTTATACGTAGGGCGGTTTAAATGTCAGTGATTTTAACTGGAGTGCGATCAAATTGACGTTGTTGTCAGCTGGAAATTGATGGACTTAATTATGGTAATGGATTCTTCTCTCTTTTTTTGATGCAATAAATTGTGTATGCTAATAAAGGTATTTTAAATATTTTTGGTATCAATTGTTCGCATTGCCATGTCGTTAACTGGTTGCAATGGAATAATGTGCTTATGAGGTAGGAGTAAAAGCGACGTGATTTTTTTAAATTTGTTAAGTATTCCCACTCAATGTAGTTTTTATGTACGTATTATGATATAGCTACTAGTGTTGCAGGCTATGAATCATAGGCATTATTTGGTGGCCTAATGAGATGATAAATTATTCAATTCGGATCAGGATTATTTGGTCGTTTACATCCTTGCTTGATAATCCGTGATTGACGGCGTCTCTATCAATTTATATCTGACCGAAACTATTTTGAAAGTATTATTTGTGCGTTAGGTAGCAGCTTCTAGGTGAGATGCGGAGGAGACAGAAGGTTTGGGTGGAGCGAATACTTAGGGGGGAAGGGATGTTGGACAGTGTCAGAGGATATATCGTAAGGTAAACGAGGGATTAGAAGGAATAGAATAGGATTTTTAGATAGTGGAAGGGAAGTGCAAGAAGGAAGTGGGGCTCTATGGAAATCTACCTTAATGGGTAGAATACTTAAATAATAATATACCTCGTCACTTATTCGCAAAAACATGTAAGTCTTACTGCACAAGACATCGGTGTGTTTTTAAAATCGATTATCCCAGAGAGGGATTTAGCGTAAATACTAGACGAGTGTTACATTGATGAATCTAAAACATCGTAGCCCTGTTCATCGGAAGCCCATGCAAAAGTATTAACTTATGACGAAATCCTTGGTGATCGTGCGGGGGTCACCGGGCAGCTTGGCATGGCTCATAGTTCTGTCGAGGTCATGTGGTTTTGGGGGCTCAATTCGTACCCTCCAGTAACGTGGGCATCCTATCTGACCTGGGCCTCTTTGATAGGGGTGTAATATCTTTGGTCGGATGCGTTCTGCTTTTATTTCCTCTCATTTTTACGACTTGCCCTTGGCGATGTTACTCAGCTTTCCACCGGATGAGGGGGGCGCTTCTTTACATAGAATAGACCCCCTTAGGGCTAGTCTGCCGCCCAGAGGCTATTCCTTTGCAGCTTTTCCTAAATTCTCGAGTGAGGTTGATCACTAGTTTTGATCGGGAATGTGAAGGGCATGTACATACATTATGCAACCTGTAAAGGTCATCTTGTTTGGTTTTTTATTTCCCGTGGCGGTTCTTTTATGACGGCTTAATTTGGATTAAAAGCATGCGGCCAATCATTGTTCACCATGAAGTGAAAAAGTGAAATTTATTTTCGTTCTTGGGGGAAGTTCAGAAATCTGTTAAGCATTCTTTTATATTTAAAGAAATTGCAAGAGTGAAAATGATGTGTTAGTCGGAAGATTGGCATCGGAATACAAGTCATGACCCGGAATATTTTTGTAATTTCTTAGTAGCTCTCTCAGTACTTCTTAGGACCTGAAGATGGGAATATTTTGTAGTAGCTATCATATAGTGGTAATATTCTGGTGTTTTAACCACTTTCCAACAATTTTTACTTGGGTATAGCCTCCCGTGGTCATATGCAAATATAAGCGCGGCGTTATTCACTCCGGGCTTAAAGTTAGTATAGTCGAGGTTCTTAAAAATAATTTTTGATAACTCGTGGTAGAAATGCAAAAGTTGAATCAAATAGTTGTTTTAAAAACAGTATGCAAATGTTTCAATTTATTTTATTGATAAAAAATAATCGATAAAATTCGTTCTCTTTAGCATTGTTTTGGAGGAATATGTTGCGGGTTTTGTGAAAAAAGTTCGATTTTTCAAGTTAACAGTGTATTTATTTTTTGAGTAATACGGGAATTTGTCATTTGGATAATACAAAAGTTAGCTTCTTCCTAGTACTGAAATAACAACTGCAGCAAGCTAGTGCGTCATTCGTGTAAAATAGTTGATTTTGCGCGGTGGGTTACTGTCTCGACGAGAAAGGGGTTGAGTTTGTTGTGGTCATTCGGGTTGTGTGTGGGGGGGGGGTTTGTTTGTCCTCTCGTATGTGCGTCCCACCCGCAATGGCTTCATTTCCCCCCGTCCGGTGAGATATTGTGACTGAGCTGGCGACTCTAGTTGGCCGTCCTCTCTCTCCCCTCTTTCCGAGGGTAATTTGCACACGCCGGGCGGGAGGGATAAAAGGGTCTCGTAATGCATTGCCGGCCTCGGAAATTGAGCCGCTGGGAAATGGAGTGAAATTTGAAGGCAATTTGGGCCCTGGTCCCCGCTCGGTCGCATCCTCTTTCGCTCTGTGGGTCGATTTCCGATAAGATGGCGAAGCAAATTAATAGGTGGGATAAATAGTTCGGGGACGGAGTGCAGCGGGCGGGCCCTGGTTCTCGGAACGTGGGATAATTTGCAGGCGCCAACTCCGGCGCTATTTACACATGTTCGCTAACCAGGACCTGGTGCGGCGATGTAACAACCTCTTGCCCCATCTCCGGTTCCGACCGCGTGTGGCGAGTCTGTAGGTTCTGAAGGCTAGGTGCCCTAAGGTTACTCCCTTGATCTTCGTCCTCCGTGGAACAAGTTGACCTTTGACCGTTTAATTATCTCCGCAGCATCTATTAACGGTATCCATGGGGTCGGCAACTCGCGGCACCCGAAATATTTAAATGCTGTTTATAGGTATTAGTTGCTTGTTATTTTTACGTTTCAATTGACTCAATGCGAACAGAGGATATTCATTGGTTATAAATTAAGTACATCACTATCAGTCAACAATCTGAAATTGGTTTAATGCAGCTCTTCGCTTCGTTTTCTAATCAGCTTATCTCTCTCATACTTACGCATTATTACTCTTTTCGCGAACAATTTTTACTCTTTTCTTCTAATTCGGGGCCTTCCCGTGCCCCTCTTCCCTTCAATATGTCCTACTATTGATTGAATACTCGCCAGCGCTTAGTTGGGGATATTCCTGTCTTAACCAACCAATCACCGGCCTGCATGCCAACTCTAATCAGGAGATGCCACCTTTCGATGTCATTAACTCGTCCTCAGGAAATGTGCCTTCGTTGTCCGGGTTAAAATTCCATTCCATGTCTTCGTTCGTAAGATTCTCTCCGTAATTGGTTCTAAACTCTTGTCATAATACTGTAGCAAACAGGCAGGAAACTAGATGCAAAATTGCTAAAAAGTAAACGTTTTCAATACATTGCGGATGTAAAATGTGGAAGCCTTTATTATTCGTTACTAACTTTCCTGCTAGGCTTGGAAAGGGTTGCAATTGGAAATTAATTTTAAGTTGCCATTTTCCCTTTGTATCTCTATGAACATGCTATTTGTATCCGTTACTCATTTTATTTCTGTATCGTATCCCAGGCGTGGTAACTGCTCACTTCTCCATCCCTCTCGTTTTCTTTTCGTTCGTGTTTGGCGTCGCTTGTGACACTGGTGGTCGATATTTTAAAAGCTTGTCTCTCCTCCCCGCCTCAAGTACCCAACGTTCTTAACAACCGCTTGAATATCCCAGCTTCCAACACATGGTGTTAATTCGTGCGTCAGTGTTTTTTGCAGCGCCGAAAGCCAATATTGGTTCTCACATGCGTAAAAAATCTCGATGCCTTTGAAGGAGAGTATTTTTTTATTTTTTTTCAGGGGCAAGCATTTTAGAAGTAGTAAATCCGCGTAAATAAACGGGACGATTTCACGTTCTTGGGCTATGAATGCTGTAAATCCACGACGCAAGGATCATTTCTCATTTTTCCTCGCGGCGTCTTTGCAGTGGATCAGTGGTAGGGGAGCAGCATTATTTCAGAGACTAATTAGGGGAAGGTTGCCTAAATCGCACCAATTTGGGAAAAAAACGAATTAACTTAAGAATAAGTGACTCAATATAAGTTTTTAATGCTGTATAATATGAGGAGGAATGTCTACTTCTCTCACAATTTTTGGGGACTATCAATTCCAAGTTGAACGCATGTATAAAAATTCAATTTCAAACCTCTGCAAACGGTGCGATTGATACAACCGATTTCCCAAATCGCACCTCTGGAAGCCAAAATAAGGAAATGATGTTTCAACGGCAATGAGAAGGAGAGAGGCAAATTATTTAAGGTTATTTTTTAGATCCCTTAACAAAGCAAACATGTGCATTAAAATACCCTTAACATAAGGAACGAAAAAAGTTAAATAGGTCATATCTTTGACATTGATAATATATTTTTTATATTTAATAGATAGACATAAGGGAGTTTTTTTGCTTGATAAAAATTGCAATAGTTGAATCAATATTTGCTAGTCTTTTGTATAAGTATTTATGCTTTGGAATAGTCTTTTCACGGCAAATGTTTTGAGACTTCTTATATCGCTCAGTTATAGAGAAACGTGGTGCGATTGGAGAGCGACAGTCATTTTATATTAAATCATTTCCACTGCCTAAACACGTGATCATACCGCGCTGTTAACAGCATTAAATGAAACACAATAGACTTCAAAAATATGAAATGCAGCTCAAAATATGTGAATTCTACTTACTTGTTTTCAATATTCTTGTTAAAAGACGAAAGAAATAGCAGAAGAGATCCTTCTTTTTTTAATACCTGCGCACCTGACTTGTCACTGCATTGGTGGCCACAATTGAAGTGCGATATGCTTGGTGATGCAGGAAGTTCCAAATGCAGCCATTGGATTGCAAATATATCTAATACATTGGTTTTTAGGATGGTGGTGCGATTTGGGATGCGGTGCGATTTAGGCAACTCTCCCCTGTGGATTCATAAGTCTTAACCTTCACGTTCTCGCGTCTTTTATCACTCTATATAGGCCTTGTACATCAATTATGTTTGCAGTACAACGTCAGGTTTTTTATGGTCATATCATCTGCCTATATTATATTTCCCTAATTAATTAAATTTCGTCCTTAAGACATATCGTAGTTTATTGTGATATCGTTCTGTTGGTGCCTTAATTAATTATTTAAACATACTTTCTAATTATTTTTTCCTTACTAACCCGACCCTTACTGGTATTGCATTCGGTAGCGTATTTCTGATATCGGCGTAAAAAATTATCTTCTTCTAACTTAATGGTTGCTTTATTTTGTTAACTAGCCTTTCTTAGAAGTTTTGTGAATTACAACCCGCAGTCCACTCCTGTTCAGAGCTAATCGACTATTTCTTTCCATTCAATTCGTGGCGCTTTCATCACCGGAGAAGTTCTACTTTAGGTCTTTAAAGACGGGAAAAACACGGCCGGGAAACAAAATACACACCGCTTACTCAGCTGCGTGTACTTGTCAGCCGATAAAAACTCATCTTTTCCTCCTGCCGCGACTCACTCGGCAGGGGTACCAAATTTCCAGAGAGGAGTAAAAGGAATCACCTCCGGGGCGAAAAAATGTTGGGACGCGGATGACGGGAGCTCTCTGTTGGCTGTTGTAGGGGCGGTGGAAAGCACTCTTTCATTTTCCCCTTTCGCGGGTGGAAGGGGAAGGTGTGGTGCGGCGGTGTTGGGGAGAGGTGGCTTTCTCGGATAAGTTTTCGAAACGTACACTCAGCTGCTTTTGAAGTGCTTTTGTCGGCGGGGGAGGAGGGAGGGACGGGGTCGATGGGCAAACGGAAAGGGAAATGCTCTCTTTCTCTCTCTTGGCTGTGAGTGGCGTTTGGGCTGGCCCGCCAGCTAGTCATGTTCCACGGTTGGATGTATCAAAACCATTTTCGTCGGTTTGATCATTCGTAACAGTCAATGTAATTTTGATTCTATCGGTTAATTTTAAATGTATTTGACGTTTGGGTTAATCGAAGTAGTCATCATCTACGGTTGAATCTATTAATTAATAGATTAATGAATTCATCGAAGTGGCTGTCGTCAACGGTACAATTAATGGGAACCACAGTCGTTTCAATTTTGGCGGGCTTGCCAGCTAGTCATATTCCACGGTTTCAACACCAATATATCAACACCATTTTCGTCGATTCGATCATTCGAATCCGTCATTGCAATTTTGGTTATATCTCTTAATTTTAAATGTCTTTGACGTTTGGGTTTATCGAAGTAGTCATCATCTACGGTTGAATCTATCAAAACCACAGTCGACACAATTTTCCGATGCTGTCATGGTCTTCAAATCGAGATTTAAACCAGTATTTTGTGCATTGAATTGTTTAGGCCTCAACCTTGTAGAATTCAATTTTGAGTTAGAAAAAAATTATAAACTTTGCTTTCTACAATTGATGTGTTCATTGTAGGAATCAAAGTCTGTTATTTTTCCTTATTCACTGACTATTTTTGTGACATTTTACTTTCTGATTGACTGAAACTACGTTTTCTTTTTAATTGTTCGAAATTGTTGAGATTTCTCCGTTGGACGAAGCCATGGCTGGCTTGGCTTCCATGATGTAAATTTTCGATGGCAGAAGTCTATTTATTCTATTTCGATCATCCTGTTATTCTTGGTATAAGGAGTGACCCTTATCGGCCGTTTGCTTACAGTCTTTTCAGGTAATATGCTCAATTCTTTATTGTTTTTTTTTATGGACAACCGAAGCGATAGTCCGTGATCAATTCAGTGGTCCAGTTTTTAGAGAGGGACGTGAAACGTGCTCCTTCCTCTCGGCCTGTAGAGCATAAGGCACTTGTGATGGAGAATATCAGGCAACAACAATCGAAAATCGATTCGCCTTCAGTAATTTGATTACCGTTATCGATATCCGAGTGAATGATTCCTTTAAACCTTTAATAGATGGTGGAAAAACATTACCCATAAAGCGGGCAAATAGCCAACTATTGGCCGATATTTAGTTCATTTGTTTCCGTTATTTTTTTCCCGCGCCAAACGGGTGGAGCTTCCGCACGGTTTTTTTTATGACCACCGCATTCCTTTTCATGTAGGTAGTGTTTTATTTTTCGCTCGCTCATGCCACTAGTGCGAATTGCTGCAGGCCACCGGTCTTGGAACGGAGGAGTGGAGAAATATGAGGGGGGCACTGCCATATTTTCTTTAGAGTCGGCTGTATTACGAGACTGCTTTCTTCGCACTAATTTGTCCCTGTGCTTCACAGAAGCCCATCACTTCATTGAATTTATGCCTTCATGGAATTAGGTTGGAATTTTCTTTTCTCCTGCGTTGTTCAGTCGGTCTTTTCAAAGAAAGTGGCCTAATTCATTATATGGGGGAATAGTTTCACGTTCTATTCATGTAGGATCTACTTAGAACCTTTAATTTCTGATTGTAGTGCTATTGCTGGGTTTGGATTTATGTTCCATATTAAATTTATTTAATTTATAGTGCAATCATTGCCCATCATAATTATCCGATGATTTCAGTAGTACTGTTTCGTTGAGTTCACGGTAATTTACTAAAGACATCATTGTAATTCATCACAATATTTCCATAAATTTTCCGACGGGACAAAAGTAAAATTCATATTCTGCTGAGCAGATACGCTTTACGTTTACCCTCTAGCACCATAAAACTTGAATAAATGCTAAGGAGAACTCGGCACTCTTATAATTCTTGCGCACAACTATTTTTGTGAACTACTTGTGTTGTGCTATATCTTTTTTATTTTGATACAAGATAGCAATCCTCTAAACATCATGATACTAAAGAAGAAGAGAAGAAGAAGTCCAGTGGAAACCTGTCTAAGGACAGTAATCACTGATGATGATGATGATGAAACATCATGATACTAAGTTGCTTATCATATTATTTTTATATCTTTCTTGGAGTCCAAGGGAAGTTTCACTTCAAAGTTTTTATGGCACATATCTACATGCTTGAAAAATTTCTTAAGTTTTCTGATAGCTGTTGTATATTTTGAGGGAACTTTCCGCCGTAACCATGACGACTCATGTTTACAGTGGTGCAAAAGTTGATTGCGTTTACGGTTTTGTTCCGAAAAAAAAAATCGTCGAGCATAGTTTTTTACACAATTTTTCGTGACTTAATTTGTCTCTTTGTCTGTTTCATCGTTGGAATATTGTAGTTTATTTTTAACGCACTTCCCGCTGTAAATTAGTCGACTACAATATTCAATAATCTGACGTTTGAAATTTTGTTTCATTGTGCTCTAATTGATTTACTAAATTCCCACTTGGAAAGGTAATTCTAAATTTTCTCAATACGTGGCGCTAATTATATTTTTTGCAGAAATTTATACAAAAACTCTGGTTTTATAGGTAACATGATTCACCGCTAAAAAAGGAGAAATAAAATTTAAAAATAAAAGATATCGCTATTTAAAAGGCAGTATAAAGTCTCCTTGATAAATACGCTTTCCATCACTCGGAGGCTAAAGCATGATTGTTGGATAGGCTTAGATAGTAATATTATGTGCGTATCCTTACTCAACCGAATAGGCTCTTCTAATCTGATTTCTAATAAACATAATCAGAACCCGCGA